>NC_086317.1:244929325-245529325 GCF_036172605.1 Pelobates fuscus
TCCGTCGCCGGCATCCCTACGCGGTGCGCGAGGGAGTTGAAGAGGAAGCACACATGGGAGAGTGCTCCCTCGCGCGCGTGCCTGCCCGCCCGCCTGCCAGACTGCCTACCCGCCCGCCTACCCGCCTACCCGCCCGCCCAGGAGCCCAGCAGCACCACTGGACCCCAGGGAATCCCTTCAGCACTCCAAAAGGTAAGGAGGCTGGGGGATTAAATTTAAAAAAAAAACATGTGTTAGTGTGTGTGTGTGTGTCTGCTAGTGAGTGTCAGTGTGTGTGTCTGCTAGTGTCAGTGAGTGTGTCTGCTAGTGAGTGTCAGTAAGTGTGTCTGCTAGTGTCAGTGTGTGTGTGTCTGCTAGTGAGTGTCAGTGTGTGTGTCTGCTAGTGTGTCTGCTAGTGAGTGTCAGTGAGTGTGTCTGCTAGTGAGTGTCAGTGAGTGTGTCTGCTAGTGTGTCAGTGTGTGTGTCTGCTAGTGAGTGTCAGTGAGTGTGTCTGCTAGTGAGTGTCAGTGAGTGTGTCTGCTAGTGTCAGTGAGTGTGTCTGCTAGTGTCAGTGAGTGTGTCTGCTAGTGTGTCAGTGAGTGTGTCTGCTAGTGAGTGTCAGTGAGTGTGTTACTGTGTGTCTCTTACGGAGTGTGTTTGTGTGTGTGTATTAGTGAGTCTGTTTGATGTCTGTTAGTGAGTGTGTGTTTGTCAGTGAGAGTGTATGTTTTGTAAGTGAGTGTGTATGTATGTCTGTCACTGAGTGTGTCTGTCAGTAAATGTGTGTGTCTGTTAGCTGGTGTGTATGCATCTGTTCGTGAGAGTGTGTGTGTGTCTTCAGCACTTACCTTTCTCTAGCGCCGGACTCCCTTGGCGCTGGGGATCCCTCCGCCTCTCAGCTCCGAATGCTCTTGCCGCGCACGCATTCAAACCGCCCATAGGAAAGCATTACTCAATGCTTTCCTATGGACGTTCAGTGTTTTAGAATAGTGGAAGCTTTTCTAGCGGCTGTCAGTGAGACATCCACTAGAGGCTGGATTAACCCTCGGTGAAACATAGCAGTTTCTCTGAAACTGCTATGTTTTCAGCTGCAGGGTTAAAACTAGAGGGACCTGACACCCAGACCACTTCATTGAGCTGATGTGATCTGGATGTCTGTAGTGGTCCTTTAAGTGTGTGTGCATCTGCATGCACTGGCGTACATACCGCGGTCGCAGGGGTCACAGCCCTGCAACCCCTGCGACCAGGTGCCGCCGCCATGTGTTGCGGCCCCGGCCCGCGCAGAGTAAGTGCGAGGGGGGGGGGGGGGCACGGATCAATTTGCGGACTGGGGCCCCATGGGTCATGTGTACGCCACTGCAATTACCCTGGTGTCTGCCACAGGCTGTGTGGAGGGGGCGAGGATATGAATGACATCATATCCCTGCTCCCTGTGTACCACACAGCGCGGCTGGCGCCCTGTGATGGGGCTGGGCTGCAGGACAGGACTCCAAGGAGCCAAACAGCATGCATCCAGGGGACAAGATTGAACTGATGTAAGTATGTAATTGTGTATGTCTCTGTATGTATGTATGTATGTATGTCTCTGTATGTATGTATGTATGTATGTATGTAGGTCTCTGTATGCCTGTATGTCTTTGTATGTATGTTTCTGTATGCCTGTATGTCTCTGTATGCCTGTATGTCTCTGTACAAAATGTATTTGTCTGTATGTTTCTGTATGCCTGTATGTCTCTGTATGTACAAATGTATGTGTCCGTATGCCTGTATTTCTCTGTATGTACAAATGTATGTGTCTGTATGCCTGTAAGTCTTTGTACGTATGTGTCTGTATGCCTGTATGTCTCTCTATACCTGTATATATGTATGTGTCTGTATGACGGTATGTCTCTGTATGCGTGTATGTCTTTGTATGCCTGTATGTATGTATGTGTCTGTATGCCTGGATGTCTCTGTATGTTTCTGTATGTCTATGTATGTATGTATGTATGTATGTATGTGTCTGTATGATGGTATGCCTCTGTATGTATGTCTTTATATGCCTGCATGTCTCTGTATGCATGTATGTCTCTGTATGTGTCTGTATGTCTCTGTATGATTATTTCTGTGTTTGTATGAACCTTATTTTAAACGAGGATGCACCAAAATGCATCTTCGCCTGTGTAACTAAAAATCCTAGCACCGGTCCTGCCCCAGTGCATTCCCTTTCTGACATAACCCATCTCCTTAGTGAAAAACCTAAAAAGAGAACTGTTGGTCTTTGGAGATTTTAATGTTGATTGGCTGAATCATAAAAATAATAGTACTTGCTCACTATTTAAGAATTTGCAGCTAAAAAAATTTAACTACTCCCCAACTCGCATAAACATTAAAAGCTATTACGATTGGATTCTCTCCACTTCTCCTGATAGAATCCAGGAGGCAAGTGTTCTCCCTAACAGTTTCAGTGACCACTGCTTAGTGTACTGCGTGGGCAAAATAAAGGCTACTAAATCCTCTCCCAAGGTTAAAATCACCAGGTCCTTCAAAATATATACAGGGAGTGCAGAATTATTAGGCAAATTAGTATTTTGACCACATCATCCTCTTTATGCATGTTGTCTTACTCCAAGATGTATAGGCTCGAAAGCCTACTACCAATTAAGCATATAAGGTGATGTGCATCTCTGTAATGAGAAGGGGTGTGGTCTAATGACATCAACACCCTATATCAGGTGTGCATAATTATTAGGCAACTTCCTTTCCTTTGGCAAAATGGGTCAAAAGAAGGACTTGACAGGCTCAGAAAAGTAAAAAATAGTGAGATATCTTGCAGAGGGATGCAGCACTCTTAAAATTGCAAAGTTTCTGAAGCGTGATCATCGAACAATCATTCAAAATAGTCAACAGGGTCGCAAGAAGCGTGTGGAGAAACCAAGGCGCAAAATAACTGCCCATGAACTGAGAAAAGTCAAGCGTGCAGCTGCCAAGATGCCACTTGCCACCAGTTTGGCCATATTTCAGAGCTGACATCACTGGAGTGCCCAAAAGCACAAGGTGTGCAATACTCAGAGACATGGCCAAGGTAAGAAAGGCTGAAAGACGACCACCACTGAACAAGACACACAAGCTGAAACGTCAAGACTGGGCCAAGAAATATCTCAAGACTGATTTTTCTAAGGTTTTATGGACTGATGAAATGAGAGTGAGTCTTGATGGGCCAGATGGATGGGCCCGTGGCTGGATTGGTAAAGGGCAGAGAGCTCCAGTCCGACTCAGACACCAGCAAGGTGGAGGTGGGGTACTGGTTTGGGCTGGTATCATCAAAGATGAGCTTGTGGGGCCTTTTCGGGTTGAGGATGGAGTCAAGCTCAACTCCCAGTCCTACTGCCAGTTTCTGGAAGACACCTTCTTCAAGCTGTGGTACAGGAAGAAGTCTGCATCCTTCAAGAAAAACATGATTTTCATGCAGGACAATGCTCCATCACACGCGTCCAAGTACTCCACAGCGTGGCTGGCAAGAAAGGGTATAAAAGAAGAAAATCTAATGACATGGCCTCCTTGTTCACCTGATCTGAACCCCATTGAGAACCTGTGGTCCATCATCAAATTTGAGATTTACAAGGAGGGAAAACAGTACACCTCTCTGAACAGTGTCTGTGAGGCTGTGGTTGCTGCTGCACGCAATGTTGATGGTGAACAGATCAAAACACTGACAGAATCCATGGATGGCAGGCTTTTGAGTGTCCTTGCAAAGAAAGGTGGCTATATTGGTCACTGATTTGTTTTTGTTATGTTTTTGAATGTCAGAAATGTATATTTGTGAATGTTGAGATGTTATATTGGTTTCACTGGTAAAAATAAATAATTGAAATGGGTATATATTTGTTTTTTGTTAAGTTGCCTAATAATTATGCACAGTAATAGTCACCTGCACACACAGATATCCCCCTAAAATAGCTCTAACTAAAAACAAACTAAAAACTACTTCCAAAAATATTCAGCTTTGATATTAATAAGTTTTTTGGGTTCATTGAGAGCATGGTTGTTGTTCAATAATAAAATTAATCCTCAAAAATACAACTTGCCTAATAATTCTGCACTTCCTGTAGATTAAACCTTATCCCAGATCTACACTGTGCAGTTGAATTCTTTCAGTCTGAGAGTAAAAGTGGCACATATGAATGGGATCACAGCTGACCTCATTCAAATGTACCAGTTTCAGGATTCATTGTGGCAAAAGTTCAAGCGTACTGACTCTATAAACGATTACTGTGCATATAGACATTGGAAATAAATGCACAAAACAAACAAAATTGGCCAAGGCCCAATATTTCTGTAAAAATCTGAACAATATCAAACCCTAGAAACTTTTTGAAAGTCATAAATAAATTACAAACTCCCCCAATCCACTCCGAACCCTTCACTGTGGACAACCAAACACTGCAACTTCCCTTAGATGTAGAAAATGCCGTTAACAATTATTTTGTCTGAGTCTCCACCACGCTGATTGCCAAGCTAATAAATGACACACATACTGAAACTACAAATTTGGATCAGGCCCCACTAAATTTGCAAAGACCCAATATAGACAAGTTCAGTTTTAGAAATGTACCTATTAGTGTCATTAAGAAAAACCTTAATAATCTAAAAATGACAAAACAGTGTGGACCTGATCAAATCCCAGCAATGCTGTTGAAGCTCAGTGCGCCGGCAATTGCTAAACCTACCACAACCCTAGTTAACGAATCCTTGGTGTCTGGATACATACCCAAACTTTGGAAGACTGCGAGAGTAGTGCCTATCCATAAAAGTGGTGACACTACTTTGGTTTCTAACTATTGCCCAATATCATTGCTCCCAGTGTTGTCAAAAATCTTAGAAAAATTTATCCATACGCAACTATGTGAGTATTACCAACAATCTAACTATCTGACTCCTGATCAATCAGGTTTTCGCCCAAATCACTCCACTACAACTGACCTCTTAAAAGTTTGCAATGACATCCAAACTGGCATGGAACAAGGAGACCTAACTGGAGCTATTTTCCTTGATTTTGCCAAGGCCTTTGACACCGTCGACCGTGACATTCTACTGCACAAACTAAAAAAAAGGTATTGGTAATCTTCCGCTAACCTGGTTTCGATCATATGTATCAGCTCGATCACAATATGTGTCCATTTCTGACAGCGACTCCCTCTCTCTCCCAGTCACGTGAGGTGTTCCCCAAGGTTCCATTCTCGGCCCCCTACTATTCACATAATTTATAAACAATCTGCCTGATGTCTGCAAATCCTGAAATGTACACATGTACGCAGATAACACAGTAATCTATGCAAGCAAATCCAATCTACCGCAGTTTGAGGCTGTGATCCAAGGCCAGTTTACAGAGGTAGAAAAGTGGATTACAAAAAACAAACTCTTCCTAAACACTGACAAAACTGTCACAATGACCTTTGGAACAGTACCTAAATTATACAAATTACTAAATTCCCATCTATGCATCAAAACAAAATCAAATAGCACACTGACCGCAGTCCACTCTTTCAAATACTTGGGTATGTTGTTAGACCTCAATCTATCTTTTGGCCTCCACATAGAAAAACTTGCATCTAAACTTTATCCAAAACTAGGTGCCCTGTACAGAAACAAATCCTGCCTAAACCCCATAGTAAATGAAAAGATTGTATAGCAAATGCTGATGACAATCGTTGATTATGGGGATGTAGTATATGCACCTGCACCGCAAACCCACCTTTTATACATTGTATAACTCATTCTGCTGCTTTGTGCTACAATGTAATTACATGAACCACCATTGTGACATGCTAAAAAACTAAACTGGCTGTCGCTGGAATCCAGATGCACCCTTAATCTTTCCAGCCTTTGTGTTTCCGATCCAGTACCAGCACTTTATTTAGTCTACCTCAATACAAAAAGAAAGCGTCTCAATCCTCTTTTTCCTACAGAGCACCACAATTACAACCTCCCATACACTTTCAAATCTTCCCCAGGCCAAAAGTCCTTTAGAGATCCCTCTCTACATATCTCAAAACAGAATGCACGTGTTATGGTTGATTATATATTTTCTACCTATTCTATGTTAAATTTTGTATACATTGTGTATTAATATTGTTTTTTGTATTTTATTGTACCCTATTGTAACAATGCAATGTTTTGTGGACCCAGGACATACGTGAAAACGAGAGACACCTCAATGTATCCTTGCTGGTAAAATATTTTATAAATAAATATAAATAAATAGGTTTTTGCAATTGTCTCATTTATTGTTAAATCTCCCTCTCTTATAATATTGTAAAGTGCTACGAAATTTGTTGGCGCTATATAAATGCCAATAATAATAATAACTAATACATTTGCGTTTATTCCAACACTAAGACTGTCTCTGTCAAATCCTCCTCTGGTGAAGTCATCAGTCCTGATGATTTTTGTCCAAATAGATGCTTCACACAGAGAGGCATCGCAAGCCTGAAATACTTGAAAAATAAAGAAAGTAAGAAACTATAACAATAGTCAGTAATTAGACAATATCCTCCACTTCTCATACAAACTGTGATGGAGCTCCCGTACTTCAACAGAGTACCTCAGCCCAATCTGCTTCCTAGCCGCTTGCAGGAACCATGGAGCGCTTCTGCCCCAGTCACCGACTGAGCTTCTGGAGCTCTTCCACCCGAACAGGCTGCAGCTCTCCTTCAAGGTAGGTATTGTCCCCTCTGCCTATTCCTCTGCAGGACTTCTTTCAGGCAGGTATTGTCCCCTCTGCCTATTGTGCTGCAGTTCTGCTTTCAGTGATTATAGTTATTTCCTTTACAAAAGCAATTGCGGCTCTCAAACCTAGCCCTTATAAAGGGATGGGGAAGACAATAACCAGCAAAAAAATATCTCTCCTGCTTGCAGAATTTGCAATATGCAAATCTACCTGAATATGCAAATTAACTAGCCTGGCTATTCAGGTAGTGCATATTGCTGTTGCAACCAACAGAGGACACTACACAGGCTCCATAGCCAAATCCACCTAGTTGGTATCAATCCTCAGCTGTATAGGAGAGCAGGCAAAACATTTAACAGTATACACAGCTGTGTATTTACCGCAAGGCTGACAAGGCATTTTTACCTGGGCGTCACTTTCAGAGAGGCGGCAAAAAAAGCTGCCCCCAAATGCCCTGACAAAAGTTCCTTGCCAGCCTATTGTCCTGGGGGGCTCAGGAGATGGCTGGGTGGCCACCTCTTGGCCCCCCCGAGGCTGGCATTGGCTGATGTCGGAGACAGGCGGTGAGGGAGCACTCTGAGCGTGCACCGCAATGATGCCGGAGCCGGAATATGACATCACTCCAGCTTCGGCATCACTTAGAGGCACGCGGGGTAGCTGAACAAGAGGATCACTGCTCCCTCGCCGCCTCCACTATGAGCCTGTCTGCCCACCCGACCACCTGCCCGCGTGCCTGCCAGCCCACCCAGCAGCAGCCCCACTGGACTGCCACCAAAATGTAAGCAAATAATAAAAATAAAAAAATTGTGAGTGTGTGTGTGTCTGTTAGTGAGTGTGTCAGTGAGACTGTGTTAGTATGTTGGTTAGTGTGTTAGTGTATGTGTGTGTGTGTGTGTGTGTGTGTGTGTGTGTGTGTTGGTGAGTGTTAGTATGTCTGTTAGGGAGAGCTTGTGTCTGTTAGTGAGTGTGTTAGTGTGTGTTTCTGTTGGTGAGTGTGTTAGTATGTCTGTTAGTGAGAGTGTTATTGTGTGTGTGTCTGTTGGTGAGTGTGTTTGTTTGTTTGTGTCTGATAGTGAGAGTGTGTGTCTGTTAGCGAGAGTGTGTGTGTGTGTTAGTGAGAGTGTGTGTCTGTTAGTGAGAGTGTTAGTGTGTGTGTGTGTCTCTTGGTGAGTGTGTTTGTTTGTGTCTGTTAGTGAGAGTGTGTGTCTGTCAAAAAGTGTGTCAGTGAGAGTGTGTATGTCTGTTAGTGAATGTGTATGTCTGTCAGTGGGTGTATGCATGTCTGTCATGGAAAGTGTGTATCTGTCAGTCAGTTTATGTGTGTTAGTGAATGTGTGTCTCTGACACTAAGTGTATATGTGTCTGTCAGTGAGTGTGTGTATGACATTGAGTGAGTGTGCGTCTGTCAGTGAGTGTGTATGTGTCTTGTCAGTGAGTGTGTATGTGTATCTGTCAGTGAATGCGTGTGTCAGTTAGTGTGTCTGTCGGTGAATGTGAGTGAGTGTGTATGTTTCAGTCAAAGTGTGTTTTGGTTAAACAGTGTGTGTGACAATGACTGTGTATCTGTCAGTGAGTGTATGTCAGTGTATGCATCAGTGTGTGTGTCTGTTAGGCAAAGAGTGTGTCGGTTTTTAACAGGAAGTGAAATTTAGAAGGGGGGTGGGGGGGTGCCTGAGTTTTGTCATGCCTAGGGTAGCACAAAACCAGAATACACCGCTGAGTATACACACACACACACATTATAAACACCCTGCACCTATAATGGGCACAGGGTGACTGAGACATAGGAGCCATTTAGGAACCATTGTAAAGTGTCCTTCTGCTCCCACTGATGGTGACTACCATCACACAAACAAATTTGTCTTTGAAACAAATGGATTGCATTAACTGAATAATTTTGAAAGCATATGCTTTTTTTACGTTTCTTGTTCTTATAGTCTGAAGCTCAATAATGGTTAGTTATCTGGTTCTTATCTGTTCCAAACACATCAACAAACCTATTGGTGCAATGCAATGATTCTATCAACCAGGGTTCACTTTCACATAGTAATTAAAGCTGACCGTATATTGCTCTGTTCAGCACCGCTTATTCACTCAGTGGACAGATTTGGAAATCATTTTGAAATCAAACTTGCAATAATTAGTTTGTCCTGCAAAGACACCAGCCAAATAGCTTACTGTATGTTCAGGATCATTTTTTAACCATTGTCCCCATCATTAGGGACCAAGCACAGTTTTGTTAAAGCAGTTTTCTCCTTCTACAGAATTCCTTCAGCTGACAGCTTTATGTATTAAATAAAGTGATAAATAATTTTCTAGGTGCCAGAAGCTCTTTAAAATATATAACTTTGCCTGAGGCTGTTAATTTGAATAAATTCAAAGAGTATTCACAACGTCTCTCAATATGCAAAAGTCCCTCAAGTTCAATCATACGGCCTAGCCTCTGTTCTTAAACACACAGTAATGCTTTAATTTTAAGTTCATTTTTTTTTTTTAAAGGTGTTTTTAGAGAAATTCCAAAATATATGAAAGAACATGTTTTTTGTGGATACTATAGTCACCAAAACAACGTTAGCTTAATGAAACAGTGTTAGTGTACAGATCATGCCTTTTAAAGGCTCAATTCACTTTCATTTAGGAGTTCAATTAGTTTTGTTTCTGTTTATGCAGCACGCCCTAGCCACACCTCCCCTGTCTGTGACTGGCACAGCCTGCATAAAAACAAAATGGTTTAATTTTCAACCAGATGTTACATACTTTTGCATCTCCTGCTGTGTAAATTGAACTTTAATTACATACAGTAGGCTCCTGAAGGGTCTAGCAAGCTATTAACAGAGCAGGAAATAAGAAATTCTAAATTCAGCAGAATTTGCAATAAGGGAAGTGTAAAAATTAGATGACTCTTTACAGGAAGTGTTTAGGAAGGATGTGTAAGTTACATGCAGGGAGCTGTTCCTAGGTTGCATAACCCCTTAAGGAAATATTCCGTCATGATTCTATGTTTTTCCAGAAGTTGTGTCCTTAAGGGGATAATCAGAGTGATTTGACTCCTAAATAGGAGAGAATTAAGCAGTAATACTGCAGGGGCGTGATCTATGGTGACTATAGTGTCCCTTTAACTGTTACGGAAATTACAATTTCATAATCGATATTAAACCCAGCACATACTTGAAAACGAGAGAAATCTCAACGTATCCTTCCTGGTGAAATATTTTATTAATAAATTAATATGTTAATGGAAACCACTGAGATGTTAATGCGACCACAATCACACAAGTCACCGTGGGAAGCAGGGCTTGGCTGCCATACTAGATAGACACATGGCTGGTAGATAGACACATGAGCTGCTCACATTATTGGGCATAGAGCTTGATCAAAGTGTGCTTACCGTCCATCAATTGCGTCCAGCAGTGGCAGCCTTGTGGCACCGGATGGTGCTTCTCCAAGAAACGTACTGCCTGAGATCAGGCAGTTTATAATAGTGGCCTAGTGAGGACTAGACTGGGAGTGACAGCTAAGTACACTAGAACGGATACACGTCATGCTATTTCCGGGTTTCGAGTTCCTGGACTCACGGCAGTCAGCTGTGAGACATACCCCTACATCACACGCATTATGATTGGTCGCCCGGCAATCAGCACGTCCAACTGGACGGATGGCGCCAATATTTAAATACCGCATATCCAGGAAGCAGATCCATCCGATTGAAAAAGCCCCACGGCGAAACGCGTCTCGGAACTCCAAGGAAGACCACTTCAGTGACTTTTATTTTGGTGTCTGTATATATATATATATATTACAGTTTTTATTTTGTCCAATTGTTTTTTAATAAATTGTTACTTTTACTATATACATTTGGTAATGGATCTTCAACTGCTTCCTGCATCCTTACAAAGAAGGGTAGTGCCTCCCTTAAAGGCACAAAAACGTATATACATAGAGCCTAGTATAACTAGCTCTATTCCAGTGAGCTGCATATCTGGAGAAGGTCTGGTATTACCAAATATACCCAAGCTGTTGTGATTTGAGCCAATCCCTAGGCTCTCTACCATGTGAGTTGGATATACACCTTTTTCCACTCCATCCAGATTTTACAAGCATTCTGCACCATGATGTGTATTTTCTTGTTTTAGATTTTATTATGATGTTTATCCCCTAAAGTGAAATATATGCTATCTCAATGGGGGTAAGAAATTTATTTTTACCGCTCCACTGAGTGATCTTTGTGGTGGCAGTATGATCCACTAAGTTCATATTTTCTTTTCACATATTTGTTTGTGTGGGATTGGGATACCTGCATGTGTGTTAGAGCTCACTTGTCTATGTCCTTCCTCCTCTGGACCGGTGGGGGTTTTCCCGGCCTCCACCGCTACAGTGCTCGACACATACTTGCAATCTAGCTCTTCTACACAAGACTGCGAGTCTGACCTCCAGATAGTAGCAGTCCTGGAGTGCACATGTGAGTCAGGGACAAATCCACTCCTAAGTTGAAAAGAGGCCATCTATTCCACGTTTGATCAAATCTGTGTGCCATTTTGGCTCCGTAAACCAACTCAGCTGACTGGAATTTGCTCCCTGATTATATCGGGGCCTGTACCTCCCATTCTGAGCTGGGAACCCAGGGGGGGCCTTACCTAGGCACCATCCACATGCCTTACGACTGGGACATTGCCCTAAAAATCTGGGTAAGCGTGTAATGTGCTATAGTTCCCATGGAGGATTGGAGCCAGTTAGCTAAACCTGGGAGCAGTGCAGGGAGCGACCTGCCACAATATGATTTGGTACAAGGATGCCTTCCACAGCACAGGCATCGGATGACTCTCCATCTCTGGGACATACCTCCTGCATATTGATCCAACACACTATAGGCATCATATTGCATGAAAGTGCATGTCAGTGTACCTGCTATTAATGTGCAGGTTGCATAACTATTTTATTTCAATGTGCTCTTACTGGGACGGTGGTTTTATCATTTATCATTTATACGTCTAAAACCAACATTGTCACTTGCTTCTACGTATTTTAATTTTAGGCATGTCTGTTATATATGTCTTGTTTATATGCTTTAGTCCTTTGCCATGTTTCCTGCATTACATGACACAGGGTACCTATTATATCCCAAATGTTCTTATTTGCATCTTCATCATATGCTTATTGCTCTGACCTAGCATTAATTTAATCCGCAAATGATGTATTGTTAAACCTTGTTTCTCTTGTCTTATTTTTTTTAAAAGAAGTGGTAATCCAGCTTGTCCTGAACTACAATGTCAACGGTATACCTACGTATAAGATTTTTGTTATTTGTTGTTACTTGTATTTTGAATTTGCAACTGATAAAAAATGAATGAGAAAAAAATCACATACATAAAAAATAAAGTTGACAAATTAATAACACCAACAAACAGATGAAAATAAAAGGGAAATTAACAGAAAACCCTAGTTACTTATGTGGCTAGTACAATAATTGTATCAGTACTCGGTAATACATTCATCTGTGTAATCAGATACCCCCACATCTCTTCCCACTCCTCAATTCAAATAAACTTATGCCATTGACACTGCAGAACATACTGCTTCAATCCTTTTCACTGATAAGCGCCTTCCAAGAATAAAGTCCACAGGACTCACAAGCAGAGCCGGCATTAGAGATGTGAGAGCAGTGCGGTTGCATAGGGTGCCATGGCAGCAGGGGCGCCAGGTGGCCAATATAGCTTGCACATGCATGAAACTGCAGCACAATGGCAGAGTGAGTGTGTGTGTGTGTCTGCCTGTAACTGTGTGTGACTGTCTCCCTGCAAGTAAGTAAGTAAGTGTGTGTGTGTGTGTGTGTGTGTGTGTGTAACTTTCTTCCTGTAACTGTGCAAGTGACTGTATGTAGGTGACTATGTGCCTGGGACTGTGTGCATGTTGCTATATTTGACAGTATATGTACATAACTGTGTGCATCTGACTGTGTGCATATGATACGCATCTGCATTCAGACATGGGCCTACATGCATTTTTTTAAATCTGAATTAAATATCCATCCCAAATATCCCACACAGTCAAATAACACACATAGGGGCAAGGCAGCATGCCAGATTCCCAGCATACTGGTTCACCAGAGATCAGCATGCCCCACTCCCTTCAGGCTAACAACAGCAAAGGAAACCATTTTTTTTTTTTTTTAATAATGATTAATTTTATAAAGCCTTACATGAATGAATGGGTTTGACAGGGAGGGTGCTGTGGTGAATTTTCACTCCGTGGCCCCTAAAGGCCTAAGGCCAGACCTTAATGATGTTTTGGGCTCCCAATCTAGCAGCTATTGCAGTACATCTGCTGGGCACTGCTGCAAAAAACACTCCTTTATCATCAGATCCTCCCACATCTGCAGTGTACCTCTCTCTGTGGAACATTTCTATAAGGTCCAAAATCTGTGCCTTTACACCTGTTGGGGTTGCACTATTTCTGCAGGGCAGTCTCAATTGCATCATGTGGTTTGTTTTTTCTCTTTCAGGTATGGCCGCTGCTGAAAAAATCATAGCAGGTGTCCAAGTAATGGTGAAGGAGAAGGGGATGGCATGGCTACAGGAACAATTGGGGGTCCCGATCACGTCTGCTCACCCCCCTGCGCTGTTTGAGAAGAGGCCAAGGGGAAGGGCATGACCGCCCCAACGGCTCAGCCCAGGAGAAGCACCGGCAATGAGGAGGGGCCTGAGTCCGTTGTCGCGTGGAGCGGGAGTTGCATCCCAGGCGGAGGGACGGGCCGCAGGGGGGAGAGCGTGCCGGTCGGGCGCCGGTCAGGCACAGAGGCCTACCGTACAGAGTGCGCCCCGCCGCATGTCTGCAGGCGGGAGGCCACATCGAGAGGCTGGATCCAGCCAGGCAGAGGAGGCGGCCAGGCAGCACGGCAGTGATGGATCCGACAGGCATCGCGCCGGTAAGTCCACCCCTGGTGGCGATACTGAGGGGCAGGGGGACTTGACGCAAGCAGACAGTTCGCCGCTAGCGGCCCCGCGGGTGGAAAGGGGGGAAGCAGATAGCAGGTCACGGACGGGTTTAACCCTGGCAGGGAACAGGCCCAGGGCAGAAGACAGGGACAAGGATAAGGGGAACAGCGTTCCTGGGCTTAGTGGGTCAGCGGGGTTGCCAATGGATCAGCAGGATACATGAGGACGGGTGCAGTGGTCATGGTGGATAGGCAAGGACCGAGGAGGAGAGAACAAGGCAGGGGAGACAGAGACGAGCGGGAGCCCTCTAGGGGTCGCTCCCAGGGTCAGCAGGTCAGGAGCAGGGACAGGAGGTGAAGAGAGAGTGGGGAGCAGCGCAGCGACGGTGACAGGTGCAGCATCCAGAGGAGGTCAGCGGAGAGAGGGAGAAGCAGTAGCAGGAGCCGGTCTAGGAGCCAGTTGGACAGGCAGAGGTCCAGCACCAGAGAAAAGAGGAGGAGATATCGGCGCAGCGCATCAGTTTTGTCAGACAGCTCAAGGGGAAGGCAGAGAAGTACATATAACCGGGAGGGTCAGGCAGCAAACCAACGCAGGGATGGGGACCGCGGAAGGGAGCGCAGGGAGGATAGGCGGGTTAGACAGTATGTGGACAGACTACCCAGGTTATCTTCTCCCGGCAGGTCAAGGAATGTTTCACCTACGGTCTCAAGGAGGGACCAGGTGGACAGGTGTCGGCTGCAACAGGATTCTGTGGAGCCTGGAAAGGCGGACGGAAGGACAGCAACCCCGCGGCCAGCCACTGTCGGGGGCACTGGCGGTGAGTCACGAATTGCACCACACACTGGGACCTTACTAGGTTGCTTAAAATTGTTCATAGAGTCATGGGCGGGAGAGGAGGGGTCATCTCCGCGGTTCGGAAGGGTATGGTCACCAGAGGGCGGGAGAGATAAGGAGCAGGGGGCTGAGGTGACATTGGCATGCAGGTTGAGTGTTGGCGAAGCGGGCGAAGGGGTGACGGTAGCCGAGAAGGTGGACAGATCGGGACAGCAGGCAGCAGGGTGTGGCGAGATAACGGACGTGGCACGGTAAAACATGCATGTGTTCTTCGCGGGGCCGTTGGGGAGTCACTTGAAAGCTGAGGTAAAAGATAAAATTGGGAGAGGGGAATTCATGGAAATCGTCTCCTTGCTCCCGCTCGAGGAATTCCTCGACTTAAAGGAGGAGGATAAGAAAGATGACAAAAAAGAGGAGGAGGAGAAAAAGCGGCGGTATCGAAAGATACCGAAGACTTTTGGGAACTGGCTCAGGGCCTTTTGTATTTTGGCGAGCGTAGTCTGAGAAAAGCATCCAGATCGATGCTCACAGCTCTTTTGTTATTTAGACGGGATAGGGGACGCCTACAGGACTTATGGGGGCTTGGCATGATGGCGGTATGACGAACAGTTTCGCCAGCGGTTGGCTGCGAATCCTAGCATGAGGTGGGACCAGATGGACCTACCTTTATGGATGAAACTAATGATGGGGCAGAAAACGCGCCCTTTCAGGGGACGGCTGGTTTCGGCCACAGGAGGCGCCATGTTGGCCGGACAGAAAAAGGGGTTCTGCTGGCTCTACAATGAGCGGAAATGCAAGTGGGGGGCTTCGTGTAGATTTAAACATGAAGGTTCCAGATGCAGGGGCAATCACTGAGTCAACAGGTGCTTTAAGAAAGGAAAATCTAACCTTGGGGTACAGCAGGGTCAACAGCTACGGCGGTTGCAACTGGGAATGTCGCCGGTGAGGGTCGGCGCGATGCTGCCTTGGCTAAGGCAGTACGTTAAGTAGGAAGACGCAAGATTCTTATGGCACGGGTTTACAGAAGGTTTTATTATCCCATTCAGGGTCAAGGGTCCGGGAACCATGTGTGCAAACCTTAAATCAGTCCGGGAACACCCGGGGGTAGTGCGGGAGAAATTAATGAAAGAAGTCCAAATGGGGAGGATGGCGGGGCCGTTTCCGTCCCCACCTTTAGATGATTTGTGGGTGTCTCCGCTGTGGGTGGTCCCAAAAAAGGAGGTGGGCAAATTTCGTCGAGTTGGTTCGGAAAGCTGGACACGGGGCATTGATGGCGAAGGTGGATGTGGACGCAGCATTTTGGCTGCTCCCTATACATCCAGAATGTCACCACCTACTGGGGTGTTTCTTCGAAGGGGGTTTCTTCGTGGACTTGTGTCTACCAATGGACTGCTCCATCTCGTGTTCCTATTTTGAAAAGTTTAGCACACTTTTGGAATGGGTGGTGCAGCGGGAGTCGGCTGGTGGGGCAATCGTGCATTACCTCAACGATTTTTTATGCGTGGGGCCGAGCGGTGTAGCCAGATACTGAAGGTATTTCAATGGGTGGCGCACTCTTTTGGGGTTCCCCTGACAAAAAAGTGTTTTTTTTTACTCAGATAATATGGCAGTGGTCCAGGCTATCAACGGTTTGTCGGCATCATCGCCTGCATTTGGTACTTCTCTGTATGTCTATCAATATCATGTTTAGGGCAAGGAACGTACCGGGTTTCTTGAATATAGTGGCTCACGCGCTGTCTCGTTCACAGTGGGAACGTTTTCGGGAAGCAGCTCCGGAGGCACAGGAGGAGGGACTGGCCTGTCCGGCAGAAACGTGGCAGCTCGGGCATCATGCTTGGGGAGTTCATAAGGAGTTCCCTGGCGCCGGGCACTTGGGCGGCATACGAAAAAGGTTTGGCACGAGTGGGAAGAGACAGTGGCGCAAGTGGGAGGGTGCCTTTCAGCAGGGCATCGGCTAGACTTGTTGTTATAGGTACTGTGTCGACTATTCGCTACACAGGCACATGTCGGCATTGGCTTTGATATTCAAGTTTAACGGATGGGTGGACATAACGAAACACTTCCTGGTAAGGCAAGCCATAAGAGGTTTTCGGAAGGGTAAAAAATCAGTGGATACGAGGAGGCCGGTGTCATTTGCGGTGCTGCAAGGGCTAGTGGAGGCTCTACCGACCTTATGTTACTCAGCCTACGAGGTGGTGTTATTTTCCTGGGCGTTTGTTTGGGCATTCTTCGGGGCATTTCGAATTGGGGAGCTTATCAGCGTCAACAAAGCGGGGGTTGGTGGACTGCGGTGGGTTGACGTGGCAGTTGGCGAGGATAGGGTGCTGATTAAGTTGGGCCGCTCGAAAAAAGATGTTTTCGGTAAGGGATGCTCGGTGACATTGTTCGAATTGCCAGGGTCCAGGGTTTGCCCGGTGGCTTGCGGTGCCGATTTCTTGGAAGTTCGCCCCAAGAGGGAAGGCTGTCTCTTCATTCATGCTGATGGTACGGCATTATCCCGTTTTCAGTTCGTTAGGATATTTTGCACTGGGTTATTTAAGTTGGGCCTGGACCCCATGCAGTTCGGGACACATTCTTTTAGAATTGGGGCAGCAATGGAGGCGGCACGTCTAGGTCTGGGAGATGAGAGGATCAAGCGGATAGGAAGGTGGGAATCAATTTGGTTCCGCTCGTATGTTAGACCTGATAGGTTGGGGCGTTTACTGTTAGGGTTGCTCTGCTGTTCACTGTTTTATCTATTTTAGGTCGGTTGGTATGGCTGATTGGACATTCATACGTGTATTGGGCACAGAAGAGGGCCACAGTGAGAAAAAACGGAACGCAACTGGGCTTTCCTATGGAGACGGTGGGTCTATTTTGGTTGGGATTCAGGGGTTTCAGTTGGCAGAGCATCAGTAAGGAATTGTTTCAAAGGATTAAAAGGGGGTCATTCCCAAACGTAATATTGGTTCACGGTGGGGGGAACGGCCTAGGCTTGATCCCCCAGTGAGAACTGTTGAGGAGGATGAAAAGGGATTTGGATCGGCTGCGGGAACTGGTTCCTGGCGTGGTAGTGGTTTGGTCGGAAATGGTGCCTCGTTTTACTTGGAAACAGGCCAGGGATCCGGCTTCTGTGGCGCGATGTAGGGGCAAGGTCAATAAGACCATGGCGGTTTTTGTTAAAAGGATAGGTGGCGTGGTAGTGCGGCACCGGGAGTTGGAGGGCATGCTGCCCGGGTATTTTAGGAAGGATGGGGTGCATTTGTCAGAAGTTTGTTCTGATTTGCTTAATTTGGGTTTCCAGGTCGGTATTACCCAGGCCCTGTTTCTGTGTGGTGGAGGTCGCACATGAGCTTAAGGGGGTCAAGTCATGTGCTGTGGCGGAATAGGGCATGGGTTAAAGAGGATTTAGGTGGAATAGGAAGTGGGCAGGCCAAAGTCTAGGCTGGAGTATGCCAGAGTGTAAAAGTGGTTGGTATGTTCAAGCTCATTGGTGGCTACGAACCTGGGGTTGTAGGGGTGTTTGAGTACACCCCTACAGTTAAACATATGGTTATGTGGCCTCTTTGGTAGGCCATGTGTAAAATGTTATGCATTATTGGAATGTTAATTATTGTTTTTTGGTAGGGTCATTGTCGGGGGTATTGGGCAGGAAGTTCAGACATAATTAATACTTGTGACAATGACCCTAAATTGATAGATTATATAATTATTAATAAAGCTGTGGACTTTATACTCCAACAGAAAATTGGTGTCCAAGTGTCATTTAATTATGGGTTTAGCACATGCCGAATAACGACTGTGCACATGTCATGCGTGCAAGAAAGACTTTTCACAGCTGTGCTAAAACACATCCACCTCCAGAGGCGTAACTACAAACCACCGGGCCCCAATGCGAAAATTGCCATGGGGACCCCTATGCATCTCACCCCCCCAAGTGTCTTATTCCCTCTCCCCCAGCACCTCCATGTGTCTAATTCCTTCCTCCTCCAGATACTTCATTCACTTCCTCCAGCCCATCTATATGTCTCATTCCCCCCAGTCCCTCTATGTGTCTCACTCTCTAACCCCTCCATGTGTCTCATTTCTCCCCTAACCCCTCCATGTGTCTCATTCCCTCCACAGCCCCTCAATGTTTCTTATTCTCTCTCCCAGCTCCTCCATGTGTCTCACTCCAAATACCCCCAGCCCCTCCATGTCTCATTTCCCCCTCCCCAACCCCTCCAATTATCTCATGTAAAACAAGTGAATGAGCCACATGGAGAGACGGGGAAAATGAGACACATGTGGGGAATTAGAAACATAAAGGGGCTGAGGGGGAATGAGACACATGGAGGCAGGTACTGGGCCCCACTTTCCCTCCCTGCACACATAGATAGCGAATATCGCGATCTATGTGTGCAGCCGCGGGCCCCCCGGCTTCCGTTACCGCAGAGGGGGCAACGCTCCGCGGGTCTCGCGAGAGTTATTGGCGGAGAGAAGAGGAGAGGCTGTGTGCTGCCTGGGCCCCCTCTGTGGTAACAGGAAGCCGGGGGGCCCCACCATGCCACCGGACCACCAGGGATGGAATCTCCCCCCTCCCTAGACACAGGTAAGCAGGGAGGGGGGAGAAACAATTTAATTAATTATTTTTTATTTTTTTTTAAATAATGTTAAAATGCCCCCCCTCCCCCTCCTCATTGGACATTTACACACACACACTATATACACTAACACAACACACACACACACACTACATACACTAACACAACACACACTATGCATACACTGACACAACACACACTGCATACACTGACACAACACACACACTCTGCATACACTGACACAACACACAATCTGCATACACTGACACAACACACACACTGCATACACTAACACAGCACTCACTGCATACACTAACACAACACACACTGCATACACTAACACAACACACACACACTACATACACTGACACTACATACACTGACACAACACACACACTGCATACACTGACACAACACACACTACATACACTAACACAACACACACACACACTACATACACTGACACAACACACACACTGCATATACCAACACAACACACACTGCATACACTAACACAACACACACTCTGCATACATTGACACAACACACACTGCATACACTAACACAACACACACTGCATACACTAACACAACACACACTCTGCATACACTGACACAACACACACACTGCATACACTAACACAACACACACTCTGCATACACTGACACAACACACACCGCA
Organism: Pelobates fuscus; assembly: GCF_036172605.1. Lineage (NCBI taxonomy): Eukaryota > Metazoa > Chordata > Amphibia > Anura > Pelobatidae > Pelobates > Pelobates fuscus. The sequence continues at coordinate 244,949,023 of NC_086317.1, forward strand.
TACACTAACACAACACACACACACTGCATACACTAACACAATACACACACTCTGCATACACTGACACAACACACACACTGCATACACTAACACAACACACACTGCATACACTAACACAACACACACACTACATACACTGACACTACATACACTGACACAACACACACACACTGCATACACTGACACTACATACACTAACACAACACACACACTACATACACTGACACAACACACACACTGCATATACCAACACAACACACACTGCATACACTAACACAACACACACTCTGCATACACTGACACAACACACACTGCATACACTAACACAACACACACACTACATACACTAACACAACACACACACTACATACACTGACACAACACACACACTGCATATACCAACACAACACACACTGCATACACTAACACAACACACACTCTGCATACACTGACACAACACACACTGCATACACTAACACAACACACACTGCATACACTAACACAACACACACTCTGCATACACTGGCACAACACACACACTGCATACACTAACACAACACACACTCTGCATACACTGACACAACACACACCGCATATACTAACACAACACACACACTGCATACACTAACACAACACACACTGCATACACTGACACAACACACACACTCTGCATACACTGACACAACATACACTGCATACACTAACACAGCACTCACTGCATACACTAACACAACACACACAGCATACACTAACACAACACACACTGCATACACTGACACAACACACACTGCATACACTAATACAACACACACTGCATACACAAACACACACACTACATAAACTAATACAACACACACTGCATACACTAACACACACACTACATACACTAATACATCACACACTGCATACACAAACACACACACTGCATACACTAATACAACACACACTGCATACACTAACACACACAGTGCATACACTAATACAATACACACACTGCATTCACTAATACAACATGCACTCTCCATACACTACACACTAACACACTCACTGCATCCACTATACTGACACACACTCTGCATTCGCTACACATTACCACACTCTGCATTCTCTACACATTAACACTCTGCATTTACTACACTAACACAGACTCTGCATTCGCTACACACTAACACACTCTCTGCATTCACTACACATTAACACATTCTCTGCATTCACTACACATTAACACATTCTCTGCATTCACTACACATTAACACACTCTCTGCATTCACTACACTAACACACTCTCTGCATTCACTACACTAACACACTCTCTGCATTCACTACACATTAACACACTCTCTGCATTCACTACAAATTTACACACACACTACATTCATTACACTGACACACTCTGCATTCACTACACCCTAACACACACTCTGCATTTATTACACACTAACACACACTCTGCATTCACTAAACTATGCACACACTCTGGATTCACTATACTGACACACACTCTGCATTCACTACACTAACATACACTCTGCATCAACTGTACACACAGCATCCATTACACAAACATCCTGTATTCACAGTACACACACTACATCCACCACAAATTGAAACATTCTGCATTCACTATACACAGACACTGTGTCTAATACACACACTACATCCACTACAGACACTGCATCCATTAAACACATTTCATCTAGTACATACAAACACTACATCCACTACACAAAAACACACTACATCACTGTACACACACTACATCCACTACTCAAACACTCTCTGCATTCACTACACATTAACACTCTGCATTCACTACACTAACACACACTCTGCATCCGCTACACACTAACACACCATCTGCATTCACTACACATTAACACACACTCTGCATTCACTACACATTTACAAACACTCTGCATTCACTGCACTAACACACACACTACATTCATTACACTGACACACTCTGCATTCACTACACACTAACACACACTCTGCATTCATTACACACTAACACACACTCTGCATTCACTAAACTATGCACACACTCTGGATTCACTATACTGACAAACACTCTGCATTAACTGTACACACATCATCCACTACACAAACATCCTGTATTCACAGTACACACACTACATCCACCACAAATTGAAACACTCTGCATTCACTATACACAGACACTGCGTCTAATACACACACTACATCAACTACAGACACTGCATCCACTAAACACATTTCATCTAGTACATACAAACACTACATCCACTACACAAACACGCACTACATCACTGTACACACACTACATCCACTACTCAAACACACTCTGCGTTCACTATACACACTGCATCCGCTACACTAACACACTCTGCATTCACTGCACAAACAGTATCTAATACACACAAACACTACATCCATTACACACATTCTAATTCACTTCTACTATACACACCACATTCAGTCCCGCATCATTGTCAGCGGACTAGGTAGGGTGTGGGCGGGCCCGGGAGGCAGGGGCCCCAAAATTTCTGATGGCAGCCCTGCATGGAGGGGCTGGGTGTGAATGAGACACATGGAGGGGATGGGGTGGGAAATCAGACACATGGAAGAGATGGGGGGATGAGACACATGTAGGGAATAGGGGGAAATAAGACACATGGAGAGCTAGGGGCAAATGAGTTTCTCTGAAACTGCTATGTTTTCAGCTGCAGGGTTAAAACTAGAGGGGCCTGGCACCCAGACCACTTCATTGACCTGATGTGATCTGGGTGTCTGTAGTGGTCCTTAAAGTGTATGTGTTTATGCATGCAATGGCGTACATACCGCGGTCGCAGGGGTCGCAGCCCTGCGACCAGGTGCACATCGCCATGTGTTGCGGCCCCAGCCCGCGCACAGTAAGCGTGCACACGGGGGACCCACGGATCAGTTTTCGCACCGGGGCCCCATGGATTGTGTGTACGCCACTGCCTCTCAGTAAAGTAATATTTCCTGATTTCATTTTTTTATATAAGCTTCACTTCAACAAATTAAAATATGAAGAGGCTGCAGATCATCAGGCTAAAAGAGATGAGTGCTAGACAGGGCTGGGCTGGGAAGGAAAAGCAGCCCTGGAAAAAAATTCTATACCAGCCCAATAATGCGTGGTTGTATAGGGAGAGGGCTGGTATTGAATTTTTTTTCCAGGGCTGCTTTTCATTCCCAGCCCAGCCCTGTCTAGCACTCCTCTCTTTTAGCCTGATGATCTGCAGCCTCTTCATATTTTAGAATGAGCTGAAGTGAAGGCCTATAGAGGCCAGGGTATAGCCAGAGCTTGGTGAATTGCTGACAACATATGTGTGTCATAAGTAGCTGAACTACCGGGGCCTGCATTCTGAGGGGGTCCATTGGGTGGCCCTAAGTGCATGGGCCATGAGCATCTGTCTTCAGTGACTCGCTCAGTGCTGTGGCCCTTTAACTGAACAACTGGGCATCTTTAATAATGACAGTCAGTGCAGGGAGGATGTGAGAGTCTGTCATTTCCATCCAGCTAACAGAATGAGGTGCGCTGGAGGAACAGGCACAGAGGAGGAGGAACGGTCCAGGCGAACCTCTAACTCCAAACAGCCTTAGACAGTCTGTGTGCATAAATCTCTGTGTCTACATGTGTGTCTGTGTATCTGTGTGTCCATCTGCGGGTCTGTATCTGATTCTGTGTATCTATCTGTGTGTTTGTGTATCTATCTTAGTATTAATATGTATCTCTGTATATATATATATGTATGTCTATCTGTGTGTCTGTGTGTCTGTGTATCAATCTGCGTAGCTATGTTTGTGTATCTATGTGTCTGTATGTCTGTGTATTTATCTGTGTGTCTGTGTGTTTGTGCATCTGTGTGTCTATTTGTAGATTTATCTGTGTGTCTGTGTAGCTGTTTGTGTGTCTGCATGTGTATCTGTGTGTCTGTGTGTCTCTTTATGCATTTGTATTTGTATCTTGTATCTGTGTGTCTGTATGTGTATCTTGTATCTGTGTATTTATCAGTGTGTCACTGTCTGTATGTTTGCTTGTGTGTCTGTGTATCTGCATGTGTGCCAGTGTGTCCCCCTGTGCACCTGCATGTGTATTAGTGTGTACCTATGTGTATCTGTGTGTGTGTATCTGTATGTGTGTCAGTGTGTGCACCTGTGTGTCTGTGTATCTGTATGTGTATCAGTGTTTGTATCTGTGTGAGTCAGTGTGTATAACTGTATATGGATGTGTGTCAGTGTGTGTCTGTACCTGCATGTGTTTTTTTATATGTGTGTGTGTGTGTGTCGGTGTGTAGAAAAGAAAACAGAGAAGGTAGGGGTACAGTTTGAGGTGTAAATATATTATAAGGACGCCTTACACCTAGCAAATTAAACTCTAATCTCTGATAAAAAAAATAAATTAAATCCTTTAGCTATTCTGCTGCCCTGCCATGAGTTTGTCACGAACATAACTACTCCAAGTGGTTTGTGACTTAGTTTAGTGGGTAAATACATTTTAACCCCCTGCAAGTACACACATAATTCGCATGTCACCGATTTGATACCCTTTGTGGCTATCTTGAGTTTCCAAGCTAGCCATAAAATAAATGTGGAAGGTAAGTATGACGGTAGGAATTCTAGTTTGACCAATTTAAACACAAAGTATATAAACAATTTTAGAAAAGTGTCATATATTTTATGGTACACCTGGTACATAGATATCTTTTTCATATGTAGAATTCTTAGCATTCTTACATTTCAAAGAAGCCTTACAAGACCTGTCTACGACTAAATAGCTAAAGATACATTGCTCATGTTTGGACTTCTTTTGTATGGAACGCTTCCAACAATCTGAATATATATAACAGGTGGTATGATTCATCTCTGGATTATTAATGTTTTTTTAATATGACTCTAAGCAGAAAGCCTGACTCAAGACTAATTATTGTCGACTAGCATATCAAAAGGTCCCAAAGTCTGTAAAGCAAGACAGCCAGTAGGTTTTGGGGAAAAGTACACATGCACGTCCTTTAGGTGCAACATTCCACACCTAGCCAGAGATATGCAGGAAGGAACTCCATTAACAACCCTTCTCCTGTTATCAGCCATACCACCTCTAATGGGTAACTATTTCATGTATGCACTACACACATCCCATTTATTAACAATATATGCTCACTGATGCATTGTCGTTTATGGTCAAGAAACATGGTTACCCTAAAAGAGAGGTTAGAGTTAAAGGTTAGTTAGGGAAAGTAAGTACTGTATTTTGTGTCTTCGTGTATTTTTCTGTCTGTGAGTCTTTGGACCTTAGGTGGAATGTTTTACTTATAGTTAAAGTTCACACATACATGGGGACTTGAATTTTGTATGAGGTTCTTCTCTGTCTTTAGTACATAATTTAACTGAAAACAGATCACAGATATGATGGCAAGTGTAACCCCCCAGCCAAACAACCAAGCTATTCTATTTTTCATTCAGTTTAATTAAGGTAGACAACGGTTGCTCAGTAAAATGGGAGCTGTGGTGAATTTAGAGAAGAACTGCAAACCGATGTCCAGCTTAGCTGTCTTTCTCTGTGGCTATTCTTACCAAAATAGTGCCATTTCCTTATCAATTTTCCAATATTCTCAGTTTAGTAAAAACTAAAAAATAAAACCTGATGTATCTTTGAGATCATAATAATCTGTGCCCATGAAACATTTATTCATCCTAACTTAACCAACTGCAAAAAGAAGTTTAAGCCCTAGTGTCGAGTACATTCCTTGAGCTGCACTCATACGTGCTACTATGCAAAAATAAAGCAAATAAATATACTTCTCACCATTTAATACACACCTTTTGTCTGCAATTAGTCCCTAGACTGTACTTCACTAAGTACTATACCCATGTAAATCACAGAGTTAGTTCACTGCTGGAGCTATATAAATACAAACTGAATAAATAAAATATACACCATATATCTTTATATAAAGATAGCTAGCTTGACAATGGAATAGTCCAGCAGAGAATTCAATAAGATGCATTTATTTCAGTACTGAGCTAATGTTAATGTGATAGAATATTGAAATGAAGAAATCGAATTTTCGGCTTTGTCTAACTTTGACATATATGCTACAATTTAATCTCTCTTGAGAAGTTAGCTAGACAACTCAAGTCCCTAGGGCCTATAATCAAGTCAAAATAAGCAATATTAATTATTTAAAAAAGATAAATGAATGTACAAATAAAATAGCATTTCTGTTTGTTAAAAACGATGCCTTTTCCACCATGTTTTGGTCTGTTCAGTAAAAGGAGGTCTACAGTAATTTCCCAGTCCCTGCTTTTTCTAAAACTAATAAAATAGAATAATAGAATGATTGAGGGTAATCTCTTGAAATAGATAACCCCAATCAGTCGTCCTAAATATACCGTAATAGCAAACAGAAAGCAAGAAAGGAAAACAATGACGTACTGCAGGCAACTTAAAATATATTTGCTAATAAAGGGTAAATCCAAAATGAAATTATCTAAAATTGCTAATTTAATTGAAAACATTAATAAAAAACAATGCACTGAAATGTGTGGTAGAAATTGCTCACCCGTGCTCAATATGAATAAAAAAAATACACCCTGGAGACACTTCCCAATAAACACATACTGTAACCTTCAATCCCTAGATTCAAAAATGCATATGTGATAAAGATTGGGCTATATTCACTACAGTTGGTATTATAGAGGATGGACAAGGGAATTACATGATTAATTGAATTCAATGTATGTCAAAACCTGTCAGTCTGTCTGTGCCAGGGGGGAGCAAATCCTAGGTAAAACTAATCAACATACTATATCATGTTAAATTAAATTGATGATTAGATATTCATCATGTTAAATAAAGAGCAGTGATAAAGCATTAAACATATGTGTGAGGTAGAGCTGGTTCAGTGGTGATAATCACAGGAATAGACAGAGTAGGGAGAGGACACTTGACATGCATATAGTCACTCTTTGCATATGTCATAAACATCCATGACCCCAAGCCCCAAAAAGACACAGACACCAAATTTAAAGTGGATAAAATATCACGGCTTTAATAAAATATATATATGTAAATATAAATAACAAAATCGGTCATTGCCAAACATACCCAATTTTAACATAGACACATAAATTCACCCCCAACCTTTAAGACTACTTTACCCACTGACAATGACCCATAACATAAAATAACAACAATAATCCATATAACAAAATATGAATACATAACACAAAACACAGCTACAACAGGCATCATACTCTAAGTGATTTAACATTGTAGGGATATACTGAGATACTCCTTCATCCCAAGGTTGAAAGCCACATATAGAGATAAACTACCGAAATACCGGTGCTCCCGAACGGCCTGGAAGTCCAGCAGTATTCATGCCGTTCAGTAGCTGATTTTAGTTCCAGGCACTCGACGACCAAACACCGCTCGGCTAACAAAGGATCCAAGATGGCCGCTGCCGCGTGGTCGGTATCCGAACGGCGGCCACCCTGAACATTTATTTACTGCTGAAAGATACATTGTTGCAATCTGTAATGGGAGCCACACGACCTCCTGTGTGTGGTCTCCCATTCGGTAGTTTGTTTGATTTTAACGAACAGTGTTGAAATTCACTGTTCGTGAAACTACTGTATGAATGCTGGTGGCTTTCATGTTGCCAGCATACCAATGCTTTCGTTCACCTCAAACACAGAATAGGGCACATGGACAGTTCAGGCAGTCTGAATGCACACTAACACATAAGGTAAATACAGTCTTAGGTGGCTAGGTTTGCCACACTGGATAATTAAAATTTCCCTTAGTCTAAAATGTCTATTACTATTATATGAAATCAAGTAAGCTCTGCCCCCCACAGATACCTTAACCAATAAAGAACCCCCAAACATATAAGACCCATTCCCTTAGCTTTGCTGGTCCCTGTGCTACATTCAGTGTTATATCACTTAAGTAGGAATAGTAGGGAATTCAAAGTGAATCTCATTTTGTTCAGAGTAGTTAAGTAGCCAGCATTCACCAAGTAGGCAGTATAGGGCAGGGGTGTCCAAAATGTAGATCCCCAGATGTTTTAATACTACAGCTTCCATGATGCTTTGACATTCTAAAAGCATGCAAAGGATCATGGGAGTTGTAGTTCTTCAACATCTGAAGATCTACCTTTTGGGCACCCCTGTTATAGAGTATGCGATCTACCCTATTTCTACAAACCCAGAAGTAAATATCCAAGCAGAAAATGGTTCAGCATTCTTTCTACAAGTTAATTTAGCATTTTGACTGCGGCTCCCTGATACCCGCAAATCATATACAATATCCTGGAAATCACACACACAATCTGATGTGTGTGATTTCCATTATATTGTATATGATTTGTGCCTCCTCATCCCCCCATAAGACTTGCTAAACAGGGGCCCACTCGGGTGCAGGTCAATTAAGAGCCCACGAGCCCCAGTCTCACAGAGAGCTACACGGGAGTATTTGAGAGAGGAGGAGGCTGGAGGCTGGAGGCACCAGAAGATCAGGGCAGCTGGAGGCAGCTGAAGAGAGCAGTGCAGCATGGAGGCAGAGGAGAGGCTGGAGTGAGCATGCAGCAGTAATATTTTTTTTTAGCTAGGGCCAGAACCCCAAGCAAGTCATCTTCTTGGACACAATGGTAAGCTAACAGGAGGGTGGCTTCAAATGTATAAAATATGACATGTTTGGTCTCAGATTGTGTGCATATAAATATGTGTATGTGAGTGTGTGCATTTGTATGTCAGTGTGTATCTGAGTGTATGTGTCAGTGTGTATCTGTGTGTCAGTGTGTGTATCTGTGTATGTGTGTGTCAGTGTGTTTACCTGAGTGTATATGTCAGTCTATGTTTCTGAGTGTATGTGTCAGTGTGTGTTTCTGAATGTATGTGCCAGTGTGTGTATCCGAGTGCATGCGTCATTGTGTGTATCTGTGTTTCAGTGTGTGTATCTGAATGTACGTACCAGTGTGTGTATCTGAGTTTATGTGCCAGTGTGTATCTGAGTGCCAGTGTGTGTATCTGAGTGTATGCATCAGTGTGTGTATCTGTGTGTCAGTGTGTGTATCTGAATGTATGTACCAGTGTGTGTATCTGAGATTATGTGCCAGTGTGTGTATCTGAGTGCCAGTGTGTATATCTGTGTGTCAGTGTGTGTATCTGAATGTATGTACCACTGTGTGTATCTGAGTTTATGCGCCAGTGTGTGTATCTGAGTGCCAGTGTGTGTGCATCTGAGTTTATGTGATAGTGTGTGTGTCTGTGTGGCAGTGTGTGTATCTCAATGTATGTGCCAGTGTGTCTGTGTGTGAGTGTGTGTATCTGAGTGTTTGTGTCAGTGTGTGTGTATCTATGGGTCAGTGAGTATCTGAGTGTGTGTATGCACCATTGTGTGCATCTGTGTGTGTATGTGCCAGTATGTGTATCTGTGTGTCAAGGTGTTCATGTTTGTGTCTGTATATGTGTTTGTGTGGGGGGAAGGGACACATGCATGTGGGAGGGGGTGTCAGTAGCTGGTGAAGCCATTTCCCTGAAATACATTTTTGCATGTTGGGATGTCTGGTAATGATAATCCCTTATTGGTGCTTTAAGTCTCAGCAGCAACTTTGGCATGAATAACTTTATATATTGTGACTGAATGCACTGATATTTGATTTAAGATGTGCTGTGTTTTCTATTTGACATACACAGGACTATTCACTATTGTGAAAAAAATCAAGGTGAATTCAAAGTGAATTTTGAATTTAAAGGGACACTATAGTCACCAAAACAATATTAACTTAATGAAGCAGTTTTGGTATATAGATCATGCCTCTGAAGTTTCACTGTTCAATTATCTGCCATTTATGAGGTAAACCTATTTTGTAAGAATTAGAGGAATTATGGTATTGGGTATAGTTTGTAAAAAAAATAATAAAAGAGGTATACAAGTACACCAAAGGTGACTATGCCTCCCCTGCCTGGAGGTAATGGTAGTAGTCAGTTAAAGATTATATAGAGGATGTATAGCTAAAAAGAAAACCAAAATTATAAAAAGGTATATAGCAATATGTATCTAGAGAATTGCAAGCTATGAAACACACTTGGTCTGTGTAGTCATAACCCTATAGTGTTAATTCCTATGTCCATGTAAGAAAAATCAGATAGTGGTCTCAATATTGTTCCTGATTAGGTAAAAATAGCTTTATTGGTATGGCTCCAATGAAATATATAAACCAGGAGTATTAGAGTTAATATCTGAGTATATTATTTAGATGAGTCTGAGTAATCCTAAAGTACAGCTTCCAGTCAAATGTCAAAACAGACAGGAGTTATTTAGCAAATTGTCAAAGTACTCCTTCTGAATACTAGTGGGTTATTAGGTTGTATAGATATGTATCAACAGGTGATGGTAATTATAACAACTAGTCTGACAAGTTGTCCAATGGAACTATGCTGTCTATAGACAAAAATTGTGCTCAGATAATCACAAAAATCAAGTAATGGAGAGGAGGGGATAGCAAGAAAGTTCTAATGTCAGTAAAATATTGGCATGAATAAGTAATAGTAGCAAAGCCTCTCTCCCTGGTAATCTTGCTACAGAGACAAGGGAGGAAAAAAGTGAAAGTAAGTAATTAGAACAACATGTTAAATCAAATGTGAGTCAAAAAATAAGGTGCCCAGTGAAAAAGTGAACAGAGCTTCAAGCGCCCGACGCACGTTTCGGTGCAGTGCTACATGCACCTTCGTCAGGGAAAAATGTATAAAGGCAAGGATCTCTTTTTATATCCAACTATGAGTATGGGGGAGTATCTGAAACAACCAATGGAATGTCTCAGACTTAATTAATGGGTGTGTAGATTAGGAAACACCATATTTTATATCTATCCAATCCCGGTGAGGTCAACTGTTAGGGGGTATCAGCTAGGTATGAAGTGTGAGTGTGTCTCTAAAAGGGGTTGAATTGTGTATAGATGTTCATTCATTTATTAGATTTAGAATTAATATATACCGCCCGATCACCTAAATGCATCAATGGAGTCACTAGTTATAAGGGGCCACTCATATATGCCATGACGGTGCTCACTATCAAGTACACTCCCCTTACAGTCGTGTCGCTGCTATCATCTTTTTACAAATAGTATCACCGGAAAAAGGGATTATTCACTTACCTCTGTTATAACAAACAGATATATCATTCCAATTTCAACATTACATGCCCGTTACATGCCCGTCACCCGGCCATACACCAGAGTGGCAGATCTCCACATCTGGTGCTGGTCACCAAGCATTTCCCCTGCCTTACCATATCTCACTCTCCAATGTCTACCAGAGGGCACATTATATCTACGATGATAGACAGCACCGGCATCCACTTGGGATGTCAGTACCCCAATAACTCTCTGACATACTGTGGCATGATTCATTGTCTTATTAGAGTATTTTTCTTCTAAGGGACTCTCACTAGTCCCTAGGTCATTATCTTGGATAGAGAGTATATCCACTAAATGGTAAAAACAGGTCGCAACATACTTAACTTATACTCTAGCAGCTAAATTTGGTTAGTATATTATGCATATTATATTAGGCGAGATAAGTATATGAGTAGCATGTGAGAGGTATAGAATTATGTAGTGTAAGTAAGTTTATCTGAGATCCAGGGGAATATGTCTTCTTGTTATTCTTTCTTCTGGTTCCCCTTACTCAGCTTGTCTCCTGACTATTCTTTGTGTGCTTAGCCCGGCCACTCTAAGGTCCGGTACTGCACCTTTTCTGTGTGTATGTTAGCGTGTTTTGGTTCCCACAATCGTGACATTACAACAGGGCCATAATGGAACCTGCTGACATTCCACAGTTATTGGTTAATCAGGAAGCTAGAATGGATGGTTTAGACCACCGTATGGACCAATTTACTCAGGCTTTCCAAACCATACTGGCTCGTACTGCTCACTTGCAGCCTGCTGTCCAGGAAGCAGTTACTACGACGCCAGAACCCGTTCCCGAGCCAGTACCTGTTCCTGCTCATGTAGTGCATATGACGCCACCACAGTTATAGTGGTGATCCGGCATTATGTCATGGTTTCCTCAACCAAATTGATATGCATTTGGTGATGAATCCTCGTTCCTATCCCACTGATAGAACTAAGATTGCTTTCCTTATTAACCATCTTTCCGGGAGAGCTATAGCATGGGCTAATCCCCTACATCCTTTGCTGAGTTTTTGACAGCCTTTAAACGTACTTTCGATCTACCGGGTAGGGCTGCTTCACCTGGCAAAAATTTGCTTAGGGTTCGACAAGGGAACAGATCGGCAGCGGATTACACTATTGAATTCCGCACTTTAGCAGCTGAAGTGGTTTGGTATAATGACGCTCTCGTAACAGCATTCCAGGATGGTTTGGCCGCTTACATCCTGGATGAAATAGCGTCCAGGGAATTGCCTGTCCTTCCGGATGATCTAATTGATTATATCATCCGTATTTATAATCGTATTAGAGAGAGACGTAGTCAGAGGCGTATGAATACACAGATGTTACCTGCTTTGCCCAATACTGCGCTACTAGTATTACCCCCTTCTAGCCAACCTCCCACGGAACCCATGCAATTGGGTGCTACTGGGTTAACTGAGGTTGAAAAATCTTAGCGAAGAAGGATGGGTTATGCTTTTACTGTGGGAAAAGGGACATCTTCTAAGAATCTGCCCTGAATTGCAGGGAAGGCTTCAGCACCTAAGGCCTATAGAGGGGTTGGCCTTGGGTGTTATGTCCTTTTCCCCTCATGTCCCCTTTGCTAGAGCGTTTATTACGGTTACCCTTTTAGTTAGGAATACTATTGTGACTACTAAAGCCTTGATAGATTCAAGGGCTGCTGACAATCTTATGGATGAGAGTTTTGCTAAAACCGCATCTTTGACTCTGATCCAAAAGGTTACTCTCTTGGCCGTGGTGGCCATAGACGGTAGACAACTGGAAAAACCTCTGGTGACCCATGAGACCCAAGAACTGGTTATGTCTGTGGGTGCCTTGCACAAGGAAAGGTTGTCCTTTCAAATAATCGACTCTCCAACAGCCTCTATCGTTTTGGGCTTCCCCTGGTTGGTTAAACACAACCCCGTGCTTGATTAGGGTTCTTTGGAGATTCTCTCCTGGGGAAAATCTTGTCAAGGGGATTGTATGACCCGTGTTTGTCCTGTTGGCTTGCTTAACGTGCCCACAGCCAAACCACTTTCTGTTTCTGTCCCTTCTGTGTATGCAGACCTAACAAAGGTTTTTGAAAAAAGGGAGGCAGATAAACTGCCCCCACACCGTGAATATGATTGTGCCATAAACCTCTTACCGGGTACTATGCCACCTCGGGGTAAGGTATATCCTCTTTCCGAAAAAGAGAACCGAGTCATGGAGGAGTACACACAGGATGCCTTAAGTAAAGGTTTTATCAGAAGGTCCTCCTCTCCTGCTGGGGCTGGTTTCTTTTTCGTTGCCAAAAAGGAGGGTGACCTTAGGCCATGTATAGACTACAGGTGTCTGAACAATATAACAGTTAAAAACGCCTACCTTATTCCCCTCATCACTGAGTTGTTCGATCGTGTTAAAGGGTCTAAGTACTTTACTAAATTAGTCCTCAGGGGGGCTTATAACCTTGTCCGTATTAAGGATAATGACGAATGGAAGACAGCGTTTAATACGCGTAGTGGGCATTACGAATATCTGGTCATGCCTTTTGGATTGTGTAATGCTCCTGCTGTGTTTCCGGACCTCATAAATGACATCCTTAGGGATCTATTGCATGTCTGTGCCGTGGTGTACCTTGACGACATACTTGTACATTCTCCTGATTTGAAGACACACCATAATCATGTTAGGATGGTGCTTAGAAAATTATTACAGAACGGAGTTGTAAGTTAGAAAAATGTTTGTTCGATCAGACCTGTGCAATTCCTAGGATATATAATTTCCGAACAGGGTTTCAGTATGGATCCTTCTAAATTGGAAGCCATACTGTCCTGGCCACTTCCCCAAGGACTTAAGGCTATCCAACGTTTTATAGGATTTGGCAACTATTATAGAAAATTAATTAAAAACTTTTCACCGCTTATCTCACCTATCACGAAGCTGACTAAAACAGGTCTACACCCCAGGGTTTGGACGCCTGAAGTCCTTAAGGCCTTCGAAACTCTCAAGAAGGCATTTGCCTCTGCCCCAGTGCTACACCATCCTAATCCTTCTCTTCCCTTTGTTATGGAAGTAGACGCTTCTGAATCAGGTGTGGGAGCAGTACTGTCACAGAGGTTATCGTATAACGAACCCCTCCATCCCTGTTGTTACTTTTCAAAAAGGTTGTCTGATTCAGAAAAGAATTACGATGTTGGGAACAGGCAGGGCCGGCCTTAGGCATTTAGACGCCCTGTGCGAAAAATCTTCACAGCGCCCCCCCCCCCGTCATCCATGTATGCTGTAATGTTTGTGTTGTCTGTGTATGTGATAGTAGGTGTGATGACTGTGTGTGATATGTATGCTATGTGTGATATTTGTAATCGGTGTATTAACAGTGTGTGATATGCGTGTATTGGTTGTATGTGACACACACACACACAGAGTCAGACGGCCATACACACACACAGGGAGACATATACACACACACACACACACACACAGGCAGACAGTCATACACACACACACACACACACACAGACACACAAAGGCAGACAGTCTCACACACACACACACAGACACACACAGGCAGACAGTCAGTCATACACACAGACACAGACAGTAATACACACAGACACACACACACAGAGGCAGTCAGTCATGCAGACAGTAATACACACAGACACACACAGAGGCAGACAGTAATACACACAGACACACACACAGTCATACACACAGACACACACAGAGGCAGACAGTCATACACACACACACACACACACACACGCAGACAGTCATACACACAGACACACAGAGGCAGACAGTCATACACACAGACACACAGAGGCAGACAGTCATACACACACACACAGACAGTAATACACACACAGAGGCAGACAGTCATACACACAGACACACACAGGCAGACAGTCATACACACAGACACACACAGGCAGACAGTCATACACACACACACACACAGACAGTAATACACACACAGAGGCAGACAGTCATACACACACACACAGGCAGAGAGTCACACTCACCTGACAATCACAGTTACCTGTGGAGTTCATTGTGGAGGCAGTGCAGCTCCTGGTGACTGTTTGTGGGGAAGCAGGGACTCCTTCCTGCTTCCCCTGCATCAGTTTTCCGGCGCTTTTAGCTCCGCCCCCGCCGCACGGTAAGCTCCGCCCCCGCTGCAAATGTAAAACAAAAAAATTTTTTATTTTTTTATTTTTTTTTAATCCCGGCCGGCTGTGCGGCCGCACGGCGCCCCCTGCTCCATGGCGCCCTGTGCGGCCGCACAGCTCGCACACCCCTAAGGCCGGCCCTGGGAACAGGGAACTATTAGCTATTGTGTTAGCTTTTATGGAATGGAGGTACTTATTAGAGGGTTCTAGACACAAAATTTTGGTTATAACAGATTATAAGAACCTCTCCTATATAGCTGATGCTAGAAGGTTGTCCGCCCGGTAGGCGAGATGGTCTCTATTTCTTTCGCGCTTCCAATACGTTATTACATATATACCTGGTTTCCGTAATGCCAAAGCTGACGCTATCTCTCGACAGTATGAACCTTTAGAATCTGTTAACCCCACTCCCGAACCTATTGTACCTGCGTCTCAGATAATAGCTGCTACCCGTTTGGTTATCTCATCTCCTTTCCTTGACAGCATTAAGACATACCAAACCCAAGCACCCCCTGAGATGCCTGTTGGTAAACTATACGTTAAGGTAAATGACAGAAAGAAGTTGTTAACTTTATTTCACACCGCCAAAACTGCTGGTCGTCCGGGGGTTACCAAGACTTATAAGGGCCTCCTTCAACAGTTCTGGTGGCCTTCACTTAATTTTGTACAGACTTGTCGGGTCTGTATGCAGTGTAAGTCTCCTAATGTGAGACCCAGGCCCGGACTGGCCATCGGGCAAACCGGGCAAATGCCCGGTGGGCCGCGATGGCCATGGGCCGAGGCTGGCAGGAAAGATCAAGAGATCTCTCCTGCCGGCCCATGCAGGGCAGCACCGGTGTTCGTAATCTGCTAGAAGACCGGCCCCAAGGTGGAGTCCTGTCTCCCATCATGGGCCGAAGGGGAGAACACCGAGCAGCTTCCTTCTCTTCCTCTCGCGAGCTCCGAGATTATCAGAGCGTTGCCATGGTAACCCGTGGCAACGCTCTGAAAACCCAGCGCTCGAGAGAGGGAGAGAAACATGGTCTGTTCCCTGTGGGGTACAGACTGAATTACCTGCCGCTGGACCACCTGGGATCGGTGCGTGGCGAGGCCCCCCCCTCACTGGACCACCAGGTATGTGAATACTTCCTCTCTCCCCTGCCAAGTTAAAAGGGGGGGGAGTAAATGGTATTATCATTATTTTAATTTTTTTTAATTACTTTTTTTGTTTAATTCTTAAATTAATAATGTATGGCCATATCATCCTATATACACCCCCCTGCACTAACACACACACACACACACACACACACTGCACCCCCTGCACTAACACACACACACACACACTGCACCCCCTGCACTAACACACAAACACACTACACTAACACACACACACACTGCAGCCCCTGCACTATCACACAAACACAAACACACTGCACCCCCTACACTAACAAACACATTGCAGCCCCTGCACTAACACACAAACACAAACACACACATTGCAGCCCCTGCACTAACACACAAACACAAACACACACATTGCAGCCCCTTGCCTAACACACAAACACACTACACACTGCACTAACACGCAAACACACTGCAGCCCCTGCACTAACACACAAATACACTGCACCCCCTGCACTAACAAACAAATACACTGCACCCCCTGCACTAACACACAAACACACTCTATCCCCCTATATACACACTACAGCCCCTGCATTAACTCACAGCACACACTCTATAGCCCTATATCCACACTACACCTCCTGCACTTACACACAAACACACTTCACACACTCTCTATACTCCTTATATACACACTATACCCCCGGCACTCACATACACACTCTATACCCCCTAAACATACATTACACTCCCTGCACTTTCATGCGTTATGACCCTTTAAACACACACATTACACCTCCTGCATGCAAACACAGTAATTTATATCCCCTACAAATACATATTCCGCACCCCCTGTACACACTACACCACCTATGCATACATCACTGCACCTATACACATGTGCTGTACAGCTCCTATATGCATACACACACTAGAGACCCTAGATACACTCACAAACACACAGTACAGCTCTTTACATGCACACACTACATCCACTAGGCCCACACACACCACAGGCTCTATATAAATACACACACACACATACTTTACAACCCAGAAAAACAGACTGCAGTCCCTAGCCACATGCAGTACGCCACAAACAGACCCCTTTACACACAATACAACTCAAAAAGTCTGTTCTACACACATGCAACCTCCAAACATATACAACACCACAGGGAACATCCCCACACATGCACAACACTTTAACAACCCTGTTCCTGTTTTGATCTCTGGTATCCCACTATTGAGGGCACCAGAGACAAATCGCCAGCAAACACAGCGCATGCTTGCGCCCCAAAAGAAACAACATGGCATTTACTTCCATCTAAAAACACTGGATGCTCTGGAACAGCGTGACATTAACATACTCATTTGGTGGTGGTGACATGACATGCCCCCTTTCTGACCCCGCCCCTAATAGTGGGCTGCTCTGCCTTTAATTGCCCGGGCTGAATTTTTGTCCCAGTCCGGCCCTGGTGAGACCCGTGGGTCTACTGATGCCTCTATCTGTACCCAAGACACCATGGACCCACTTATCCATGGATTTTATTGTAGACATTCCTCCTTCTGATGGGCAGACAGTGATATTAACTGTGACGGATAGGTTCTCCAAAATGGCACACTTTATTCAGCTTAGGAAACTGCCTTCTGCGGTTCAGCTTGCTCAGGTGTTTGCCAAGGAAGTGTTCCGCTTACATGGGGTACCTCGGGATATCGTATCCCTCAATTTGTCTCTTGGTTCTGGAGGGGCTTTTGTGCTGAGATGGGGGTCTCCTTGTCGTTCGCTTCCTCCTATCACCCGCAATCTAATGGTGCAGCCGAACGTGCTAATCAGTTTGTGGAATTGTATTTGCGCTGCTTCACTAATGCGCACCAGTCTCGCCTCCTTCCGTGGGCTGAATTTGCCAGGAATACAGTGTCTCATTCGTCTACTGGCTTAAGTCCTTTTGTGGTTGCTTATGGGTTTCAGCCTTCTGTCCTTCCCGGTGCATTCTCCAACAGGGGAATGCCCGCCTTGGACCAGCACCTCGCTTCTTTGCGGGAGATGTGGGATCCATGTTGCGCTGTCTCATTCAGCAGCTGCTCAGAAGAAGTTTGCTGATCGCCGTAGGGGTGCGGCCCCTTCGTATGCTCCGGGTGATAGGGTTTGGTTGTCCTCCAGGAACCTCCGTCTCAAGGTTCCATCAATGAAGTTTGCTCCCAGATTTCTTGGTCCCTACAAGGTGTTACGTAGGATTAACCCCGTTTCATACTCCCTGGACTTGCCTCCCTCCATGCGTATTCCGAACACGTTTCACGCCTCACTTTTGAAGCCCTTGCTGTGTAACTGGTTCTCTCGTCCCCTCGGGCGGCCCGTTTCCCCTCACACTGTCCCTAGTGACGTGTACGAAGTGGCTGCCCTCCTCGACTCTCGTGTTTCTAGGGGTCGGCTGCAATATCTGGTGGATTGGAAGGGGTACGGCTCTGAGGAGCGGTCTTGGGTTTCGAGCTCTGATCTGCACGCTCCCTCTTTGGTCCGCTCCTTTCATGCCCGGTTTCCTTTGAAGCCTTCTGCTTTCCGCCCTCCGGGCGGTCTTCGAGGGGGGGGTAATGTCAGGATCCCGCGGGCGGCTGCGAGGGGAGGCTGCAGTCCGCTCGCGGCACTCACCCTCCAGCCGTCCGCGGTCCCCTTCTCCTTGTGCGCTTGGCGAGCGGCATCCTCCCAGCCTCGGATGCCACCCGCGTCTTCCTCTTCATCCCCCAGCGGCAGCATGCATGACGCTGCACGCTGGGATACCGCCCATTTTTGTAAATGCCGGGGTCAGCCACCTGACCCGGCGTTAAAGGCACAGTGCCTCAATCACAGTGGGAGGTATAGATATCTCCCATGTGTGATTGTTAACTCTGATTGGAAATTATCCAATCAGAGTTAAGCAATGGGTTTAAATACTTACCTTTCCTGTCTCTCTGCCCTGTTGTGGTCTTTGCTTTCTAGTATTGCTGTTCTACCTGTGTTTCTCTCTGGTTACGTACTCTCTGGCTTGTTTATCCGACCTTGCGACTTTCTCCTACCCTTTGACCTCGGCTTGTCTCTCGTTATTCTGTCTTCTGGTTCCCCTTACTCGGCTTGCCTCCTGACTATTCTTTGTGTGCTTAGCCCGGCCACTCTAAGGTCCGGTACTGCACCTTTTCTGTGTGTATGTTAGCGTGTTTTGGTTCCCAGAATCGTGACAGCAGCTCCGGGCGCTCAGAAGGAGGGAGTGCCTTGTCGAGTTGAAATGTGGCAGCTAGGGACCTCTCATAAGGTGGGCGTTGGTGCCATCCACTTGTGCGGCCTATGTCAAGGTTTGGCAAGAATGGGATGCTGCAATGGTGTGTCAGGACTTGGCTGCGGCTCAGTTCGACACGTTACTATGGTTCATTTGCAGGTTATTTGCTTCAGTTGCATCTCCGTCTGCCATAGGGCACAACATAATGGCCTTGGCGAAATTGTGCAAGATTTACTCATTGTGCTTCCAGAGGTTTGTTTTTCGAAGCACAAGGTTTTGCTGTTTTCCGTAGCGTTTAGTTGGGCCTTTTTCAGGGTGTTTAGGATAAATGAGTTGGTGAGCATCAACCACTTTGGCGGAGGCAGGTTACATTGTTAAGACGTGGAACTGTGGCAGAATTGGGTGGTGAAACATCTCCGCCGTTCCAAAATGGACGTATTCGGGAAGGGTGCCGTGGTAACACTTTTTTCAGTGCCAGATATGGTGGCATGTCCAGTGGCTTTCTGGGCAGTTCATAGGAGGTTCGTTTTTGTTGCATGCTGATGGTTCATCGTTGTCCAAATTTCAGTTCTTTAGGGTTTTTTCGGTTGGCCTTGGGGCAGTTAGGCTTAGGGCCGTCAGAGTACAGGACACATTTGTTCAGGATTGGTGCTGCAACAGAGGCAGCTCGGTTGGGTTTGGGGGGTGAACTGGTCAAGAAGATCGGGAGGTGGGAATCAGTGAGATTTAGGCCCTATGTGATGCCCAACCATTTAGTTTAAGTTTGGTTAAAATTATTATATTTGTTCTGTGTTGGTAACATGTTTTTCTTCCGTAGGTTGGATAACGTGGATGATGGGTGTACTCAGGGCCGGCCTTAGGCCTTTAGGCGCCCTGTGCGAAAAATTTAGTGTGTGTGTTATGGAGTGTGTGTAGTTAACACAGTAAGGGTGGGATAGTGATGATTTGTGGCTAGGAGGGGTGACATAAGGCTTTAAATGATGAGGTGGGAGAGCAATTTCATGTTTTGTTTTCTTAAATTAATTAATTGTTTATTCCCCCTTTCTGCCCCCCTCCCTCTTGCATACCTTTGGGCAGGGATGGGAGAATACCGATTACCTGGTGGTCCAGCGGTCTCTGCCAGCTCTTGAAGTTCTGCACCTTGCAGAACAGGAGCCCTCCTTTGGCGAGCTCCGCGTTGATAGTATGAGAGCGTTGCCGCGGCAACACTCCGAATGCTAAGCTCGCGAGAGGAGGACAGAATCAAAGCGCTCACTGCTCGCTCCCATCATCCAAACAACGGGCCGGTGAGGGAGGTCCTCAATATCCTCACCGGCCAATACCAAAGCAGAGCGCACTCTATAAGGGTCGGCCAGCCGGGGTGCAATATTTCGCCCACCAGGGTGCCCTGAGGTAGGACAGGATCTGGTTGTGCGAGCTGTGTCGGTTGCCCAGCGCCCCTGTTGGCATGGCGCCCTGTGCGGCCGCACAGCTCGCACACCCCTAAGGCCGGCCCTGGGTGTACTGAGCACAATGGAGAGCTGCAATTCGTCGCCAAGGCATACAGCTGGGCTTTCCATGCTCGATGGTGCAGATTGAGTGGTTTGGTTTTAGGGGTTTTAGTTGGCAAGGGTGCCAGGGTGCTTAGAGCTATTCAAGAGGATTAGTGAGGGTAAAGTGCCTAACATTGTTTTGTTTCATGCCGGGGGAATGACTAAGGTCTGGTGTCACAAAGGGCTTTGCTCACCGTGATGGAAGGAGGTGGATAGGTTGAGGCAGTTGGTCCCTGACGTGGTGGTCATATGGTCGGAGATGGTACCGCGATTGCAAATGTGCCACGCTTGGGACCACCAGGCATTTGCAAAAAGTAGGAGGAAGGTGAATAAAATCATGGCGACTTATGTTAGCCGCTTGGGAGGGGGGGGAGTAAGGCATAGGGAATTGGAAACTCAGTTGGCGGGTTATTACAGGCAAGATGGGGTGCATCTGTCAGAGGTGAGTATGGATTTCTTGTTGTTAGGGTTTGTTTTTTGTGGGGGTGTTCAGGTAGCTCAAGTTGGGGTGTAGGTTGTTTGTCCTGATGTAAAATAGTTTGGTTCGCTAAGAACAGTTCGATTTGGAAGAGTATTTTGTAGGTTCCAACTTGTCGGTAGCTCCGAACCTGGTGTGTGTATGGTGTATCTCGGTATGCCCTTACATGGAAGAAAGCTGGAAATCATGTCCTCGGTGGCAATGGTTATGTCATGCCCTCGGTGGCAATGGTTATGTTTATATGTTAATTATATGTTATAATGTGGTTTTACTTATTGTGTTGTGGGTCATTGTCTGGGGTAGTATTGTTAAAGGTGTTGTTGGGGAATATGTTATGTTAATATGTGACAATGATCTTAAATTATTTTGACATTATTTATATATTATTAAAGCTGTAATAATTTTCCCAAATAAATGTGTTTGAGTATTTGTGGAGGTTTTTTGGGTTTGTTATGCATATGCCGGAAAGGCAACTATGCATATGTCAAAGTTTATCACTATCTGTGGTGATAAGCAGGCTTTCTTCAGCTTCCTTCAAAAAAAAAAAAAAAAGAGGTTTTGCTGTGCTTTCTTAACTACAGCAATAGAATTGGTGCTCCAATATAATTCATATCCATTTATGTGAATAGGGTTGCGTGTTTATCCCTTCTTAGTTCGCAGAAAGTCCACAATAAGTTATTTTGTTTGATATTAAGAGCCATGTTTTGTTACCGCACTACTCAGACAAGGAGTCTCATTCCTTTAGGCCGTTTCATCTTAATTTCCAATAAGGCCTATCACTGTGGTATCATCCGCAAACTGGAAAAATGATTTCATTAAGCTTAGTTTGTAGCTCAGCTACTCTGGCCTTAAATTTAAATTTACTTTACATTCTCACGTTAGTATATAATTTTGACGGTGGGTGAGGCTTTGAAAAAAGGATGCTCTCTACAGTTTCTAAATGTGAGGCGACTGGGCTACAAGCTATTCTCTTGCCAAGAGTATGGTCTTTTCCATTAGAGCCATGTTGCCAAACCTGGTGGCTCAGAGTTAACCCCCAAGAGCTGCTAGATAGATTAATGACATAGCAAAGTGAGAAAAGATTCTAATATTCCTTGATATAGAAAGACAATTGTTGCGGACCGTTTCAGCATAAGAGGGAATAAAATCCGTTTAGGCGATAATCCCCTTTTTGAGAGACAGGCACAGCTACTGCAGAACACCAAACTCCCGAACTGGATACAAGATAACACTCCGAACTGGAACAGCTGAACAAGAAAAGCATACAATCCGCTTACACTCCTGGCAGTCAGCTTACAATCCAATTCCCCCCAAGAACGAGACGACACTTCATTTTGAGGGTTAAACAGGAACTGAGGACTGGCTCATCCAGCCTGGCTTTTATTTCCAACTCACACATACAGGCCACACCCAGGGGGAGGCATAAAAGAGCCAATGAGATAGATGTTACATCCCACACATCCCCTTCCCTTAGTGTGACACATAATCCCATTATGCATACAGTTTAAAATATACTTTTACACAACTTTCATAACTTTAAAACCATACATCACATTCACATAAAAATACATATCCACAATCAATCCATTCAGGGGAACAACATATTAAAAATGGATCAGACCAGGGGTTCAAAAGTTAGTAAAGTATCTTTTAAAACCCCTAGCTTTCCAGCTTCCTTCTCTGTGCTGGAGAAGTAATCCAATTACCTCCCAGCACAGAGACAGACTCCATTAACCACATGGTTACAGAAAGACATAAAAACACTTTAAAATACAGAAAGTTACTTTTTATCCATAACACACAGACATTTCACATATCCCCAGATAGCTCAGGTCTGGGTGCACATTATTAGGTGAATGGCACCCAGACTACACGAATACAGTTTAATCGCCATGGAGCCAAAGTCTTTAATCACACAAATAGGCTCCATGGCATAGCTATCTGGGTTACTACAATTCACATAGAAATACCGAATTTCGGTGTTCAGTTAACCTTGTACAATTAGGAACCAGGCGACGGACTGCTCAGCGGTGTTCGTGCAATTCAGTGTCCGTTTATAGTTCCATAGAATCCTCGCCGAACACCGCTGGTCTTTCGCACGATTAAAATGGCCGCTGCCTCGTGGTCGGCAAACGAACAAAGGCCACCCAGCGTTCATCAATTAAGCTGCGGTTAACCGCAGCTTCTGGGCGGTTAATTGACGGCACACTCCATCTCCTAGGTGGTCCCTCGTACGGTTGTTTGTTCGGTAGATGAAATCTACCGAACACCCCGGCATAAAAGGCACGAATAAGCCTTTCTGCAGGGAAAATAAGCTTTTTAAAGTCTGGTCCATAGTCCAAAGGAAGCAGGCGAGAAACCAGGCTTCTCCAGTTCACAGTGGCGATGTTGGTTTCGCCACAACAATATTGTTGGAGGATATGCAGATGATTTATATGTTGATGGTGGAGTTATTGCAGTTTATCACTTACTGCACAAATTACCATTGCAGGGTTAAACTGACAGGGACACTGCACCGGGTGCACCCAGAACGCTTCAATGAGCTGAAGTGGTCTGGGTGCCTATAATTAATACTATCACCATTTTAGTAAGCTCTTGAGGCAAGAATGTGTGCATAACCTGCATATTTACAAATGTCCGCATTGCTTTTTCACTGCTTACTGTACGTGAGATCTGTGGATGTACAAAAGAAACCTTGAAATAAAATAGGTAGAAATGAACATGCTAGTAAATAACTTGCTGCTTGTAACCAAGGTAACGTATTACACTTAACAAGTGTCAAAATTTAACCCCTCAAGTGAAGAGGTATGCTACAGGAATAGAGCAATAGTGAATTTCAGAAACAATTAGTCTACCAGCTCTAGGTAGTGGACATATTTTCTATTGAAATATCATTTTATGAGGGAAAGATGTAATCTTTATAAAATTATAGTTCACTGATTTTTCTCCTACGAAATGTTACTCTTCTTTTCAATAGCACCTCTTATTTTCGAGCTGTAAACTTATAAAGTGATCTAACAAGATAGTGAGAGTCTCACTATTACAATGGTTTCGGAGTCCCACTAGCGCTGAACAATCTCCCACTACCATGCCTGCCTTCCAAAGTCAATAGAGTTCCTTGTAGCACAGCTCTCATTCCGACAATCTGCTCCCCACAGAAAACAGGGAGAGTGAAAGAGTTAAAGATCTTGGTCCTCTGGACTTGGGGCACAATTGAACCCCTATGCTAGGAAATGTGTACTGATTGACTAAAAACAGCAGTGGAATAATAAATTGAACCAGGTGATATAGATCCAATTTGATCATTGTTATATTCGGGGGAATCCAATTTGTTTTCAAATGCACTTGGAGACGCGTGAATTAGACATCAGACTCGTGTTGGTTACCAAAATAAGCCTCCAACCTTTATTTTGTCAGTTGTGTTTTTATACATTAAAAAGTAAGTGCTTACGTGCACGGCTGCCATCAGAAATTTTGGGGCCGCTGACAAAGCACAAGGTCTGGGCCCCCCGCCCCCTCCCGGGCCCGCCCACGCCCTACCTAGTCCGCTGACAATGATGCGGGACTGAATGTGGTGTGTATAGTGGAAGTGAATTAGAATGTGTGTAATGGATGTAGTGTTTGTGTGTATTAGATACTGTTTGTGCAGTGAATGCAGAGTGTGTGTTTGTGTAGCGGATGTAGTGTGTATAGTGAACGCAGAGTGTGTTTGAGTAGTGGATGTAGTGTGTGTACAGTGATGTAGTGTGTGTTTGTGTAGTGGATGTAGTGTTTGTATGTACTAGATGAAATGTGTTTAGTGGATGCAGTGTCTGTAGTGGATGTAGTGTGGGTATTAGACGCAGTGTCTGTGTATAGTGAATGCAGAGTGTTTCAATTTGTGGTGGATGTAGTGTGTGTACTGTGAATACAGGATGTTTGTGTAGTGGATGCTGTGTGTACAGTTAATACAGAGTGTGTGTCAGTATAGTGAATCCAGAGTGTGTGCGTAGTTTAGTGAATGCAGAGTGTGTGTTAGTGTGTAATGAATGCAGAGTGTGTGTTAGTGTGTAGTGAATGCAGAGTGTGTCAGTGTAATGAATGTAGTGTGTGTGTGTTAGTGCAGTGAATGCAGAGTGTGTGTAAATGTGTAGTGAATGCAGAGTGTGTGTTAATGTGTAGTGAATGCAGAGAGTGTGTTAGTGTGTAGCGGATGCAGAGTGTGTGTTAGTGTAGTGAATGCAGTGTGTTAATGTGTAGTGAATGCAGAGGGTGTGTTAGTGTGTAGCGGATGCAGAGTGTGTGTTAGTGTAGTGAATGCAGAGTGTTAATGTGTAGTGATTGCAGAGAGTGTTTGAGTAGTGGATGTAGTGTGTGTACAGTGATGTAGTGTGTGTTTGTGTAGTGGATGTAGTGTTTGTATGTACTAGATGAAATGTGTTTAGTGGATGCAGTGTCTGTAGTGGATGTAGTGTGTGTATTAGACACAGTGTCTGTGTATAGTGAATGCAGAGTGTTTCAATTTGTGGTGGATGTAGTGTGTGTACTGTGAATACAGGATGTTTGTGTAGTGGATCCTGTGTGTACAGTTGATGCAGAGTGTATGTTAGTGTAGTGAATGCAGAGTGTGTGTCAGTATAGTGAATCCAGAGTGTGTACATAGTTTATTGAATGCAGAGTGTGTGTTAGTGTGTAATAAATGCAGAGTGTGTGTTAGGGTGTAGTGAATGCAGAGTGTGTCAGTGTAATGAATGTAGTGTGTGTGTTAATGTGTAGTGAATGCAGAGTGTGTGTTAATGTGTAGTGAATGCAGAGAGTGTGTTAGTGTAGTGAATGCAGATAATGTGTTAGTGTAGTGAATGCAGAGAGTGTGTTAATGTGTAGTGAATGCAGAGAGTGTGTTAGTGTGTAGCGGATGCAGAGTGTGTGTTAGTGTAGTGAATACAGAATGTTAATGTGTAGTGAATGCAGAGAGTGTGTTAGTGTGTAGCGGATGCAGAGTGTGTGTCAGTATAGTGGATGCAGTGTTAGTGTCAGTGTGTAGTGTATGCAGAGTGTGTTAATGTGTAGCAAATGCAGAGTGTGTGTCAGTATAGTGGATGCAGTGTTAGTGTCAGTGTGTAGTGTATGCAGAGTGCATGTTGTTTTAGTGAATGCAGAGTGTGTATTGTATTAGTGTATTATTGTATGAACTGTGTGTGTTAGTGTACGCAGTGTGTGTGTTTTATTAGTGTATGCAGTGTGTGTGTTGTGTTAGTGTATGCAGTATGTATGTTGTGTTAGTGTATGCAGTGTGTGTGTTAGTGTATGCAATGTGTGTTGTATTAGTGTTTGCAGTGTGTGTTGTGTCAGTGTATGCAGAGTGTGTGTTGTGTTAGTGTATGCAGAGTATGTGTTGTGTTAGTGTATGCAGAGTGTGTGTTGTGTTAGTGTATGCAGTGTGTGTTGTGTTAGTGTATGCAGTGTGTGTGTTGTGTCAGTGTATGCAGAGTGTGTGTTGTGTTAGTGTATGCAGTGTGTGTGTGTGTTGTGTTAGTGTATGCAGTGTGTGTTGTGTCAGTGTATGCAGAGTGTGTGTTGTGTTAGTGTATGCAGTGTGTGTTGTGTTGGTGTATGCAGAGTGTGTTGTGTTGGTGTATGCAGAGTGTGTGTTGTGTTAATGTATGCAGAGTGTGTGTTGTTAGTGTATTCAGTGTGTGTTGTGTCAGTGTATGCATAGTGTGTGTTGTGTCAGTGTATGCATAGTGTGTGTTGTGTTAGTGTATGCAGTGTGTGTGTGTGTTGTGTTAGTGTATGCAGTGTGTGTTGTGTCAGTGTATGCAGAGTGTGTGTTGTGTTAGTGTATGCAGTGTGTGTTGTGTTAGTGTATGCAGTGTGTGTTGTGTTGGTGTATGCAGTGTGTGTGTTGTGTCAGTGTATGTAGTGTGTGTGTGTTGTGTCAGTGTATGTAGTGTGTGTGTGTTGTGTCAGTGTATGTGTG
The DNA here is from genome assembly GCF_036172605.1 of Pelobates fuscus. NCBI lineage: Eukaryota > Metazoa > Chordata > Amphibia > Anura > Pelobatidae > Pelobates > Pelobates fuscus. Next base: position 244,976,687 of record NC_086317.1, read on the forward strand.
TGTTGTGTCAGTGTATGCAGAATGTGTGTTGTGTCAGTGTATGCAGAGTGTGTGTTGTGTTAGTGTATGCAGTGTGTGTTGTGTTGGTGTATGCAGTGTGTGTGTTGTGTCAGTGTATGTAGTGTGTGTGTGTGTGTTGTGTCAGTGTATGCAGAGTGTGTGTTGTGTTAGTGTATGCAGTGTGTGTTGTGTCAGTGTGTGCAGTGTGTGTGTTGTGTCAGTGTATGTAGTGTGTGTGTGTGTTGTGTCAGTGTATGTAGTGTGTGTGTGTTTTGTCAGTGTATGCAGTGTGTGTGTCGTGTCAGTGTATGTAGCGTGTGTGTGTAAATGTGCAATCTGGGGGGAGGGGGAGGGGAAGGGGGGGCATTTTTACATATTTAAAAAAAAATAATAATTTAATTAAATTGTTTCTCCCCCCTCCCTGCTTACCTGTGTCTAGGGAGGGGGGAGAGTCCATCCCTGGTGGTCCGGTGGGGGGGCCCCCGGTTTCCCTGTTACCGCAGAGGGGGCCCACGCAGCACACAGCCTCTTCTCTTCTCTCCTCCAATAACTCTCGCGAGACCCGCGGAGTGTTGCCATGGCAACCGGGTCTCGCAAGAGTTGGGTGTTGCCATGGCAACCGGGTCTCGCGAGAGTTATTAGCAGAGACGAGAAGAGAAGAGGCTGTGGTTTGCGTGGGCCCCCTCTGCGGTAACAGGGAAGCCGGGGTGGCCCGCGGCTGCACACATAGATCGCGATATTCGCTATCTATGTGTGCAGAGAGGGAAAGTGGGGCCCAGGAATGCCAGAGCAGTCCGGGCCCCCCGTCATGGTTGTCACCCCCTGATGGCGGCCCTGCTTACGTGCAAATACTTATAGAACAGTAATAGGAAGGGAGTGAAAGGGTGAAGGGAGTACCGATAAGACATAGGGATGAACGTCATGTACGTATAACAGATACGTTCCAGGAAAGAGAAGGAACAGACTGATTTAGGAGAGACAGTTCAGGTGGGGGCTATCTGCTCCCGGAACTAGACATATTTGATCTTAAGTGTCGTTTTAAGCATTAAGCATTTCCTGAGTCCAAGTTAGCCAATTTTAATATAAGCTATCCAATATGACATCTATAAGCTTGAACCTTGCAATCAAGGTAAATTATTTCACAATCCCCTCTTTTGATCCAAGGGTCACCCAAATGTAGCATGTGACCCTTGGGACTCTCATTATTTCTTCACCATGGTTCCCTTGGACTGAGAGACCACCAGAATCAGGAGAGTTTCTTAATTTGTTAAGCGAGGTAACATCGTAAAAACCTCCCGAAGTCAGAGCTGGAAGGTAATTTAAGGTAAGACCAACAGTAGATTTGTTTTTACATAGAGAGATTAGTAGACATGAAAAGAACTTTAAGGTTAGAAAAATGGCTATAATATCAAATACAGCTAATAGCAAAAAGTACAACATTTTCTTAATTAGCAAAGTCAAGCATGTTCCTAGCCCAAATGTCCAATCCCCAAATAAGCCAGTATTCTGTTTGATATCCTGTGCTAAGCCATGTAAATCTTTTATATGTTTATGGATCATAGTGCCATGGTCAGATAGGTTAAAACGGCACATACCTTCAATAGCTTCACAGCCTAAGTCATCTTTCATTCGTGAGTAGTCAATTGCTGCTCTATTCTCAAGAATTACCTTCTTATTTGCCTGGGTGTCCATACATAGCTCTTCTAGGGCCTGGGAAGTGGCATTTAAACCCTTTGCATGGGAACAGGCTATAGCATTAATTACTTGGGTATTATACAGTGCTAAGCCTGGGACTGCTACCACAGAGTACGCAAGGACAAAGTATTCAGATTTAGATAAGAGAGTGATTTCAGGGTCACAATCTGAAGTAAGGGTGTTTTTGACATCTCTCCTGTCTCTCTGCAGTTTGAGTAGCTGTGTGGTTTCAGACAGGGCCGGATTTTCCTATAGGCTACCTAGGCTTCAGCCTAGGGCCTCAAGATCAAGAGGGGCCTACATTCAAATTGTTAGCAAAATTAAAATTACACTATTCTAAAAACAGTGAACACTAAAACACTTAACCGAAAATAAGGAGAAATTCTACGCATATGATATGACCAGTGGCGTATTAAGGGATGGGTGAGGGGGGGCGGTCCGCCCCGGGTGCCACTTACTAGTGGGGTGCCCGGGGCAGACTGTAATGCCCCTCCTGCCGCGATCGCCGAGACCGGCGGTCTGCATCTCCGCAATGTGCAGAGCTGCAGACCATGGATCTCGCGTGCACTGCCCAATCAGAGCGTTGCCGCGGGTTACCATGGCAACACTCTGATTGGGTCTCGCGAGATCCATGGTCTGCAGCTCTGCGGAGCTGCAGACCAGAAATGAGGGCCACCGGACCACCAGGGACCCCACCGGACCACCAGGCAGCCCCCACTGGATTTAAGGTAATTTTTTTAGTCACCCCCCCTCTCCTCATCAACCCCCTCCCTCTCACAATCACCCCCCTCTCCTCATCACTCCCATCCCTCTCACAATCACCCCCCTCTCCTCATCACCCCCTCCCTCTCACAATCACCCCCCTCTCACAATCACCCCCTTCTCCTCATCACCCCCCTCCCTCTCACAATCACCCCCTCTCCTCATCTCAACTTTTTTTTTATTTATTATCCATGCCACATTTTTTTATAAAGGTTAGTACCAACCACAACATGTTTCATTTAACATATAGATATATATATCACAGTAATTATGTATTTTATTGTCTCTCATGTAATTTACAAACTTAAAAATGGGAGGTGAAAGGGCCTCATAAGTGGAATAGCCTAGGGCGTCTTTTCATCTAAATCCGGCCCTGGTTTCAGAGATCAGATCAGATTTGGAAACATGGTCATGGTTAGGCGTGAGATTGCACAGGGACCTCCTGTAATGTTATCTGTGACATAAGCATAAGTAACATTTCCACGGGAGAAAGTCCATCGGGGGATAGACATGGTGGTGGTAACTCATAACTTGGTGAGTTTTAGTACATTTCATAGTGGTGTTCAGGGCTCTACAATCCGTGGTATTTTCCACCATGTGGGGCAAAACAGGGATTTAGTATTAGGGTCTCTTGAACAATTACATGAAAAAGACCAATATAGTTCAGCGGCTGTAACATTAATTGTCTTCAGGGCTAGGGGGGGCTTGCCTGCCAGTGGTTGGAAAGCATAAGAATGTAGTTGTAGAGTTTTATGGGGTCCATGGGTGCGTAGGCCCTTCCTCAAGAGTGAGGTTAACTTAAAAGACTTTGCTATCTGCATCCATATATTTCCCTGCCATGCGTTATCTTCTGGTCTCAAGTCAGAGTAGCATATCTGAACAGAGCATACAATGGTAAAGGATAAAAACAGCTTCATGTCGGTGGATCAGTCGGAGTGACTTGTTTACAGTGACTGGCGTGTATCCACGTGGCTTTTCCTTCTAGTTTCACTGAGGTAGCCATAGTCAGGATCATTTGGAACAGACCGTCAAAGCGTGGTTCAAGTTCTTTCCTTACATACCTCTTTATCACCACCCAATCCCCAGGCTGCAGTTTGTGAGTTGCAGAATCAGAGTCTGGATCTGGAATGGAATCAAAGACGTTTGTGTTTATGCACCCTGCCTAATCTTTGGTGTAGGGCCTGTACATAGGCAGGCATACTTTAATGCTGCATCTGGAGGGTCTGGGGAAAGTAGAGGCCTGTCTTTGGGGCACATCCAAACAGGATCTCCAAAGGAGATAGACCATGTCTGGAATTGGGGGTGAATCTCATAGAAAAGAGTGCTAGGGGAAGGCATACAGTCCAGGGCTTCCCTGTGTCTTGCATGGCTTTTGCAATCTTGCTCTTTAAGGTGCCATTTGCCCTTTCTACTTTCCCACTACTCTGGGGGTGATAAGGGCTGATCCCTAAGGCTTTCATAATTTCTTGCATTATTTTCCCAGTGAAATGGGTACCTCTGTCAATCACTTCAGGTACCCCATATCTACATACCAGTTCCTTCAGAAGCTTACTTGCTGTGACCTTCGTTGTGGCTTTCGACACTGGGTAGGCCTCAGGCCAACCTGAAAAGAGATCAATGCACACCAACACATATTCATACACTCCTACCTTAGGCAGTTGAATATAGTCTATCTGCAGTCTTTGAAATGGGAAAGTGGCCTTGGTGTATGCTTACTTGGTATTTTGACAGCCTGTCCTAGATTGTTTCTAGCACAAATCATGCAAGCTTGAGTGTGTTTAGCTGCTACAACAGTAAATCCGGGTGTTACCCAATCGGTATTACTCTTTTAAATCCAATCAAAGCAATGAAGGTGGATTTAACACCATACACCTTTTCAGTGTAACATTAGGTGACATAAGCAAGGCAGATTGCATTCTTAGATGCCTTGCAGTATGCATGTGTTTTGGTTGAACTTGTGACAGTATGCTGTTGATGTCATGCAGTGTGTATATGGTCACTGGGTTATCTAAGACAATATCAGTGGCTTTGTCCAGGAGGGCAGTAACAGCCGCCGCTGCCCTAACACATGAGGGGGCACCCCTGGCAACAAGGTCCAATCTGGGGGAGTAGTATGCTATTGGTCTTTGTTTACCACCATGGTCCTGTGTAAGGACAGATGTAGCATAACCAGCTTGTTCAGTACAGGACAGTGTCTGGGAGACCCAGTGCCGGAGCTGAGGACACAATCAACTTAAGAGTGTAAAAAGCATTTTCTGCTGCAGGGGTTAACCTATAGGGTTTGTTTTCGTGGGCGAGACAATCATACATGGGCTGCATGTAGATTGCTACACTGCAAAGACAAGGTTGGCAATATGAAACCAGACCCAGGAATGTACGTAGCTGGGCTAGGCTGCAGGGGTGGGAGGAAGTGTAATATTTTTAACTGTAATTTTCCTACTTTCTGTGAGATGCTTTGTGGCATGGGAAATACAGTGTCCTAAGAAAATTACAGTCTCAACACATGCCTGCAGTTTGGCTTTTGTAGCTTTGCATCCTGCTTGTGTCAGAAATTTCAGCAAAGAAAGAGTTTACACATTACAAGTTTCCATACCTTTGCAGCATAAAAGCAAGTCATCAATATTTTGCAGTAATATTAAGTCATCTCCCCTTTGGCCAAACTTCAAGAATTTGGGCCATAGCCATGCTGTACATAGAGGGTGAGTTTTGTGCACCCTGGGGCAATACTGTCCAAGTGTACTGCTTGTGTTTATGTGTAAATGCAAATACGTACTGACTGTCGTGATGCAAGGGGACAGAGAAGAATGCATTTGCCAAGTTAATAACAGTAAATACCTTAGAGGAAGGTGGTATCTGTGACAATAAGGTGTGAGGGTTGGGAACATTAGGGGCAATGAGTTCAGTTACAGCATTAATTGCCCTTAAATCATTTACCATACGGTAGACCACCAGTTTCCATTCCCTACAAGAGGAAGTGGTCTGGGCAATTACCCCTGCCTGCAGTAATTCTTGCACAGATTGGGAAATAGCATCTTCCTCTACAGGGCTTAGGGGGTATTGTTTTTGACAGGGAGAGTTGTCTCTGGGCAACAGATTCACTTTAAATGGGGGCACAGAGAGTCTGCCTGTATCTGTCTTCCCTGTAACCCATAGAGAATCAGGGACTGAGGACAAGTCAGTGGCAGGTTCTGGCACATGGCTGGGCATAGTGAGAGTTGCCAGAACATTTGAGAGGGATATCGGTTGTTTGTCTTCTAAAGGCACAGACAATGTTACTTGTCCAGTGGGGCTTTACTGGATATTTGCATTAAAGGCAGACAGTATATCACTGCCTAGTAGATTAGCAGGGGCATGAGGGCTGACAAGTAGTCTTGTTACAAGGGCAGTATAGTAGTGTAGCTGCAATCTCAGTTTGTGGGTAAGGGGAATGTACACCCCTACACATGACAATACATCTTCAGACTTCTCATTCAGGAACACATATTTTTCCTGCAACATAGATCTGGATGCCTCAGTGTCCAGCGGAAAAGGGACTATTTAGTCACTGGGCAGTATAACCTTGATAATGGGTGAGGGTCCAGCTGTGTCAGGGATATTTAAAGTTTTCAGTTACACTTGGTTGCCAATTTCCTATTGGGGAGGGAGAGGTGGGGGAGCTGGTTGGTTGTCATGGGAGTTATCATTTGAATCCTGGGGTTTCTATTTTTAGGAGGGCACCTGCAGTTTTGTTTAATGTGTCCTTTCCTGCCACAATTCCAGCAGTCTACCTATCTTGTGTCTCCACCAGCTCTAGGGACAGATAGTGCCATTAGTGGTGTTCTCCTCTTTCTAGTATTTAGATTGGCTTCCACTCCCATAGCCACCGTTACCAGATCACCATAGGTTAAACTTCTCCACTCAGGACTAGCATTATGGAGACCAGTGTGGAGACCATCCATGAAGCAGTTAATAAGCAGTCTGGTGGAAGTGGTTTCAATATCTGTTTAACCCAATGCTCCCAAGCCATCTGTTGTCTGGTGAAGAATGTTTCAACAGATTCATCTTTCCCTTGTACTATATCTACTAATTTATGAGCTAGTTCCTCTGTCTTTACTTTAGCCCATTGTCTCATTGCAGTGACATAGCATGGTCCGGATGCAGACTTGGTTCTAAACCATTTATCTGTTTGCATGTTGCTTCTTCTGAGGTTATCGTTACACCAGGTTAAAGAATATAGCCCCAACAACCCCTACCTTTTATTTCAGTGTAACATATTCACTCTTTCAAAATCACTTTGTAAGTCCCCCTATTTTTATTACATCAATACACCTCAGATGCCATTCTTGCCCCCAAGCCAAATGCCAGATCTTCTCTACCAGTTTTTGCTAGATGTGATGATATGAATAAATCTAAATATATGTATGTTCAAAAATGTTACTAAACTTTTTGTAGACTATTTAACTAATTTCCCAGATTGAGTCTATAACACCAGATATGGGACTATGCAGCAGTATTATGCACACATACTCATATACAGTAGATATATGCTAAATAAAATAACATATGTAACGGCACCCCAGGTATAGAAGGGGTTAACGCCGCCAAAGATGTTCACTTCCCGAATACCAGATCAGCTACCAAACACTCCTAAGCACTGAACAAGGAAAACACATGAATAATCCCCCCAAGTCAAGCAGGAATCTCAGCAGTCTGAGGGTTTATTGTCTTGTATGCAAGTTTTCCCACAAGGTTACCACCCACGTGGTCTTGTGGAACAGCCAATCAAACACATTACAATACAGTTAGGCACTCCCAGTTAAGACACACAAACCCTCCCCTCTGCCTGTGATATAATTACTGTCCACAATGGGTTAACTTAATTATCACAGGCAGGAAAATATACAGTTTCATGTAATATTCATAATTCCCAAAATATTTATACAATCTCCATAAACGTTACATATTCTAAATCAGCATACACCATATACAAACATAATCAAAAATCATACAATTCCCTCCAGTGGTTTAAAAGTTAGTTGGAAGTCCTATTTGGTCTGAAATAGGACAGAAAAATGACTAAGCCCCATTTGTATGCACGAACGGGCCGCCATTCGTGTAAATAGCGGTTAACCACCAGCCTGGGAGGTAAATATGCTACAAACTTCCACATGTGTGAGGTCCGCCTGTTCGGTAATTGGTTCGGTAAGCCATATTTACCGAACCCTATAGGAAAATTACATGAACACAGTATTTTCACAGTCTGGGGACACAGTCTTAAAGGGACATTGTCACAAAAAGTCTCAATATGCTCATATAACAGTTTTATAGGGCCATACACCACAGGGCCATAATCCTGAGGCAAAAGGCTAGCAACCAGGCCCCTCCAGAACCCAGTGACAAGGTTCTTTTCGCCACAACATATAATAACTATAAATATGGCTCTACTTTCCATGGGCAGTAAGCAGTTTAGCTTTTTTTAATCCTATTGCCTATCATGCATCAGAACAAAATCCCCCATGAAATGTTTATTTTGGTTCTGCAGATTGTAGAAAGACACAGTCCTATGTAACATTGTAAAACGAAAGCCAATGTCTTATTTTTACCTATAAGATAAGGTAGCTTAAATTTACCCCTCTTCCTCCCCCCCCCCCTCCCCACCCTCTCCACTGTGATTGGGGGTTCCCTAGGTCCTTGCATCCATAGCTAATTACGAATGCGTACCTAACCCTAGGATAGATGATGTAGAGAATAGATCTTAAATGGTAGAGCAGTATAATGCAGACACAGTGCAATATGTATATATCTTGTGTACAAGATTAAATAGCTTGACTTACACTTTATGTGACAGACTAGTGACAGTCTAGTTTGCTTAATGGTTGCATATAGAATTGATGGCTAGTCATTCAACCAGCAGACTTTAAAGAATTGGGTTTAAATCCAAAACACGCCTCTCTCCTTACTTCAATCTCTTCCTAAAAGAATGCAATTTGTGATACTCCACATAATTACTGTAAAGACAAATTGACATTTTGTTTTCAAAGACTAGGCATATCAGACTAAGCATTTGAACAAATAATCATTCAAACTATATAAATGTTTATTTTGTGTCCTGAAAAATAGTCCATGATTATAGACTCAGTTGTGATTATTTTATTTAATCGTGGTTAAGTAGAAACTAAACATTGCGAAAGGGTAAAAGTTACAGGTGGAAAGGATGTGTAAAGACTTCTCACAAGACATCATAGCTGGAAATGTAGGGGAACTGATATTCTTTGCTAAAACATACAACAGAAATAAACTGGTACAGATAGAAATATGTGACCTGAATAGCAAAAGCATGAAGTACAATTAATATGCCATTATAGATGAGGTAGCAAAAATATTTTCTATGGGACATACTGCAGTCATAACTACTTTACATCGTTCTTGAAGTTGGGATTTCCACAAATAAATCCTTTCTTGAGAGCATGTGTTTGGACACTTGCACTCACAAGTTCGAAGCATGCATCCATCATAGTTCGTCTCAATGTCTGAGTGTGCAGAGGACTTGTCATTTTAGTCCTACAGTGAAAAACATTGCCGTTTTGTAGATACGGCGATGCTTACAATGCAGGGCTAAACACACCTCTAGTGACTGTCACGAAGGGTACTTCTGCTGCTCCTTACCATGGAGTCAACCGCCGTAGAGGTTATTGTGCTTAGACTGTCCCTTTAAAGGAATACTTGTGTGAGGGGCAAATAAGGCCGTATAGAAGTAAAAAGTGAAATAAGTCGGTTGAGGTGTGCCGGAACCGACGACGTGGTAGGCCTGTTATAAAAGAGGGCCCACCCATGAGGTGTAATGAAAGTATAGATAGAGGGAGTGGAGGGTGGGGACATGCGAGTCGCTAAGAAAATGTACGGAACGGAGGAAGGTGAGTAGGGGGCAGTGGCGTACATACCAGGGTCGCAGGGGTCGCGGCTGCGACCGGGCCCGGCCCACCAGGGGGCCCGGCCGCCCCTGCGACCCTGTATGTAGCCACTGGGCCAGCCTCTTCTCCTGGGGGGCCCAGGAGCCGGCCACCTCCGGGCCCCCCGAGGCTGGCCCTGCTTACACCCGGCGGGCAGTCAGGCTGGCCGGTGCGCGAGGGAGCACTCTCCCCTGAGTGCTTCCTCTTCAGCTCCCTCGCGCACCGCACTGATACCGGAGCCGGAAGATGACGTCATCTTCCGGCGCCGGTATCATTACGCGGCGCGCGAGGGAGCTGAAGAGGAAGCACTGAGGGGAGAGTGCTCCCTCGCGCACCGGCCAGCCTGACTGCCCGCCGGGTGACCGCCCCCCCAGGAGCCCAGCAGCACCACTGGACCCCAGGGAATCCCCTCAGCACTCCAAAAGGTAAGGAGGCTGGGGGGATTAAATTTAAAAAAAAAACATGTGTAAGTGTGTGTGAGTGTTAGTGTGTGTGTGAGTGTTAGTGTGTGTGTGAGTGTTAGTGTGTGTGAGTGTTAGTGTGTGTGTGAGTGTTAGTGTGTGTGTGTGAGTGTTAGTGTGTGTGTGTTAGTGTGTGTGTTAGTGTGTTAGTGTGAGTGTTAGTGTGTGTGAGTGTGAGTGAGTGTGAGTGTGTGAGTGTTAGTGTGTGTGTGAGTGTGAGTGTGTGTGTGAGTGTGTGAGTGTTAGTGTGTGTGAGTGTGAGTGTGTGTGAGTGTTAGTGTGTGTGTGAGTGTTAGTGTGTGAGTGTGTGAGTGTTATTGTGAGTGTGTGAGTGTGTGAGTGTTAGTGTGTGTGAGTGTTAGTGTGTGTGTGAGTGTGAGTGTGTGTGTGAGTGTTAGTGTGTGTGTGAGTGTTAGTGTGTGTGTGAGTGTGAGTTTGGGTGTTAGTGTGAGTTTGGGTGTTAGTGTGAGTTTGGGTGTTAGTGTGTGTGTTAGTGTTAGTGTGTGTGTTAGTGTGTGTGTGAGTGTTAGTGTGTGTGTGAGTGTTAGTGTGTGTGTGAGTGTTAGTGTGAGTGTGTGTGTGAGTGTTAGTGTGTGTGTGAGTGTTAGTGTGTGTGTGAGTGTTAGTGTGTGTGTGAGTTTGGGTGTGTTAGTGTGAGTGTGTGAGTGTGTTTGTGTGTGTGTTAGTGTTGGTGTTTGTGTTAGAGTGTGTGTGTCTGCTAGTGAGTGTCAGTGAGTGTGTTACTGTGTGTCTGTTACTGAGTGTGTTTGTGTGTGTGTGTTAGTGAGTCTGTTTGATGTCTGTTAGTGAGTGTGTGTTTGTCAGTGAGAGTGTATGTTTTGTGAGTGTGTATGTATGTCTGCCGCTGAGTGTGTCTCTGTCAGTAAATGTGTGTGTCTGTTAGCTAGTGTGTATGCATTTGTTCGTGAGAGTGTGTGTCTTCAGCACTTACCTTTCTCCAGCGCCGGACTCCCATGGCGCTGGGGATCTCTCCGCCTTTCAGCTCCGAATGCGCATGCACGTCAAGAATACTTGTGTGAGGGGCAAATAAGGCCGTATAGAAGTAAAAAGTGAAATAAGTCGGTTGAGGTGTGCCGGAACCGACGACGTGGTAGGCCTGTTATAAAAGAGGGCCCACCCATGAGGTGTAATGAAAGTATAGATAGAGGGAGTGGAGGGTGGGGACATGCGAGTCGCTAAGAAAATGTACGGAACGGAGGAAGGTGAGTAGGGGGCAGTGGCGTACATACCAGGGTCGCAGGGGTCGCGGCTGCGACCGGGCCCGGCCCACCAGGGGGCCCGGCCGCCCCTGCGACCCTGTATGTAGCCACTGGGCCAGCCTCTTCTCCTGGGGGGCCCAGGAGCCGGCCACCTCCGGGCCCCCCGAGGCTGGCCCTGCTTACACCCGGCGGGCAGTCAGGCTGGCCGGTGCGCGAGGGAGCACTCTCCCCTGAGTGCTTCCTCTTCAGCTCCCTCGCGCACCGCACTGATACCGGAGCCGGAAGATGACGTCATCTTCCGGCGCCGGTATCATTACGCGGCGCGCGAGGGAGCTGAAGAGGAAGCACTGAGGGGAGAGTGCTCCCTCGCGCACCGGCCAGCCTGACTGCCCGCCGGGTGACCGCCCCCCCCAGGAGCCCAGCAGCACCACTGGACCCCAGGGAATCCCCTCAGCACTCCAAAAGGTAAGGAGGCTGGGGGGATTAAATTTAAAAAAAAACATGTGTAAGTGTGTGTGAGTGTTAGTGTGTGTGTGAGTGTTAGTGTGTGTGAGTGTTAGTGTGTGTGTGAGTGTTAGTGTGTGTGTGTGAGTGTTAGTGTGTGTGTGTTAGTGTGTGTGTTAGTGTGTTAGTGTGAGTGTTAGTGTGTGTGAGTGTGAGTGAGTGTGAGTGTGTGAGTGTTAGTGTGTGTGTGAGTGTGAGTGTGTGTGTGAGTGTGTGAGTGTTAGTGTGTGTGAGTGTGAGTGTGTGTGAGTGTTAGTGTGTGTGTGAGTGTTAGTGTGTGAGTGTGTGAGTGTTATTGTGAGTGTGTGAGTGTGTGAGTGTTAGTGTGAGTGTTAGTGTGTGTGAGTGTTAGTGTGTGTGTGAGTGTGAGTGTGTGTGTGAGTGTTAGTGTGTGTGTGAGTGTTAGTGTGTGTGTGAGTGTTAGTGTGTGTGTGAGTGTTAGTGTGTGTGTGAGTGTGAGTTTGGGTGTGAGTGTGAGTTTGGGTGTTAGTGTGAGTTTGGGTGTTAGTGTGAGTTTGGGTGTTAGTGTGTGTGTTAGTGTGTGTGTTAGTGTTAGTGTGTGTGTTAGTGTGTGTGTGAGTGTTAGTGTGTGTGTGAGTGTTAGTGTGTGTGTGAGTGTTAGTGTGAGTGTGTGTGTGAGTGTTAGTGTGTGTGTGAGTGTTAGTGTGTGTGTGAGTGTTAGTGTGTGTGTGAGTTTGGGTGTGTTAGTGTGAGTGTGTGAGTGTGTTTGTGTGTGTGTTAGTGTTGGTGTTTGTGTTAGAGTGTGTGTGTCTGCTAGTGAGTGTCAGTGAGTGTGTTACTGTGTGTCTGTTACTGAGTGTGTTTGTGTGTGTGTGTTAGTGAGTCTGTTTGATGTCTGTTAGTGAGTGTGTGTTTGTCAGTGAGAGTGTATGTTTTGTGAGTGTGTATGTATGTCTGCCGCTGAGTGTGTCTCTGTCAGTAAATGTGTGTGTCTGTTAGCTAGTGTGTATGCATTTGTTCGTGAGAGTGTGTGTCTTCAGCACTTACCTTTCTCCAGCGCCGGATTCCCATGGCGCTGGGGATCTCTCCGCCTTTCAGCTCCAAATGCGCATGCACGTCAAGAGCCGCGCACGCATTCAAACCGCCCATAGGAAAGCATTACTCAATGCTTACCAATGGACGTTCAGTGTCTTAAAATGGCGGAAGCGCCTCTAGCGGCTGTCAGTGAGACAGCCACTAGAGGCTGGATTAACCCTCAGTGAAACATAACAGTTTCTCTGAAACTGCTATGCTTTCAGCTGCAGGGTTAAAACTAGAGGGACCTGACACCCAGACCACTTCATTGAGCTGATGTGATCTGAGTGTCTGTAGTGGTCCTTTAAGTGTGTGTGCATCTGCATGCACTGGCGTAAATACCGCGGTCGCAGCCCTGCAACCCCTGCGACCAGGTGCCCGCCGCCATGTGTTGCTGCCCTGGCCCGCGCAGAGTAAGCGCGAAGGGGGGGGGCCCACGGATCAATTTTCGCACCGGGGCCCCATGGGTCATGTGTACGCCACTGGTAGGGGGGTTTATATAGGTACTATGCCCCTCCCACAACTGCAGGCCAAGCCCTTTACATTTGTGTGAGGGGCAAATAAGGCCGTATAGAAGTAAAAAGTGAAATAAGTCGGTTGAGGTGTGCCGGAACCGACGACGTGGTAGGCCTGTTATAAAAGAGGGCAAAAATGGGCCAGAAATTAAGAGCAATCAACAAACCGAATTGCATGATAAATGCCGAGCGAGGAAATAGTTACCCAGCACTTTAACCGGCACTCTTAATTGTGCCAGGGGAAGCAAGGCACATTAAAATCGTGTTGTCCCCTTAGGGTAGACTAAATGTGGGGGAGAGAAGGTGGTCAATAGATTGCATGAATAGGTGAGACTTCCTAAGATAATGCTGCAAGGAGGACGTGGTGGCTGGGGGAAAGTATGTGAGACCCAAGAAACTTTAGTAAGTTGGAATAGCGGCTCAACAACTAGATTACAAATTTAAAGTGACTAGTGCCCATCAAATACAGCCTACCTCACAGATGTGTTTAAACGATTGATCCAAAAGAAGGCGAAAAACCCAATTTGAAGCGCTGCCAATTTGCAACAAGTTGGGAAAAAATTCCTTCTTGACCCCAGAATGGCAGTCAGATTTTCCTTGGATCAAGCGGTTATTGCCCTACATTAAAGGTGGATGCCCGGTTCGTAGTGACAGGCATATAAGTCTGATAGTGTCCGTGGGGAAGGGAGCCATCAGGCCGTCTGGATGGAGGAACAGCTAAGTCTCTACCTCTTTCGGAGGTAGAGACCACAGGTACCCTGACAGTACCCCCCCTCTCAGATACGCCCACCGGGCGGAATACACCAGGGCGAGAAGGGAATCTAGAGTGAAACGCCCTGCGGAGACGGGGAGCATGCACCTCCTCCTGAGGTACCCAACTTCTCTCCTCAGGACCATAACCCTTCCAATCGACCAGATATTGCAGTCTCCCCCGGGAGATTCGAGAATCAACGATGGAATTGACCTCATACTCCTCCTGACCCTCCACCTGAACTGAGTGGGGAGGGGCGATCGTGGAGGAGAACCTGTTACATATTAATGGTTTTAGCAAGGAAACATGAAATGAATTAGGAATGCGTAAGGCATTAGGCAACGCTAAACGATACGCAACTGGGTTAATTTGAGACAGTACCCTGTAAGGTCCAATATATCGAGGAGCAAACTTCATAGACGGCACTTTTAACCAAATGTTTCTAGTACTTAACCATACTCTATCGCCTGGAACAAACACCGGTGCTGCCCTTCTACGTTTGTCAGCGTGTCTTTTAACCAGCGTAGAATTGTGCAGAAGGATTTGTCGAGTTTGATCCCACAACTTTCTTAAATTGGCAACATGAACATCCACCGACGGTATCCCTTGAGAAGAAGACTCCGAAGGAAGGATGGAAGGATGAAAGCCATAATTCAAGAAAAAAGGGCTAGAATGCGTAGAATCACAAATTAGATTGTTGTGTGCAAACTCCGCCCAAGGAATCAAACCGACCCAATCGTCCTGGTGTTCTGAAACGAAACAACGTAAATATTGTTCAACCTTTTGGTTAGTGCGTTCAGCAGCTCCATTGGACTGAGGATGATAGGCAGAGGAGAAATTCAATTTGATGCCTAGTTGGGAGCAGAATGATCTCCAAAAACGGTAAACAAATTGGGAGCCTCTGTCAGAGACAATTTGGGAAGGTATCCCATGCAAACGGAAAATCTCCCTGGCGAATATCTCCGCTAATTCGGGCGAAGATGGGAGTTTAGGTAAGGGAATGAAGTGAGCCATTTTAGTAAATCTGTCTACCACAGTGAGGATGACAGTCTGCTTTTTAGAAATAGGCAAATCAACAATGAAGTCCATTGCCAGGCAGGACCAAGGCTTTTCAGGAACCTCTAAAGGGTGCAGAAATCCGCATGGAAGCGAATGGGGTAGCTTGGTCTTGGTACAAACTTCACATGCCGCGATGAATTCTTTAATATCCTTGCGTAAGTCAGGCCACCAAAAATCTTTAGAGACCAGCGCATAAGTCTTGCGGATGCCAGGATGCCCAGCCACCTTGCTGTTATGGAGACAGCGTAGCACCTCCAGTTGGAGAGCGGCAGGAACGAAGTGTCGATCCCCAGTGTCGATCCCCATGAAACTTCATGATCTCAGAAAGCAATGGAGAGTGAATCCTGAGATTCGTGTTCGCGATGATATTCCCCTTAGGAACTATGGAGGACAGAAGTGGTTCAGTTATAGTGGATGGTTCATATTGACGAGACAAAGCATCGGCTTTAGAGTTCTTAGAACCAGGTCTATACGTAAGAACATAATTAAAGTGAGTGAGGAACAAAGCCCAGCGAGCCTGCCTGGCGGACAAGCGCTTAGCCTCCCCAATATAAGACAAGTTCTTATGATCCGTTAGAATAGTAACAGGGTGTAGTGTCCCTTCCAGTAAATGTCTCCACTCCTTTAAAGCCTTAATGACCGCTAACAGTTCCCTCTCCCCGATGTCATATCTGCTCTAAGGCCCAGAAAATTTTTTAGAGAAGAAACCACAAGGGTGTAACGGTTTATCCATCCCTAACCTTTGAGACAGAACAGCCCCAACTCCTGTCTCAGAAGCATCGACCTCGAGCAAGAAAGGCAGAGTCGTATCAGGATGAACTAGAATGGGAGCTGAGGCAAAAAGTTCCTTGAGAGTCTTAAAAGCAACAAGAGCTTCCTCAGACCAGAACTTAGTATCAGCCCCTTGTTTGGTCATATTGGTAATAGGCGCAATGATAGAGGAGTAACCCTTAATGAAGCGCCTATAGTAGTTGGAAAAACCAATAAACCTTTGGATAGCCTTGAGTCCTTTGGGCAAAAGCCAGTCTAAAATAGATTGGAGTTTACCAGGATCCATTTTAAAACCTTCCCCAGAAATCACGTACCCAAGAAAGTCTACCTGAGACTGATCAAAACTGCACTTCTCCAATTTGCAGTATAGTCCATGTTGCAGAAGTTTGTGTAACACCTTTCTGACCTGTCTATGGTGAGTCTCAATCTCCTTAGAGTGTATTAGTATGTCGTCCAGGTAAACAATAACACAATCATGCTGAAACTCCCTAAGTACCTCATTAATCAAATCTTGAAATACTGCAGGAGCATTGCATAGTCCAAATGGCATAACAGTGTATTCGTAATGGCCATACCGGGTATTGAATGCCGTCATCCACTCGTGACCTTGCTGGATTCTAACCAAATTGTAAGCCCCTCTGAGATCTAACTTGGTGAAGATTTTGGAGCCCTTAAGACGATCAAATAACTCGGTAATCAGTGGGATAGGATAGGCATTTCTGACAGTTATTTTATTCAAGCCTCGGTAATCGATACACGGTCTCAGCGTGCCATCCTTCTTCTTAATGAAAAAGAACCCCGCCCCGGCCGGAGAAGAAGACCTCCTGATGAATCCCTTTTCTAAATTCTCCTGAATATACTCCTCTAGAACCGAGTTTTCCTGAACAGACAAAGGATATGCATGGCCCCTCGGAGGCATAGTCCCGGGTAGAAGCTTAATTTTACAGTCAAATGACCTATGTGGCGGCAAAGAATCGGCATTCTTCTTGTCAAACACTGCCCTTAAGTCTAGGTAAAGGTCTGGTATTTGTCTTTCTGTGGCCTGAGTAGGGTTCTCCTGTATGTTAATATTAGCTAATGGAGAAACCTTGCACAAACACCGATCCTGGCAGCCCTGGCCCCACGAGAGTATCTCCCCTAACTCCCAATCGATAATAGGGTTATGTTCTTTCAACCATGGGTACCCCAGAACTATGGGAACGGAAGGAGACGAAATGAGCAGAAGAGATAAATTCTCCACGTGTAGGATACCAACATTTAAATCAATGGGTATGGTCTCACGAAAGATAACAGGGTCTAGTAGTGGTCTACCATCTATGGCCTCAACGGCCAAGGGTGTCTCCCTTAGCTGGGATGGGAAATAGTTTTTACTAGCAAAGGCTTGGTCGATAAAATTCTCAGCAGCACCGGAATCTATCAAAGCCATAGCCCTTACTACTTCCCTCCCGCAAGTTAAGGAAACTGGTAGCAGAAGCCTGTGATCTTTATAATTAGGAGTAGAGGACAAAATAGAAACACCCAAGGCCTGTCCTCTAGAGAGACTTAGGTGCGAGCGTTTCCCGGGCGGTTAGAACAGTTCGAGAGTAAATGACCCTTAGCTCCACAATACATACACAAACCCTCTCTTCTCCTGTACTGTTTTTCCTCCTCAGAGAGGCGGGTATACCCTATCTGCGTAGGTTCAGGAAGCAAAGATACCGTGGAGTCAGGACTTGGAAAAGCGGGGGCTAACCTAAAAGAAGGTCTCCGGTTCCTCTCTCGAGTGTTCTGTCTCTCTCTTAAACGTTCATCTATACGAGAGATGAACGAAAGTAAATCCTCTAAATTCTCAGGGAGTTCTCTGGTAGCAACCTCATCAAGGATTACTTCAGATAAGCCATTCAAAAATACATCCATATACGCCTGCTCATTCCACTTGACCTCTGACGCCAGAGACCTGAACTCTAGTGCATAATCCACCAGTGTTTGGTTCTCCTGTCTCAGACGCAACAGTAATCTGGCTGCATTAACCTTTCTACCTGGAGGGTCAAATGTTCTTCTAAAAGCAGCTACAAAGGCGTTATAGTTATAAACTAATGGGTTATCGTTCTCCCATAATGGGTTGGCCCATCTCAGAGCTTTCTCAATAAGTAGGGTGATAATAAATCCTACCTTTGCCCTATCTGTAGGATAAGAGCGAGGTTGCAATTCAAAGTGGATACTAATTTGGTTTAAGAAACCACGACACTTCTCAGGAGACCCACCATAGCGTACTGGGGGGGTAATGCGAGAAGAAGCACCCACTGTGGCTACCTCTAGACCTGAACCGACAGGAGAAACAGGGGTATTACGTATCTCCTCTGGTGGGTTATTGGCACGAGATAATAGAGCCTGTAGCGCAAGCGCCATCTGATCCATTCTGTGATCCATGGCTTCAAACCTAGGATCAGGAGAAGCCAGCTGACTGTTTGTACTTGCAGGATCCATTGGCCCTGTCGTAATGTCAGGATCAGGACAGGGATCCAACACGCAGAGTACAAACAGTAGCCAGATACGTATACCGGACCTTAGAATGGCCGGACTAACGTAAGTAGTACAGTATAGAATGGTCAAAGACAAGTCGAGGTCGAGGGTAACAGAAGACAGGTAAGCGAGAGACAAGCCGAATCAAGGGTAACAGAGATAAGCAGAGTAAGGTAAACAAGCCGGGTCAAAACCAAAAGGGATAATAGAATACACAAGCACTGAGTGACTAGAACAAGCTAGAACCACGACAGGGCAATGAGCTAATGAAAGAAGCTCTGTTAAATACCCTGTTCAGAGCAGTAACCACGCCTCCGAGGCGTCCTGATTGGTCCTGCAGCAATTGAGTGACAGGTCGTTCCGGAGGAGTGTCCTGATGACAACTTCCTGCCTAGATGCTGTAAAAGGCAGTCACTCCCTCGCGGCCGGCCTTGCATGACCGGATAGACCGTGGGGAAGGGAGCCATCAGGCCGTCTGGATGGAGGAACAGCTAAGTCTCTACCTCTTTCGGAGGTAGAGACCACAGGTACCCTGACAGATAGTAAATGAGATACTTGGATGACGCTGGAACCTGAAACGCCTTGAGTATGCTAAATAGTCTGGTATGAGGACATGAACCTGCGTATGAAAGGTAAACCAGTACAACATGTGGAGTTGTGTACCGGATATGTAGAGTTGATGCAAGTAGAGGTGGCAAAAGGAACCAAAATGCAGACAACATAGCTACAGAAACAGTATCGGCATATGCGAAGAAGGAGCCTCAAAGGGGAAGAAGGCCCGAACACATGAACCGCGAGCAGTGGAAAAAGCCAGACGTGGAAGATGATGACCACGAGCTAACCCGGCTGGCCGCTCATGGATGGCCCCCGAAAGGTGCAGGAAGTCTGAATCGGAACCAGCCAAAGTGGCAGATGCCAGGTACTCCAAACTGCCATCCGGCACGTCCCACAGACGACAGCGGCGAAGACAGAACAGAGTAGCCGCAAGCACCACAGCGTGATGGGTACCCGAGCAAACCAGAGAGCCCGGACGGACAATACCCCGCCAACGCCTAGCAGCAGAGACCTGCTAGAAAAGAGATGAATAACAGCGCCCAAGCGACCCAATGTGCGCATGAGTGATAAAGTGTGTGAGTGTGCGTGTGAGTGCTGGCATACTAGCTAATGCCCAAAAAGGCGAAGCAATTAAAACTAGGTTAGGTGACAGGTGAGGCCCTGCTAGATGCCAAGCGGCGTGAGAGGCTCTATCTATGCGTTGGCGCGAGGGGATAACGTGGCCACTGAATGTTGTGGCGGGGTGTTGGCCTCTCGGTGACAGTTAATCATAAGATAGAATGGGAGTGACAGGTGAGGCCCTCTCTATGCCACATGCGAGGCGACTAACTATGATTTGGCCCGAGGGGCGTAGTACCTCCGAGTATGAGGATGGGTGTTGGCCTCGCGGGACCACTAACCTAGGGCGAAGAAGCCATGGGGAATTATCGCTAGTGGACACCTAGGACCCTGACAGCCAGCCACAGCTAACTAAGAGGGGAGAGTAGGGAGTGAGAGAAGGAACGTACCTGAGGAAACGTGTAACGAAAGGTGTGGGAGTACCAGGAAGTACCGTAGGGCCGACCATAACTGGAGTGCAGAGTAAGCACGTCAGAGTCCAGGTGGGCGTCCGTAAGGTGGAAAAAGGAAAAGAATGTGCAGTGTATATGAGCCCCAATGAGTGCGTGTGCGAGCTGGCTCACTAGCTAATGCCAAAAGGCGAAACAATTAAAACTAGGTTTGGTGACAGGTGAGGCCCTGCTAGATGCCAAGCGGCGTGAGAGGCTCTATCTATGCGTTGGCGCGAGGGGATAACGTGGCCACTGAACGTTGTGGCGGGGTGTTGGCCTCTCTGTGATAGTTAATCATAAGATAGAATGGGAGTGACAGGTGAGGCCCTCTCTATGCCACAGTGCGAGGCGACTAACTATGATTTGGCCCGAGGGGCGTAATACCTCCGAGTATGAGGATGGGTGTTGGCCTCGCGGGACCACTGACCTAAGGCGAAGAAGCCATGGGGAATTATCACTAGTGGACACCTAGGACCCTGACAGCCAGCCACAGCTAACTAAGGGGGAAGGGAAGGTAGTGTGTGAGAGGACGGATTTGATGAACGTGCATCGAAAAAAACAAAAACGTGAGGGTGAATGAGGAAGTACCGCAGGCCAACCGTAACCGGAGTGCAGAGTAAGCACGTCAGAGTCCAGGTGGTCAGGCCGTACGGAGCAGCCCCGGCAATAGGTGATAGAATACGTGTCGGTGTAAAAATCC
Source organism: Pelobates fuscus (assembly GCF_036172605.1). Taxonomy (NCBI): domain Eukaryota; kingdom Metazoa; phylum Chordata; class Amphibia; order Anura; family Pelobatidae; genus Pelobates; species Pelobates fuscus. The sequence continues at coordinate 244,997,195 of NC_086317.1, forward strand.
ACGGGGGCCCGCAAGACCCAGTGTGTGTGTGTGTGTCAGCGTGTGTGTGTGCTGAGAGGATAAATTGCTGAATGTGGATCGAAGATGTGAGTTTGAGCGAGGAAAATACAGCAGAGTCGACCGTAACCGAAAGCAGAGTAAGCACGTCAATGTCCCGGCGGACGGCTGAAAGGAGCGAGCCCGGCAGTAGGTAGCAGGTACGGAGGTGGAGTAAACCCCCACGGGGGTCACGAGACCCAGTGTGAGGGTGAGCGAGCGTGCGGGAGAGTGCTGACAGCTAACTAAGAGGGAAAGGATACGAGTGAGAGAGGGGGTGTACCGCGTGATGACAAGGGGGGGGGGGGCGAGAGGAAAACATTGACCGACCATAACTGGATGGCAGAGTGAGCCTGTCGGAGACAGGAGCACTCAGATTTAATTGAATAACCCGATAAATAGCGAAATAACAGTCTATCTAGAGCAAGACAGAAAAGTGGAAATATAGTAGAGAACTGTATAGACTGTATAGGACATTACAGTACAAATCAAGATTGTAGGCAGGACAACAGTGAATGAGACATGACCGTATAGAACACGTGTGAAAGGAAAGACGATAAAGGACATTTCCCAGGAGCATCTCATTGTGTTCTATAGAGTCTACATGTATGATAAATCCCTATCTAACAAGTATTTATGGGACATATAATTAATTCAGCCCCCACTGCAGTTTCACTCAGTAGATTTAATGACTGGCCCTGCCAGATGAGGTCACAGCACTCATACTGTATCTGCAATCAACGTATCGAAATCGAGCTGCACCCAGCATCACCATGATCCAGTGACCACGTGAGCATGCACTCACCCAGTGAATGTACACTGGAAGCACAGCCTGGACAGATTTAGTACAATAAAGAAGGAAACTTAAACTGACTTCTCTGCTGTTTGCAAGGAACTCTTAGCCTTATATGTGGTTGGAGTTAGAAGTATCCAATTAATCTGTGTTTGCAACTTTGCCATATTTCTTTAAAACCCACTGCAATAAGTTTGTACAGCTAGCATGGTGCCTAAAGGGACCCTTTAAGAGTGCACATGCTTTATCCTGTCCGCACTGCATGGCAACGAAACCATGTGGACAAGAAAGGACATGCTGTAAAATATTGGGACAGTTGGACATTGGGCTCTGTAAAGCACTCAGCCAGCAGCACTACAAATAGACATGCTCGTAAAGCATATATTCGTTGAGCACGTGGGTCGTCCGCGTTCGCCAGATTGACTGCATCCACACGGACCATAAGGAAACGTGAAGCCCGGACATAGAAGACAGAGGGGAAAAAAAAACAAACACGCGAACCAGGTAAGGAAGGAAAACTCCCGAACGGAGAAGCCAACGCGTTCGGGAGTTAGTAACAGAAGGAGGAATACGAAGGACACACAACGAAGAGGGAGAAAAGACCCAGACAGTCATGACGCCGTGGGACTGCGACCGCGGCACGGCGACAGGGTAAGTAACTCACAACAGCAGAAATGGAGACTGGGCAAACCAGCCGACCGGAGCAGACGCCAGACGGGTGAAACCAGCGGGGGAACAGAACGCCGGGTGAGGAAACACCACGAGGAGCCTGGCAAGGAAGAAATGACGACAGGACATAGCGACATGCGAGTCGCTAAGAAAAACGGAGGAAGGTGAGTAGGGGGGTTTATATAGGTACTATGCCCCTCCCACAACTGCAGGCCAAGCCCTTTACATTTGTGAAAAAAAACATACAATTTTAATAGAACTAACAAAATGATGGATTACTAAAATACTGCTTTTGGCAGTTACTCCCTTTACCAAGTTCAAATAATTATATATAAAGCCTAAAATATTCTCAGAAAATAACCTAGGTTAGACTTGATAATGGGAGCAAGTGAAAGGTTGTAGTTTTTGATTTCTGTAAATCAAATTAAAAAGATTACTTTAAGATACTGCAATACTTATTTTAATTTTTTCATGAGAATCTTGGGAATCAAAAGCTGTTGTTATATTACCGTGAGCTATTTGTTAAAGCAGTACTTAACCTTTCCTGACCTGTATCCAATAATTTTAATCGTACTCAAGAAAAGAAAAAATGCTTGGTCCTGATCATTTTTAAAGGTTAAAAAACACATTGGCAATAATGTTAACAAACCTCTCAGACCCCCCCTCTGTCAAAAAATTTAAAAATAAACATCTTTGTTCCATGTTGAAAATTACTGTCATAAAGGTCAGGTAGCTGAGAGACACGTTTGGCTATTCAAATTGACGCAATTTGGCATTTTGGAGCAAGCTGCCATTTTCAACATTTAGTAACAGTGGGATTCTCAGCACAACACTGCTTGAGTTGAATTAATTGACAGATGGCATGCTAATTGCTAATTACCTATTCATTGCAATGGAATGAGGTAAAATGAGTAAGAGCAACAAGTGGAATTACTACATATGAAAATGTATAAAATTAAATCTACATTCGTCAATCTTTACTTTGATGCTGAATAGTGATTTTAGCAATCCTTCCGTGCACTGGATTGATAGATAGGCATCATTTTGAGGGCATTGTCAAAACCAAGACAACTACATACTGGCCTATAAGCCAATCGTACGACAAGTAACACATTGATTGATTTTACCTTTTCTAAAGTTCGGTGGGGTGATTCCTACATGATAAAAGCATGCAGAGGATCAATCAAACAACTAGATTCAAGACAAGCTGTACTCCGTTCTGTAGTTATCTATGCCTGCATTTTGATTCCTGTTAAAATAAAGAGCATTATTTTATATGCATCACACTGTGTGCGTCTCTGACTTGAACAGGAGGTAAACCATTTAGGGGGCAATTGGTGCTGTGGAAATCGTGATCTACTATATTTTGCTTAGCTGACACTTTTACCACACAGAATGAATGGCAGCATCAGTATCTGAATTCTTCAGAAGCTGCATGAGTCTTAACCACCATTCATTGAGACTCTACTCATGGGTTAATACAGGTAAGTGACAAACCATGCAAACCATTTGCTCTCTTACCAGGGAGTGGTGCAAGGGTACACCTGCCACCATAAACACTACAGTGGGCTAAAGTGGTTATAATGTTTAGAGCAACCATTTTAAGAGTATACTTCCCCTAACACTTGCCTTTATTAATATTTATTATTGGGCTTTTTTCCCATTAAACCTGTTCTCAATACTTGGGTGCCTCCATTTTGTTCTCCTCTGTTCCTGAAGTCTGGCTTGCCCTTCTTTGGTATTCTTTTGACTGATGGATTGTAGGTAAAGTAGCTTAGCAACTGAAACTGAACTTTTCTTTGCTTAGCAACTAAAATGGAACCCATTGCCAAAGCATGTCAAAGATCACATATTCCATAATTTTCTTATATAATAAAGGAAACTATGAGGTGAATTAAAAAATGAGAAGTCGAGAAAAAAATATTTATTTTATTTTTGGTTTTAAATATCAATATTTTTCAAGGGAATACAGAAATAAAAACAAAGTACATACAGGTAGAGCCATACACATTCCAATACGAACATAGTTAACAGATTCTCATCAAGCTCATAGGAACAGCTGAAGTTTACACACGGAGGCTCTGTCATGTGTGTAGGAAAGTCGCCAGTGAGCACCAAGGTTCAAGGCATTCGTCAATTGCTGATATTGGGTCTCTGTCAAGTGTGGGTGGAACGGGAAGGTGAAAGATGTTTTCCACGTCAGGCGTGACATCAGAAGCATGATAGTGTTAATGGTGGGGAAATCAATTTAAATAAAGGTGTGTGCTGTTCCTGCTTGGTGAGATAAATTAAAATTTTTAAAAAACCTGAAAAGTAACTGTGCCATTTTAAATCTTACAATGAATTGTCTTTTAGTAAATAGCTCACTTTGCTTTTGTAATTTCAGAAATACTGGTTTCCTTGTTCTGTAGGTATTTAACCCTTTAGTGACAAGACTGTTAAATAACCCTAAATGTGAGCTATTAAAGGGATACTGTAGGCACCCAGACCACTTCAGCTAATTGAAGTAGTCTGGGTGCTGTGACCCTTTTGCACTTAGTGCTGCAATGTAAAACTTTGCAGTTCCAGAGAAACAGCAATGTTTACATTGCAGCTGTAAGTCTGCCCTCTGCAAGTGTCTAACAGACAGCCACTAGAGGGCTTCCGGAATCCAAACTGACTTTTGGTCCGTAATCTGACGCTGGACGTCCTCACGGACCTCCAGCGTCAGATTTTCCCCATAGGAAAGCGTTGAATAATGCTTTCCTATGAAGAGGTCTAATTCGCGTGTGGCCATTGCCACACATGCGCATTAGGTCTCCCCTGCCGGCTGACGTTGGTGGGGGAGGAGTGTGGGCGAAGCCTGACCCAATGCCGAGGGACATCAGCGCTGGAGGGAGGGGTAAGGTCTCCCCCTCCCTCGCACCCCCCACAGGAGGTGCGAGGGAGGGGGGGACCTTTTAATCCTATAGTGCCAGGAAAACTGCTTTGTTTTCCTGGCACTATAGGATCCCTGTAACCTGTCTCACCCAATAATCTTTACCACATAACTCAATTTTGTCACTGTAACATTAAAACAGCAACAATGTTATTTGGATGAAAGATAATCAGGTGCATTCCAAACTTCTTATAAAGCAATACGAAGGTTTTATGTTTTTTTGTGATGAAGTGTTTAAAAATCGTATCTTTTCAATATTGTACTGATAACAGGTGAAATTTGACTTGTGCTTGTGGACTACAGCTCCCATAATGCTGAGCCGCCATTGTAAAAGGAGGAGCATAACGGGACTTGCAGTCCAAAATAACTAACACATAAACAGTTGCTGATGTTCATGCATTCCAGCAGCTGAACACTTCCCATACCTGTAGATAAAGGCCTATCTAAGACCAGTAAGAGTCACGGTCTGTCATTCCTCGTACAGCATTGGGACCACCTATTTTATTTATTGATACGAGACATAATGAGGCGTGACTCCTCCAGGGTCCCAACGCTGAGATAACATTGCTATCGTAATGCTGCAAAATGTCATGTCAGCGTAACAGTTTCTGAAACAAACGTGGCACATTATTCATCTTGCTAATGTGACGTTGGCACCTGTCACTAGAGAATCTGTTTCAGTTTCTGAGAAAAAACCCTTCTAGGAGCTGTAGAATTTTTTTATCTGCAGAAGTAAAAATATAGGTCCAGCCATTCCCTGAATGAATAACAGGATGCAATATATATTAAAGGATAGAAATAATTTATAGGTGATCAAAAACTGACCCTCCCACAGAAATAAAAAGGAGAACACATATGTCTAATGAGACAGAGACTTATGGTACCATTTAGCTATTTACTAACAATGCTCTAGCAGTACAAGTTGACATCTCATTTACAACCCCCCACAGAGTGTAGGTGGAAAACACTGTTTAAGCGCTGGAGCAGTTCGACTGTAATTACTGGCCATACTTGCCAGAAATGGGGGGGCGAGGGGGTCATTCCAGGGACGCCTTGTCGCTGGGTAGCTACATCTCAGAATGTCATAGATGGTTCATGGTCCTAGGTACTAAGCAGATAATTGAATATATAAATTAGATCTACAGCTATTCTTCAGTAGTCGTGTAAACAATGTCACACCAAGTCACTGCTTAACAAACACAATAATGGAAAACATATTTGCCTTATTCTCATACTTAGGGTTAAGAGATGAGGTGGCTATAGTTAAGGGGGACTTAGGGTTAATGTATATTTGACTTTAAAATGCTGTGGACTACAATTACTATGATACCCTTCTAGGCCATGATTATGTCTACTTTTAAATTTCTACACTTTTAAATACTGTACTACAATGAAGGCCTGTTTTGCTGAATTATTACAATAATGCATGAGTAGCATACCGCAGATCAGTGGTTCCCAACCCAGTCCACAAGTTGTTCTCCAAGTTCATTTATCTTGTTTTCTTAATATTGTTTTGTGATGAATAGTGATGTCGCGAACATAAAATTTTCCGTTCGCAAACGCGAACTTCCGCAAATGTTCGCAAACGGGCGAACCGCCATAGACTTCAATAGGCAGGCGAATTTTAAAACCCACAGGGACTCTTTCTGGCCACAATAGTGATGGAAACGTTTTCTCAAGGGGACTAACACCTGGACTGTGGCATGCCGGAGGGGGATCCATGGCAAAACTCCCATGGAAAATTACATAGTTGATGCAGAGTCTGGTTTTAATCCATAAAGGGCATAAATCACCTAACATTCCTAAATTGTTTGGAATAACGTGCTTTAAAACATCAGGTATGATGTTGTATCGATCAGGTAGTGTAAGGGTTACGCCCGCTTCACAGTGACAGACCAAACTCCCCGTTTAACGCACCGCAAACAACCGCAAACAGTCCATTTGCACAACCGCAAACTCCCCATTTGCAAAATGACGTGGGCCAATGGGAGCCTGAATCAACTTTTGGCTCCCACTGCCCCTTTAAGAGCGAGCTCGTGACTTGACCCGTTGCTCCCAGGCGGGCCACGTGACCGATCACTGCGGTCAGTGCACGTGGCTAAGTCAGAAGAGGAGATCAAGCCGCATGCGGCTCGTGTGGAGGCAGGAGTGATCCAGCCAATCGCGGCTCAAGCTTAGGAGCCAGGTCGGTCCCAGGATAAGGTAAATACAGCCACAACCACTTATCCCAATCACACACCTTTCTTAACGTCCTATCCCATTAAAAGCATATTACCGCATATTTAATATAACAGATAGACCCCCTACTTCATCCAGGTTACTGATCGATGGTTCGATATTCTGAGCCCTCTCTGATTTACTGTACACGACTATTCGATATTCCCACAAATTTTATATAGCATTTTATGTTTGTTTGAGACCACCTTAAAAATATTGGATATCGCTAAAAATCATGATCACTATATACTTTCTCTACAAACCTATAAAACGAACCAAACTACTCATCCATCCGCTATACCACTTTATCCCACCTAGAACTAGTGCCCAGTTAAAATACTTGACTCTTACTTACCCACACTCAGTCATGCCACACACATTTCACCACTACTCTCACTGAATCCCTCTGACTACGGCTAAATTCATCTTCTACATCAGAACACTACTCCTAAGATTGGGTTGTATCCATGTCTCTGGTCTTTCATTTAGAATAGGGGCAGCTTCGGTCTCCTTCAACACTGACACTCCAGTGCATATTATTAAAAGATTGGGCAGATGGAAATCCTCAGTCTACAACCGATATATTCCTCATCCCGAGAAAGAAATGAGGAAAGCTTTTAAAAGTTTGGCTTTGTAAATTTGATGCAATAAGTGTGTTTTTCTTTAATACCTTTTCACCCTCTTTGCATGAACCCGATTTACATATATTACTAACATATATAATATATTATATTATTCACTCACTCACTCTCTGGGCCGGCCTAAGACATCACGCTGCCTAGGTCCAACGATAAATGACTATGGGGGATAATGTATAATAAACACAGGTTACTGGCTATGGGAGGATAATGTATAATAAACACAGGTTACTGGCTATGGGAGGGATAATGTATAATAAGCACAGGTCACTGGCTATGGGAGGATATAATGTATAATAAACACAGGTTACTGGCTATGGGAGGGATAATGTATAATAAACACAGGTTACTGGCTATGGGGTGATAATGTATAATAAACACAGGTTACTGGCTATGGGAGGGATAATGTATAATAAACACAGATTACTGGTTGTGGGGGGATAATGTATAATAAACACATGTTACTGGCTATGGGGGAGATAATGTATAATAAACTCAGGTTACTGGCTATGGGGGGGGATAATGTATAATAAACACAGGTTACTGGCTATGGGAGGATAATGTATAATAAACACAGGTTACTGGCTATGGGAGGGATAATGTATAATAAACACAGGTTACTGGCTATGGGAGGATAATGTATAATAAACACAGGTTACTGGCTATGGGAGGGATAATGTATAATAAACACAGGTTACTGGTTGTGGGGGGATAATGTATAATAAACACAGGTTATTGGCTATGGGGGAGATAATGTATAATAAACACAGGTTGCTGGCTATGGAGGATAATGTATAATAAACACAAACACAAAAAAATAATAATAATAATAAAAAAAAAAAATGCAGCTTCAGAATTAATCTAAATTGTATGCTGTTTAGGAGGTGGGAGGGTCTGGGAGGGAGGGTCTGCTGCTGATTGGCTGGAATGTGTCTGCTGACTGTGAGGTACAGGGTCAAATTTTACTCAATGATGACGAATAGGGGGCCGACCGAACATCGCATATGTTCGCCATCCGTGGCGAACGCGAACAAGCTATGTTCGCCCAGAACTATTCACCTGTGAACCTTTCGGGACATCCCTAGTGATGAATGATGTGCCTGATTAATACTGTTTTGCTTTTTTAATTGGAATGTGTTTTTATTGGCATGATCTATGGCAGGGGATCCCAACTCAGTCCTCAAATACCCCCTAACAGTCCAGGATTTAGGGATTACCCTGTTGTGTCTAAAGTATTGTTTCCTCTTTCTTTCTTTCTCTCTATCGTTTCTTTCCTTCTTTCTTTCTTTCGTTTTTTTTTTCTTTCTTTCTTTCTTTCTTTCTTTCTTCACCTTAGACACAACAGGGTAATCCCTAAATCCTGGACTGTTAGGAGGTATTTGAGTTCTGAGTTGGGAACCCCTGCCATAGATCCAATGCAAAAAAAAAAACAACAGTATTAACCACGCATATCATTCATCACAAAACAATATTAAGAAAACTAGATCAATGAACTGGGAACACAAATATTCGTATAGGAAAACTAAAGTGTTAGTAATGAAAAGCTGTATTCCTAACACTGTAGTGGCCTCTGATCACCGCCCTCCCCACATGGCAATCAAAGGGTTAAAAAAAATGAAACGCTTAAAAACTGAATCCATCTCTGCACACGCATTACACCTTCCCCATAGGAAAGCATTGAATCAATGTTTTTTATGGGGTCTTGTTAGACACTGGATGTCCTCATGCAAAGTGTTAGAACCTCCAGCGTTGTTTCATGGAGTTAAACTTTGTTAAACAGCAGGAAGCACCTCTAGTGGCTGCCTGGTAGTTCCTTCTTTGGATATCCTAGCCAGAATTGGCACCTTGGGGCACATACCAGGCTCTGCACATGTGAATTGTATTATTCTAATTTATTTTAAAATATGTTTTCATACAGAGTACACTATGTATTCTAATGTTTAATTTTATACTCCTGTAGTCATCATCATTACATTTTTTCCAAGAAGTCTTAACCTATTATTTTTTTTTTCATTTCTTTATTTTTGACACTGAGACACTGAGTCGACACTGAGTGCGGCATGGCGATATACAGCAGCTCACGCAGGGGCCGATTACCAATAAGTTTTACATGGTATGTAACAATAGATAGGTGGTTTTTCAGCTTATATGACATTAGTATTTTGCCGCTCTGTGTCGTCTTTAACTGTGGAGGGCATTTCTTGCCCGTTCATAAAGTAAAAAGAACACAACAATACAATAAAATACATTAAACTGTAAGAGTAAGAGTACAATATGTGATTCGAGACACTTTCCAACCGATTCACAGTGGTAACATACAATTTGTTTTCTGCTTAAAGCAGTTCGGACTTTAATTTCTTTATTTTGAGTCGACACTGAGTGCGGCATGGCGATATACAGCGGCTCACGCAGAGGCCGATTACCAATAAGTTTTGCTTGGCATACAACAATTGAGAGGTGTTTTTTCGAGTTATATGACATTGGTATTTTGCCGCTAAGTGTCGTTTTTAACTGCGGAGGGCATTTCTAGCCTGTACATAAAGTAAAAAGAACACTACAATACAACACAATAATAAAAAAAAAAAAATACCTTAAACTGTGAGAGTGCGATGAGAGTGCGATGAGAGTGCGATACGCAATTCGAGACACTCTCCAACCGATTCTCATTGGGTACATACAATCGTTTTTCTGCGTATAGCAGTTCGGATTTTTGTGCTGTCGGCTATGTGTCATGGGCAATGCCGTGTGTCAGTCGGAGTCACGTCGTAGTGGTTTTTCAGTCGTGTAGGTTTGAGTCTGTCAATTGTGACTAATGTCGACCCGTCCCATGGGCCATCCCATTTCAGGTTCTCTTTTAGACGCGGGTTGCAGTGCCCGGTCAGGTTCTTCTTGGGACCGTGGGGAGTATCGTAGGTAGGCCCTAGTGCCGGGTTGTGTGCTTAAGGTGGTCACAGTGCGTTACTTACATATCGCAATACCAGCTTAGTGGTGTGGTGTTACTTTTTGGTTTGGTGTCTGTTTGAATTCGTCATATTGTCCGATTTGTGGTTTTTAGGGGTTTTATGTGAAGTGTTCGCTGTTTTCCTCCAGTCTCCCTATCATTGGAGGGAGGGAGCTGGAGGGAAAAAAAAAGGGGGGGAGAGGGGGAGGGGGTGGGCCAGGTTGAGGGGCGGGGGTGGGGGGGAAGGAAGGGGAACGCTGTTCGTTGGGGCGTACGGCGGATCAAGGCCCCCTCAGGAGCCTCTGTCTTTGTCCTGGTTGTATGGTTTTAGTTGTCAAGATAGTCTTCCCAAGGTTGTCTTAACCTATTATTGTACATTAATATTTTATTGTGTGCTCACTATTGGGTGTATGACGTTTATTATAATTGTATACATGTTTTGCTTGAGGTGATAGGGAAAACACTGTTGTCATATACTCCTAGTGCACGTTTATTAAAAATAAAAAGCTCCAACACACCTCATTGTTGTTTTTTTGCATTGCCACAGTCAATCTGTCACAGTCACCCTCATACACCCCACCACACAGCCACCCCTCATGCACACAACAGAGCCTTGCCATAAATATGATGCAAATATCAAGACCACAAGAAGCTCCCCCATACATACAACACATAGACAGCAGCTCTCCCACACACTCACATTGCCAGACACATAAATACACATGTATCCAGACACAGATACACAGACACATACCATCAGAAATGTGCATACTAGGCACAGACAGACACACACACACACACAGATATACACTCACATACACATAAGGATACTCACTGCCAGACACACTACACAATGCCAGGTACACATGCAGGTACCAATACACACTGCCACTGTGATTGTGTCTGTATCTGTCAATGTGTTTGTGTGTCTGTGTGTCATTGTGGGTCTCAATGCATCAGGGTGTTTATGTATGTGTGTGTGTGTATTTGTGTCCAAAGTGACAATGTGACTGTAATCAGAGGGTGATATAATATGGAAAATGTCATGGTAATGTGGCAACATTTACAATATACATGGATAGATAGATAGATAGATAGATAGATAGATAGATAGATAGATAGATAGATAGATAGATAGATAGATAGATAGATAGATAGATAGATAGATAGATTTAAACTTAGTGCATATTGGATGATTTATTTGTGAGAGGATTCAAGACTGTAGGGGAAAAGCCTACGTTACATATTGAAAAATGCTATTTATTTACACAGCTTTTTTCTTATTTGTAACTTCATAATTTGGAGCATGATTTTTTTCTAACGTTTTTATGTCAAAACAAAATTTTAGTTTTTGTTTCCATTAAATAATGGTCTATCTACGCATACTGAAACAAAAAATATATTTAAACATTGCTTTCCAGAATATCCAAAGTATTCGAACTCTAGGGATGCTTTTTATTTATTTTTGCAAACTGTTTGGTAGGAAAGGGGTCAAAGTTTCTTGAATTAATTTTGTTATATGCTATGTAAGAGACAAAGAATGGGTCCCATAGGTAAGTCTAAACCAGTGATGCACCAATTTAAACCCATGTTTCTTACTAGATCCCTGTATAAAACGATTTAAAAAAAAACAAAAAACACTATTACCAAACCATTCATAATCTGAGTATATTGGATTGTGTAAAAGCACCATCTAAGGTTTTTTTTCCCCTAAATCTTGAGTTATTGGAAAATCAAAGTGAATTCAAAGTGAATTTCAAATTGTAAGCCAGCACAGCAGAATTGGGGAAAAAAATATCCAAATCACCTAAGCTTTTAGTTTGGCTATACTGGCCTAAAATTCCATATTCACCCTGAATTAATCTTACACTGCTCTTCAATTCACAGTTTAGCAAACAATCCCATGTTTTATGCATAAACTCACAGCTAGTATAAACACTGTCATCTGTCATTGTGTTTCTTTTTCTGTAACAGCATTTGTATTTATCAAAAACAACTTCTGAATGTGCATTCACCCTTTCACTTGTGCTCCAAAGCTCACAGGCTACACACAACAATTTCCCTTCTCACAGAGACAGGTTATACTCAAAGGGAAGGGACACAGATTTAGGGAGAGACAAGTGGGATTAAGTGGAGGATGAGTGAGACTGGTGCATGGTGTTGGTGAGGGGTGGGGTGGTATATTTAGAGAGCTGCTGGAGTGGGGACAGACATGCATAGTGGATGCAGGGTTAGAGTTAGGTAGAACCTGGGAGGGAAGCAGAGATTGATCATGTTAAGAGCACAGAGAGAATGGAAATAGAAAAAAATCTGAGTGCGGAAAAGTGAGGGGAAGAAAAACCAAGAGCGATGCAAGTGAAGGAGGACCAGAGTATTATTGGAAGAGAGAGTGAGGCAGCAGGCAGATAGAGGAGGGGGAGAGAGATGGAGAGAGTGTGGAAGAGGAGGGAGGAGGAGGAATAGGGAGCAGAGTGTGCAGAGCGCAGAGATGGAGAAGATAGACTGAGCTGGGTACAGAGAGTGGGAGGAGAGAGAGAGACAGGGCAGACAGACACACAGGGAGAGAGAGGGGCAGACAGACACACAGGGAGACAGGGGCAGACCTGGCAGTGCTGCCGGACACACCGGGCCTCGTTACATGCTACACGGCAGTGGATATTGGGAACACAGACTGACTCCTACAGCCTGATCATCGAAGCCTGAGGATCGAGAGCCGGGCACTGACACCGGGCATTGGAACACCCTGCATTGGAACACTGGCACCGGGCTTTGGAACATTGACACTGGGCATTGGATCACTGGCAGAACGCACCCGCCTGCTGCACTGGGCTCCTGGACATAGAGTGATCCCCGAGATCCGACACCCGGCAAGGGGCCCCAGGGACCGACGTGTGATAGTGACTGCCCGTTTGGACAGATCCTGAATCGTGTGGCACACACACAGTGCCCCCGGGCACAGATTCACCAACTACTCAACACACAACAACAGGCAGAGCGGAGCACTAACTCCAGGGACATTAGTCTTCCAGGCACATACCGTGCATTCAATCAAAGTTATTCAGGACCCCACACAGGGTCACTCACTCCCAGCACACACAGGCAACACTAGCCATTTTGAAAGACCTGTCAAGACACATTAACACACACACACACACACATAATGCGCCTGTGTTTCAGCATAAGCACATCAATTCCATTTAAGTACTGCCAGAAATAGAGTATAATATTCACTTCTCAGTAGGATTTCATTAAATAGAGTACCAGAAACAGGTACACGAAGGATCTACTGGGAATAAACAGGGAGCCATTAGGTATTCACAGGTGCTAGGTAGAACAATTAGACAGGTTCTGGGTTTAACTGGGTTCTAGGTACTCAGGCACACAGACAGGTACTAGGTTTAAACAGAGGTAGGCACGAGGGTCATATACTAAATACCTTCATTAGGTACACACAAATAGATTGCAAGTTGTGCAGCCTTGTGTTGTTACCTGTACCACATACACAAATCTTAGAGGGAAATGAGAGTTAAGCACATGCAAAAGAAACCTATTCACAAATCCTGTGAACACATCCAGTAAACGTTTAATTAGAGTTACACATATCAGTCACACATCACACATACTAAACATTCACATTGGCAATACAACCGCTTTAGGCAGATGAACAAAGATAATATCCACATTCAATGAACAGATTAATACAATTACAACAATACAAACAAAACATCCATATACACTGAAGTGTTTTTGTTAGTAATTTACCAAAGGGGTACACATTAACCATATCAAGATAGCATGCCTAACATATACACACATTAGTTTATCCATGGTGTGCATTCAACACAGTTCCACGAGAAATAAATAGTTCAGTCACACGTAAAAATTCCTATATTCACACCTATTATATTGGAAAGCATAGGACACTGTGAATAAACACCTTTAATAGAATTACTTCAGTTACATGTGCAATGTATTTTGAACACAGTCTATAGCTCTACCCACCAGGCATACACATGGTGTACATTCACTGGCACACACTCACACACATTCTTTAGATTCGTATTCTGTCTTTGCACACACTGGATGCTGGATTGCACAAGGATAAACTTATCGTGGGAGATACGAAGCGAGCTTCATTAAGAGGACTATAAAAATAGAAAATCACCCCATCATGGGATATACCAGCCGGCAGGACACAGCCAGCTTCCTCCTAAAGTACTGCTAACAGAGACCAGGTGAGGTGGAGACCCTTGGGTGTCACCCAGTGGTTAACAGTTAGGTGGGAGTGAGTACAAATATGTTTTTGTTTTTTTTTTTTTTTTATTAATAATGATCTGTACTGAAAATGAAAACCTCACAGAATGTAAGAGGACTTAACAACGAATGTACCGGGTATATAATGTATCCTGGCTGTATTGCTAATAAAATCTGCAGTTTAATGGTACAATAATCTCACTCTTCAGGAGCTGGACACCTCACCCCTGCTGCACAAATTGTGTCATTGAGGTGTCCTGGCCACTGGGGTATGGACTGGGCCCTGGGCTTTTATTTCATGTGCATATGTTGAGTGATGATCTTTATATCTCTCTAGTCAGTGGCATCTGAACTGGGCTGCTATTATAGACTTGGTCAGTGCGGTTCAGATTGTTTTTTAATGCTATCTGAAAAGACGATGGTCTTTTAGACCATTGGATTTTAATATGTGTGTGTGTGTTCAGTAGAGCTTTGTCAAATGATCAGAACTCTATTAATTGTGGTTTGATCAATGAAGTACTTACTCTGTTTGGTAGGACAGGTATGGGATTTTATTACATGATTCTGGTCAGTGGGCATGTTATTATATGGCCATTCAGTGAATTTGGGTCTTGGGTTCTTTTCTAGATGAAGACGGTAGGTTTTGGTCTGGGAATTTGCTAAATAATTAGGCAGTGAGGTCTGGTATGTGTTCTTATTAAAAAAAAACAAAAAAAAAAAAAAACAAGCCTGCGAGGTTTTGTGTGGGCTGATTTTATATGGATGGTCTGTAGCATTTAATCTGAAGTGGTTGCTACATGACTAGTCAGAAGGCATTAGTATCTTATGCGACTAGTTAGTGTGGCTTGGACTGGGCTATTGCTAAATGACTAGTAGTATGTAATAGTCTATTTATTATATAAAACATGTGTGTGCTTTCCTTTAATTGTATGGCTCTCCAGCGTGGACAAGGCTGGGCTATTATTAAATCATTAGCTAGTGTAGTTAGCTACAGTTATATGACTGGTCAGTGCACTTTGATCTGGGCTGTTATAGGGCCAATTATTGTGGTCTGGGCTGTTTTTATTTGACTGCTCAGAAAGGTTGAATCAGGTGTGTTGTTATACGACTAGTCACAGTGGTTCGCTGAGCTCTTATATTTTTAGAATATACATTTTTGCTGATTGTATTAGTAGTCACTAAGGTATGGGGTCAGGGCTGTTGTTAATATGACGTGTCAATCACTATGATTCAGATTGACTGGTCAGTTGGGATGTCATCATTTTGCTATGAGCTCATACAACTGTGGTCAGTGGGGATTGGTATGCAAGATATTGTTTTTTGTACTTTAGGGGCATTGTGTAGATTGTTCGTCCTTATTACTGGTCACTTTGGTTCAGTATGACACTTTAGTATATTTGTTATGATGTGTGCAGACAGAAAGAAACCATCTGGAATGTTACCTTATGTTCTTGGTCTGTAAGGGTTGGTCTGGACTCTTATGTACAATGCCTTAGTAAGGCTAGATCTAGGCTTCTGTGATTTGCCCCCAGCAAGGGATGACTTGCTCTGATTCCATGGATGTCCTACCAGTTAGGTATAATATGCACGTTCTAACATATGGTGGAAAACCTCTAGTTCTCCTCTAGCATATCTTGTATTCTAGTTTCTCTGCCCATTCCACACCATCTACCCACCATGTGAGGGGAATGCAGATTTTTCTTGCTTTTTTATCTCTCAGCTGGAAAATCTAACAGATAACACTTGGCTTTCTCTGCACATCCCTGATGCAAGAAACTGTATCTAGTCAGTATACATGATTCACGCAATTGTAATGTGTAACCTACGGGTGCAGTGAATATCTATCTATCTATCTATCTATCTATCTATCTATCTATCTATCTATGTCTACCTTTAACATGCAAAATCTGTGACATGTCATCATCTAATTAGTATATAAAAAATATTTTTCTATGCCCCAATTATCTGTATTTGTCTATTGATGATATTTAAGCAACACCAATGTATTATCTTTTGTTAATATACAACTAACATAACACATATTGTATGCATGTGTGTGTGTCTGTCTATCTATCTGTGAATATTTATCTATCTATCTATCTATCTATCTATCTATCTATCTATCTATTCTTCACGATGGAGTGTGGCATAGATGTAATATTTATTTTATCCCATTTGATCTCTGTCCTTTTTACGGGAATTATCTGTTGTATACCATGCTGATTCTGGGAATATCATCGGGTGACACTTCCCTTATGCACGGGATCTGACTCCTGTAGCATTGTATGAAGAAATGATTGGGACATTTTTCCACTTAGTCTCCGATAATGTGCTGTTGGTCCCCCTGGCACAGCTAATTAATGGATGCTTTTATCCAACCAAGGTCTTTCAACCACATAAGTAAAATTCTATGGCGGAGAAAGACATTTATTTCAACTCATGTTCTGCTAAGGAAACTTTCAGATAATTGCTGCAGACAAAAGGAAGTTCTTTTTACAGTGAAGACTAAATGATTAGGATAAGGTCACGGTGGGGTAATTGTCTTACATTGCAAGCAACTTACATTTGGTTTGAGAATATAACATGGAGGATAAAAAAAATACTCGTATTATAAAAAAGAAACCACAAAAATGAAAGAAATATTTGCAAAGAAATGACTTTGTAACTGTAGAATGCTCTGTGCCTAATTTGAGGAAACATATTTCTTAAGTTAAAATGGTACTCATGTTTCATAACATGTATACTTTAGAAATCAACAATACCATGTATACTCAGCTTAAATGTTGAATGGTCACTAAGCACACCATTCCATCTCTGTGCCTAAATATACCATGGTATGTCTGAAGTTGGATAAATATGTAGCATAACACAGTGCATTGACTTCCACACCCATTATGCCAACTTTGTCATGGAGTCTGTACATAGTGTCTGACTTGACCCACAGGTACATATTTTTTCAAAAGTTGCAATTGTATTTTATTTTACTTTTAACAATCACTTGCGTTATTGTATGCCTTTAGAGCCCTGTTGTGTAACAATGGCCACAGATCAGCAGGGTTTAGAACTCGGTATTCTGAAAATGTTATTATGTTCAATGAAATCCAGGTTTACATTAGAAGTTCTATTGACTACAGTATTGTGTGGAAGCAAATGGAAGTAATATAGGTTCAAATTGTAGTCAGTGCTCTGACGTGCACAGACTAAATCGTTCAAACTCTATACCACAGAAAATGTGTGACTTTCACTTCTTTATACCACTTGGTAACTGTTGTGTTTGACCTCTCTCCTCTTCTGTGTTTATGGTGTCACTGTGGGGCTCTGGATGGGCAGCGTACATCACTGAAGAACCTGTGAGAATAGAAATTGTGATGATGTCTGTTCTTTTAATATTTATATATCTTGTAAAGCTATGGTAGCGTAAAATGTGCAAGGTGTATATATGCTCCTTCGGGCTATAGTTAATGATAAGGTTAAGAAGCACAGATGTAGACAATGTTTCAGATCGTTCTAGTGTGGAAGAGATGCAATGGCATAATCTGTGCCTGCCTGTACCTGTTCAGTCTTGTTAAGAATCCATTGATGTGATGTCTACTGATGTAGGATACTATATTTATTACTTATAAATAACCTTTACGTTGAGATCGAAAACATAGTATACTAAGCATCCACTTTAATATATGATTGCATGCACACACAAATACATGTACATTTCTATACACATGTACACAAATTTTGTAACACACATTTATACTAACAAATACACAAGGATATATACAGTTTGTCTGATGCCAGCAGTTTGCTGTTTTGATATTTAAACAAATTCTTAAGGATACTGTTTATTATTGGCTCAACGTGTTTTTAATACTTCTACAATGGATAGTTAATATATAATTAATTCACTTACTCCATGTACTGTATTAAAGGGTTATAACATCAATATTAGTATCAAATACATACTTGTTGATGACTGTAATTTTTCTGGTTACATTTCATCTGAATGGATTATACCCCACTCTTGTATTGCTGGCCATGTGGTATATGTGTAGATGCTCAGTTTGTTTTGGAGGAGAGGGATGTAATTGTCACTCCCATAACGTGTTCAGGCCAATATGAAAATGAGGTCTGGGTTACTGCAGTTCCCAACAATACAATTTTTTTTTAAAAATGTCCTATTGTGCTGCATACACCTCCCTCTGCTGCTCCAAGCAGGGTAAATCAATGCATAAAATAGAAAAATAAGGGCAGCACTAGAAATTGTAGGTGTGCACACCAAGTGCTACAACAGCATTTATTTGAAGGATAATAAGTACAATGGCAAAGTTCTCCCCTTTCTCAATGCATGTTTTTCTGTCACGTTCAGTGCATCATTACATATAAACAGTGACCACAGGGGGTGGAATGACGGAAGACCAGAAAGGATGCGATCTGTGGAAGAAGGTCACTTCATGTTTAGACCACAGCAGATATTCACACCGTAAGAGTTCTCTTAATTAACAGAAGAGCAAGCTTACCGTCCATTGTCTGGTTGTTGGAGGACCCTTCAAGATGTGTTTTCACTTACTTTTGCTGCATTTTGTACACAGTAAATTTCACAAATGTAAAGGCTTGGCCTGCAGTTGTGGGAGGGACATGTTACCCTACTTAAACCCCCTACTCACCTTCCTCTGTCCCGTACGTATTTTAGCGTTTCGCATGTCCCCACCCTCCACGCCCTCAATTTATATTTTTCGTTACACCTCATGGGTGGGCCCTCTTTTATTACAGGCCTCCCTTTCGACGTCGGTTCCGGCACACCACAACCAACTTATTTCCCCCTTTATTTTTCTATACGACCTTATTTGCCCCTCACACAACAGTGTTTACTACATAGAGGTAAAATTAATTTGTGTGCTTACCCTTTTAACACTTAGTACTTCACAGTCTGGTCTTTTGGAGGAATTATTAGTTGCATCTGTGAAACCACTAGTGGAATTAAAACACCAAACCTTATCCAGTTTTAGGATAGACAGTGTGTGGCTGCTTATGTAGCAACATTTCCAGTGACGTGGAGACTGCTTACCAAATACAATTACCACCAAAAAGCCTATTCCATCTCCCAGGGGTACTCTCAGTCTTCCCTGCTCTCCCCTGAGAAGATTAGCAGAACATACAATGGAGAGTAAAATGGCCGTAGGTTTTCTCTGTTGATTGATCACATGCCACCAATGTTTCGGGTGAATCTATATGCCATATGCAGCACTTTTGGGTACAGGCATTCAGCAAATATGTATTTTATTATTAGATAATATAACTACATGTGATAGAAGTGTAGCAGAGAAATTATATTGCTATAATTCTCTGTTACTCTAAAAATTGAGGTGCAATACAATTATAAAAGCAATATGCTCCATGGCTTCTGGGGACTTTTTCTCAACTCCTAAATTATTAAATTCTATGCACAATCTTGCTTTTAGAGATGTCTTGTTGGATGTGCCTTATGGCTCTTTGCTAATATAAAATTATGTCGTGCTCTGCTAATCTTAGATCATGCTTTAAAACCTGTTGGTGCCATGTTAGTAAATATCTATAGTGACAAGGCAATCCTACACAGTATATGTGTACATTCCACCGTTAAACTGCTTCGTGGATTCACCTCATTACATTGAGTTAATAGTTCAACCACATTAACAAAAACGTCTATATAACACCCACACTCTGTGATAAGAAGAAACAGCCATGCCAGATGAGAAGGACTACAATTCCTTTCATGGGGTTTGTTTTACAGAAAAGCTAGCATGTCAAAGATTGCCTGTTTCTGCTCGTATTCAGAAAGTGTGCATCCATTCGTCAGGTAATATTTGAAGGCCATGAAAGGTGTCTCTGCCCTAGATGTTGTTTAGTAAGCTCTATGACCCTTTGTATCTTGCAATTTTTCTGTCTAAACCAATTTAATCCTTTTCAGTGACCTGCAGTACATTTAATGTGCTTGAGCTCCCTGTATAAGCAAGAAGTTTAAAATATTGAGGGGGTGATCAGATTGAAATTCTAATGCTTTAGGGTTTACTAGGCAGAAAGCTCTTTTTTGAGAATTTTAAAGAGAAATATACATTAAAACACTTAACTCCCCTATAAGTGATAGATCTCTTACTAAGTTGTCAATACAAAACGAGGCATTTCTGTTCTTCTTTCTTATACAGGGTGGGCCAAATTTCACAGTAGGATTTGTCAGGTAAATAAATTATTTGTTTGTAGTTAAAGTTTTTTGTTGCGGGTACATATTATAACTAAGTTAAGGGAGATTCATGATATCACAAAGGAACAACAAGTACAAATAGTGGAATTTTATTTTCAAAACCAAGACAACTGTTTGGCTAGCGAATAATTTCAAGAAATTCCAATATTAATTGGCTGCCATGTTCGTCCAACCTTTCAGCTCCCGATTTCTTCCTGTGGGGATATATGAAGGAGTGGGTGCACATGAACATCCTGTGTACACTTGAGCCGCTCAACAAGAATATCCATGCAGAAATTCAAGCACTAGAGCCTCAAAGAAATGTTATAAACAATGCAATCGAAAGAGCCCGAATTTGGGAGGCAGCAAATGGACCTCATTTAAAAGATGTCATTTTCCGTACCTAGTCAAACAAATCCCCATACGTTAAGCATTCATTGTATGCAATATCATTGAAATTGGTTCATTAATAAAAATAATTATTAACTCAAACCCCACTCTAAATTTTGGGCCACCCTGTATTTTTAATTGTAATGTGTTTACAATAGAGTATGTATGACTATCTGTTTCTCCTCCTCCAATGCCTTGTGTAGAAGTCAATTGATACGTTGTTAATATACATGTTAAAGAAAACAGATAATAATACACAGAAAGGTTAATACGTGTTACAGCTAATTTTCAATGTTTTATCCAATGGGGTCCATAAAAGTCACAGTTGGTCCATAAAAGTCACAGTTGCCCTTTAATTAAACAGTGATCAAACACATATGTGGGAGGTGACCGTACAAAGAGTAACTTCTAGGACGACCATAGTCCACCTGTGACTTATCTGCTTCCAAAAACCCAAATACTTTGCAGCCGGCCTGATAATTTGACTTGCAGCAAAACTAAAACATTGCTGTATGTGTATGTACGGGTGGTTTCCTAATGTCTGTCACTTTTATAAAGTCAAGTTTCCAGTTGTGCATCATGACATTGTAAGTTCCTGTTCTATCAAACAAGTTTTCCAAAGATTAACAAAGCAGAAAAAAAGGTTTCAAAGTACAAATAATTTATCAATTCTACTGAAAAAGAGTTGTAATTTTAAGTACGACTCCTATTGAAACTGAACAAGTGCAAAGTGTAGTGCATGCATGGGCTGGCAATTAGATGTGGCTAATCACTAGGTTCAAACGTTTAAGCCAAGAAGAAGCATCAAATGCCAAGGGCAATAATGAAAATACTAAGCGTAACAGGCGTTGGTGCCCCCCATCCACAACTCTGCAGAATGCTATATTATGGGAAAAAAAATCCTTCATTTGATTCATGTTTCCATTATATTTTCAGAGGAAGATGATTATCCCATTAATAATAAATGTAATTATAGACATTTGGCATAAGATTAGACCCTCTTATCATAAAATGCTATTTTATGTTTAATGAAAGAAATATTTAACCACTTTAGTTCTTTTTTTTTTTTTTTTTTTTTTTGGGTTATCACTTTTATTCTCTAAAATGAGAATTGCCAGGAAATTTAAAGCAAATTTAAAACGTAGACCAAAATAGCAGTTTTAGAAAAATCTGTATTCCTATCGCTAAAGTATTCACGTCCCTACTTAGTTTAAAGGAACACTCAACTGCACAAATACAAAATAAATAAAAATCACTATTTAGTAGATATACCCCAATTGCATGTATTTTCTTTTCTTTTTTTTTGCATTAGTGGGTAAATCTAAAAACAGCTTGCAAAACCTACAGATCTGTCTGCTGCCTTTGCCAGCCCTTCCCTTCTAAGCCCGCCTATACTTTCTGTGGTTATTCAATCACCGTCAGTTTGACAGCCAATGGGGTGTTAACGGGTAAATTTATATAAGGGTCAATTTCTATTGAAATGTGCCCTTTTTTCAAAATAAAAAATAAGAACACACTATTTGCATAGAAAGCTTTTCAGCAAGCTTAAGTGCTTTAGGGGTTTGGAGTATCCCTTTAAGTGCCCCCTGGCCTGCAAAAACGAACCAGACAAAAGCTATATAAAACGTAAATATAATATTTACTTATCTTCTTTCCAGCTTCGAGTCACCCTTAGTGTGCACTGCACATGCTCGTATGATGTCACGGTATGTTAGGATATTAGAGCAGGGAAACACAGTCCGAGCTTACAAGCCTTCTAATTACTAAAATATTTAGATTTGGGACCACTAGGGATGGGGGAACAACTATACGCACTATAACAACTTAACCTAGAGGAAGTTGTTATAGTGAGTACAGTGTTGCTATAAGTATGTCTTCCTACCTTTTTCCTGCTATATTCACTCTCTAAAAAAAGTGGATTATTAGCACTCTCCTGACATTTAATGGCTGTCATTCATTGTATCAACAATGTTAGCCACAATTCCAGAATGTATGCTTTTTGACCACAAAAAAAAAAACGTTTTGAATGTCTCATTGGCTATGATTCAAGAACTTGTATGTATTTGTTCCAAGCAGCACAAGGGTTAACCACACTTTTTTCTTTACAATTGGTATAAGCAAAACTTCAACACTACCCCGCTGCTTCCTCTCTTTTATTGTGTGTTTAGAAAGACAGTTGGATATTTTGCTTTATTGTACTGAACGGCTGGATATGAAATAACATGAGCTTGTGACCTAAATCCAAACTGGTCAGAATAATGTATGTCTTTCTTTGTCTCCCACACTATGCTAATACATGGGAATTGCTCTTAACCATTTTGTGATCTTGATAGAATGAACTGATGGGTTTGCAGTTAATTTCAAGTGGAGAATAAAAATAATAATTTATACTATTTATTTTTTTATTGACTCTATAGGACTTTTACTGCCGATAGCCAAATTCCCAATCCAAATAACATTGGCAGTCAGAAATTCTGCTCCTCTTTATTTCTCCAAAAGGGTCCAGTTCTGCAGGTCCCTGCCCTAATTGGTGGCTATCTAAAGAAGCTTTCTTTAAAGCGTCTAGGCATATCAAAGAAAAATTTGACAAATTTGAGGAGAGATTTGTCCTGTTTTAGCAGGTTCTGCACCATGCCTAATCTCCTTTAAGGGGTAAATTCAGGGACCTCCCATATAGATATAGATATATATATATATATATATATAGCAAAGCTAGCTGCCGATGAGTAGAGACAGGCAATTGGTCTCTCTATGCAGCGTTCATCATTGGCCCATAGCACCAGGGGATGTGGCTACCGTATGTAGAAGAGAGAGAAGCAAAAGCCAAGTAGCACAGAGAGAGCTCAGCAGCTGCTGACCGTGCCAAATATAAGTGTTCAATATTGTCTTTTTCTTGCTGTCAGGGCAGCCCAGAGAGAACAAGGAAAGGGAGAGAAAATAGCAGATATTGCTGACAGTAATGTGCTGCCTGTCACAATTAGTTTTACTAACTAATTTTACTACCGCACATTGAATAGTGTAGGCAGCTGCCAATTGCGTACCACCTTGTTTAAAGTGCTTAGTCACTCTAGCTGAGTCCTGAGACACAGGCTGTGGATGGTTGAAAAGTTGTGAAGGTCCACGCTGCAGGACAGGGGCTGTGACTGTGAGGACTGAGCTGATTCCATATCTTCCAACATCAGCAGTACCAGAATCGGGATGCCGGTGGGAGATGAGATGCAACTGCATCACAATGGCCGTCCAACCAGAAAGAGGGGGGATCCTCCGAGAAAGAGGAGGTGTCTGCCCACATTACTAGCATGTCAGTGGTGTGAATATACATCAGGCTGCCTGTCAATCATTTTAGCCTGCCCACTAAGAGCTGACCCTGCTGGGAGCACTGTTTCATAGCACAATAGAGGTCTATAAAGCTAGATTTAGACACAGAGAACTGGAGCACTATACAGAGATATTGCACAGTGTGGGCCTCTCAGTATTGCAGCTGTGTGTAATCCATCACAGTAACCCTGGAAGTGTAGGGTAGTTATTGGTATCTTCTTATTGTGTCCAGCTCTGTGTGTTGTATCTCTCTATTTTATTTAACTCTGTCCGTTGTATGGATATCTCCGTATTATACTCAGCTGTGTATTGTATTGGTATCTTCTTATTGAACTGGGTATCAGTATGTATTAGTACCTGGCTCTATGCTTTGCATGGATAACTCTATATTATAACTAGCTCTGAGTATTGTATGGATAACTCTGTATAGAATTATGACTATCATTAGTGGTTGAGTACATGAGGTTAAAGAAACACTATAGCATTAGGAATACACACACGTATCCCAAATCCTATAGTGTTATTGGCTATAACATAATCCACATAACACTGCTTACCTTGAAAGTGAAGGGTACAATAAAATTAAAGTGAAAGAAGGGTCCAAATTTTGGGAATCATTGCTACTCACTCTTCTGTGAAAGATATGGATATATCCGGCAGTTCATGGCTCATTTATACTATGTACGCAATATTTGCAAACTTATTACAGAATGACAGTAACGTAGCTTCCAAAACTGGTCTTTCATGAAACTGGTCTAGTCCAGCAGTTGTGGTCATCTTCGTACTTTGGTTAAACTCTGTATGAAAATATAAATTTTAAAGGTCACCTGTCATAATATGTATTACTCTGTGTAACTTAATAATTGATAATACTTCATCTATACATTCTTCTAGTAAAATTACAAGCGCATGCATAACATATTCCAATATATATTTTTTTTACCTTCTCTGTGTTTACTGTTTTGCCATTGGCATAGCTGTAAAGACTGGAATTATAGTGACTATTGGTGGTGGCATTGCAGTGTTCTAGTCCCCAAGTGGCATCTTCAAAATGGACAGTTTTAGGGTCTTGTACCATGGTTCTGATTTTGTCCCTGGTGTCCCTGGGAGAAAAGCACCCCTCATTAACCACACTAGTGTTGTCTGGTGGGCACTAGGGAAATGTAGAGAGGGCTTCAGCAATGCTATTTGTATTGTCTTCTATGGGGGCCAACCAGACAGGCTATTGAACACAAGACAGACTATTGTCTTATTTAATATCCTAGACCTAGACCATCACTGACAAAAGTTTGTTGATGTAATACAATAGAATCTACAGGGGTTTCAGCAGGATACATGACAGTAGAAATGTCTCGCAAGGAAAGATAGGTGGAAATCAATTCAGCAATTTGGTCATTGTCACTTCTATTCTCCAATACCAGTATTGATATATTATTTGTTAAAGACACATATTTGCTCTCTTGATAATGGTGAATGCACACTAGCTGTTTTCTTTGTCTTATCATTTATGTTTATTCAGTAAATCGAGTAAAAGCAAGTACTGTAATATAGCATTGTTTTGTTCATGGAAATTCTGCATAGAACTTGAATACTACAAAGGTAGGAACTGTACCATATATTTTACTTTAAATTCATATTTTAAAATTTTTAAATCTATAAAATGTCCTCTGGTATAGGCCACATGTTTAAACTAAAAAAGGTCAATACTGTTCTATTTTTTTTTTCTAACAGCGTGATCTTTGGAGACTCATATATTTATCTTGTATGGCATATGACATCCCATGTAGATAGACAGGAATATTCACTGAATTTTCACAAATTAAATCAGAATTGAAAAACTAAGGCATGCATAACTAAGCTGTGACTTTAGTTGAGTTGGGGAATTTTTCCAGATCTGCTATTTTTTAGATTTAATACAGGGAAGTTCTGAGTCCAGTCAACAACTCTAGCCGGGTGCTGATGGAAAGGGGGTGAAGGTGGCAGGTCCACCCAAATTGTGCAGCCCAAAAAGCCCTGGATAGGGACACGGGCACCGCTCTGAGTCTGGCATTAATCATCTTCACCCTACTGACGGGACTGGGGAGGAGAACATGATGGGAGTTACTCCAATGCAGCGTATGAGACGGGGGAGGCGGAGACGGCCATGAAACCACAGAATTTTCTAACTGACACGACCGACAGGACTGGGGCGTATAAGCGGGAGGGTTTGATTCACACAACCACTTGTGTAGTATAGGGGGAGCTGGTCTCTCTCTCATACAGGTACTTGGCTCGAAGCTAGACCGCGACCCCACAGAAGGCACTAACGCGAACTACAAAAATTTAGTTTTTTTTTGCCTGGAAGGCAACTTACCCAACCTGAGTGGGGGCTCTCGCTTTATGGACAAACATGTGTTGCCGAGTAGATGTACTTGAGGCCTACTTCAACTCTACTCTTTTTCCTCTTTTTTCCTAGTTGTACTTACCTTCCCCTCCTCACACGCACCCCCCTCTGTTTTTTCTTCTTCCCTCTCATCTCTCTCCTCCCTCCCCCTCTGCTGCTCACCTAGGTGGGATGATGGGCATGCCGGGGTTCTCCAAGGCGCTGCTGAAAATACGCACACTCAACATGAGGGGACTGAATTTTCCTGAGCGACGATCTCAGCTCCTCAGAGAGCTTTGGGCATTCCGCACATCTGTGGCGATGATCCAGGAGACGCACTTCCGACAAGGGATAGAACCTCCCCTACAGGACCAAAAGGTACCCAACTGGATACTTCGCCTCACACGAGTCAAGTAAAAAAGCAGGAGTGGCGATACTCTTCTCACACCAGACCCCCTTTGTACTAATGGACCTAACCAGAGACCCAGAAGGCCGATTCCTGTTTCTGAAGGGGTAAATTAACTCCTGGCAATATACCTTCGCTACACTACATGCACCGAACCACAGACAGCGCATCTTTATACAGTCAACACTAAAAAAAATTGCTTATTTAGCTGCTGGTGTCCTTGTATTAGGAGGAGATTTCAACATGCCTTTGGACCCCAACTTACACATTTCACAGGGGCACAGCGCTTTGCCACACAGACACATTAGACTGGTCCGAAAAAGGTTCTGCAGAAATTACACCTGATTGACTGCTAAAGGACACTGAACCCGGAGGGTAGGGACTTCACACATTATTTAGCTTTACACAAGTCCTACTCCAGGATTGATGATCTGTTCCTCTCGCAACCCTTCCTGACGGCCCTCCAAGATGCCTATGTGGGAAACATAACTTGGTCGGACCATGCCCCACTAGGTTTCTGCATGGAATCCCCCCCTCTTCAAGCCTATGGTGGATCCGATCAGAACCAACCCCTCCATCCACAGATTCCGATGCTCTACCTATTTCAGATGCTTCCTATCACTCTCCCACCAGCCTTCTTTATGTCCCTGAACTTAGCGTTGGTGGCCTTTGTCTGGAAGGAATGTAGACCTCGGCTACGCATGACGCAGTTGATGACCTCTAAGCATGAAGGAGGCCTGCGACTACCATCGTTCCTGAACAACTATCGAGTGACCTATTTGCCAAGGATCGTGGAATGGCCTAATTCTGCTTCGCAGAAGATGTGGTCGAATCTTGAACAGGGGAGATGACAGGAAGGAGCATTCCAGCAGTGGTGTGGCTCCCTGATGTGGCTTTCAGAAGTCTAATCACAGGGGCTACGCTGAAAGTCTGGAACCAAATCCGTTTCAGGTATAGCATCAAGACAGCTAATGGCCCAATGCTCCCTATTTCGAACAACCCGGATTTTCCGGCTGGGCAAGGCAGGCGGGGACTGGAATTTCTCGGAAAGGGGCCAAATATCCGCCTCAGACACCTATGCCAGAGAGATAACGTACTTCCTCTGCAAACAATAGTAGGGGACAGAATCCCTACCTTCCTGGAAACCTTCACATATCATCAGCTGCGCCACTTCCATTCCACAATCACAAACCAAATACAACTGCACAGACCACTCTAGCCTTTTGAGGAACTCTGCGTGAAGCAGGCAGCCTTATGCCGAGGTATCTCTGTACTCTACACCTTACTGGCGTCAGTGAAAAGGCTGCCCCACCGAAATTTCAGAGCGCATAGGAAGATGCACTTCATACATACTTTTCTACCCAAGAATGGACCCAAATGATTACATATACACAGATGGGAACCCGCTGCGCTAAATACCAAGAAGTAAACTACAAAAGCCTAACACACTGGTGCGATACAGTGGGTTCGCTTTTACATATCTTCTGGGATTGCCCGGCCCTCATCCCCTATTAGAGGAAGATCTACAACACCATCGTAAAGGTGGCTGATGAGGGAATAGCCTTCAATCCCGCAGAAATGTTACTAAACAAATCCAAGCTGTCCATCTCACGATACAAAAAGACCCTCTTGAGGCATCTTCTGTCGGCTGCTAGATCGCTGATCCCATTGCACTGGAGGTGGCGTGAACCACCGTCATACCAGGAATGGTTGGGGATAGTTGAGGAGATACTAGACATCAAAGACGAGGTGGCAATGGTGAGAGGGAGACTAGAGAATTTTGAAGAGCTATGGAGACCATGGATGTATCATCTATGCACTAGGGAATAAGAAGGCAGAACAACGGACTGTCCAAAGATAATGATGAGAGCACACGCACAAATTACACAGAGGACCATGGACTGGCCACTTACCCACCGGGACTGCGCACCACATCCTCTCCCAACCCCAACCCACCCCACCTACCCACCCTCTTTTTTTTCCCCTTCTCCCCATCTCCCCCTTAACCTCTCCTCCGCAAAAACATTCTCTTTTATTTTCTCCCCTAACTCTCACTTCTCAAAAATCTGTCCCCGCCCTGTGTGGACTTACTCTCCTTCTCTTTTAATATTTCTTTTCCAAACTTAATCTTACAGATAGATACAACGCATTTCTACCCTGCATTGATGGGACTTGACAGTAGTAACCAAGGCAGAGACGAAACGAGACCAACCGATTGACCACCATGTTCACCATAACGCTATATGAGCGGTATCGAGGGTGGTAGCCGTTTGACACGAAGGGTTGACCATGGTTCAAAGCCAGACTCAGCAAGCCTCATATTATTTCTATAGCCTACACGTAACACAGGGCAGAGATATGTCACGGTAGCCACTTCCCCGGGAAGGGATGTTACGGTCTTATTGAGGGCCTACTGTTACCCACAGCCTCCGAGGGAGGTCCACATGGAAGAGTCGATAAAAGGAGCGATCTGACGTGCAACGCAACCCAGCTTGGCACTATTAGGTATTATTAACATATTGAAGCGTAATGTTATATTGCTGCCCAATAAGCACATTTCTATCTTACTACTGTACATGGTTAAGCGTGAATCATTGAACGTAATGTTTTCTGGCTTAGTGATTGTTACGTAAGAATATGTTACCTTTACTTTGTATTTCTCTTTAACTAAAAGCAATAAAAAAACATGATTGACAAAAAACAAAAACAAAAAAAAACAACAATCTATAACAGCCATAGAACAAATACATTTTTATCTCTAGTTTTCGTTCATCAACACCCTGTTTTGAGTACCTGATTTGTAGTTGCCATCTCCTGCCATGTAGAGCTCTGTACAGATTGCTGGACTGTGTGCTTCAATGATCATTATCTGTCTTTGCGCCGAAGCGCTAGGCCAGTAGATACACAATGATCTAAGGAATGGGACCTAATTTGCGTCCCTCTAAGGTCCATAAACTGCTTTTTCATTGCAACAGCTTTTCCCCTTATTTTATGCTCTCTCGGTGGCCAGAAATACTGTGCAGATCATTACGCATTGGGCCTGATGGAATAAGCCAATGATACAAAGTAATTGTTAGAGTTCTATTGGTGCTTCTGAAGGCATTTGTGCTGCTTCAACGAGGAGAGCAAAATAAAACTTGCAAGTTACATCATTGTTCATAAGAATATGAATGGAAATAACATAAGCAATGATGAGGTGTTACAAACAGTTAAGATTCACCCTTTCCCTCACAAACACTTTTGGGGAATAACATTATAGAAGTGTATGTAAATGTCCCTCTTTATATATATATATATATATCTTGATTGTTTTGTTTATATATATATATATATATATACACAGTATGTAACAGGTAAATTATGTAATTGATATATTAGAGCCAAATCATATTGATTATGTCATTGTCCCATAGAGCCTGATTACCTATATCAATAAGCACTTTTCTGTAGAAGCCTGAACATGAGCACACCTGGAGCATTATGCGGCAATGATGTTGCTATGGACAAGGTAGTACTACAAACGTGCATTTTACCTTTATTGTGGGACTCACCCCAGTAAGTGCCTCTATGGTATTTCTTGTTTGAGGCTATAATAATTGAGAAGACTACAATATATTAATTATAAGTGTTGCTTATAAAAAAGAGGGACTATATTTTAAAAATGGAACCAAAGGAGTAAAGAACATTTCATATTTTTTTTTATTATTAATTACCACCACTGTCTTATTAACAAAACACGCCAAGAAAAGCTTCCATTTCTTAAAATGTACACCATAGTTGAGACGAATCATGATAGAAATCTTCAGAGATACTAATGGATTAAATATAGTTACATAGGCTGAAAAAAGACATGCATCCATCAAGTTCAGCCTTCCAAAAGAAAGCAAAAATTTAAAAAAGATCCAAAAGAAAGCAAAAATTTAAAAAAGAATTGGTGCACTTTCCAATTTTGCAACCAACTGAGAAAAAAAAGCAACTGGCTCTAATCTACCTTCTATGTTAATACTGTAGCCCCATGTAGCAAAAGCTCAGCTTAGTGGAAAGGGGCCTTGACAGGGCTAGGAGGCGGGCATAGGAGGAAGCATGTAGGGATTGGTGGTTTAAGGGTTAGGGGTTGGGTTAAATAAATAGGCAGCCATCTTAGAAAAGTCACTTTTAACTTGCCTACCTGGCTGAGTTTGTCCAACCCTCCCTCCCTGGGTTATGGATAGGTTGGGTTGTCCCGTTCTGTCACAGCGGCGGGATAGGGAGCTGAAGGATAGTAAATAGGCTCCCCATTAGGATGGTTATGGAAATGGTTGAATATGGTTCGTGGTAATTTTGGTAGGTTTCAAGCCCTGTCGGTCGCTCAGAACCTGGTGGGGTAGGGGTATCTGGGTATACCCCTACCATGGTTAATAAAAATGTTGGCACTTTAAGTTCATGTTGGAATACTGTTATATGTTATTTATATTGGGGTCATTACCTTCTATATCTAACTGTAGGATACGGATGTGATGGCGGGGTGTGGGGCAATGACCTGTTTTTTCTATGTTAATTTATTACTATTTAATAAAAGCTGTGGACAATTTTGACCCATATACCCTAGTGTCCGTGTTTTATTGGGATAGGTATGTGGGAGGTTTTTGTACTGATTCCACCTGCCCATATGGCGACTATGCATCTGTCATGCACTTTCACTTACAAGCAATCTAAAGATTCCACTTACCAAAGAACATATAATGCTTAGTGATATCTAACATTTTCTTGGGGACACATTCTACAAACGCTTGAGAGCCAGAGTTAGTGCTGCCCCAGCACTAAAACAGCCAAATTCATTAGCGAATTACCTATTGATTTGAAAGAAAAATTAAGCCAAATTAGCTTCTTTGGAATGTGGGCTGCCAGAATCTGCTCTCTATAGAATTTCAATATCATTCACCTATCACTTCTTATCAAATAACATGGTTGAGTTTACCCTTTATAATGTTTACTAGAATGTGTCATTGGAAACAGCTGAGTCCGATAAATCTTGTTGCTGAATTAGATATGCAGTAGCGAATTAAACAGTTAGTAATCTGAGTCATTACCAGCAAACTAATACCTGCACATTCAAGATCAGGCCCACAATTTTCTTGCTATATATTGACACCTCACATACATTGATTGCCAGCTCAGGGTGCACTATGTACGTGTTTTTAGGAAAAGCTGATGATATATTATGAAAATAATCCACGAAAATGTTTTATGCAGGTGGGTGAAACTGGAATTCATGAGTGCATTACATTATATCATTATTTTTTATATTTTGTTTTTCACGTTTTTTATTTTAATAAACATGTGCAGGACATTTTAGCAATAGTATGCTCATTAACAAATTAGATAGCGTGCTTATTAACCATATAAATCTCTCTGGTGTCACCTCTATTAATGGGGCAATCTGAGCATCATAAGCTCGGCTCATTCTGGTTGTTGGGAATTAAAGAGTCTGCTGACACCACTATGCCTATTCATATCAAACCATTATAAATTGACAAAAACTGAAGCATGTTGATTCTCCTACATCTTGGTGGACTTCCCATCAAACTTTTGATGGCAAAGCTGAAAATCCATGGTGGTTAGCCCAGTTCTCCTAGTCTGTTATTGCCGTCAAAGCTGGTTAGAACACATCCTGAACTCTAGTCAACACTCCTTATAAAAAAGCTCTAAAGGTGATGCTTGATTACATGTGGTGTTCTGTAAGTCCTAACTACAGCTACAGTTGTGAATGAGATGTACTCACTGGTAGCCATTACTAGTAGATACCACTTGGTATGTGGGCAGTGTCACTAGACGTCCTTGCTTTACCGGGATCGTCCCGGTTTTGTCCCATCGTCCTAAGAATATTTCTCGAATGCGCGAATGTCCTAATTTTGCAGAGCCGGCAGGGGAGATCCTTTAATGTGTGTGAAAGGCTCTGCTACCTGCCTTCCTGGATCGCTGTCACCGGTGTTCTATCAGAAATCTATATCTATCAGGTACATCTGTCAGATTTGTATATCAGATTTTTATATCTGATGGATGTGCCGCACGCATGTGCTGTCCACCCATCATATTTCTATATTTGAAGGATGTGCCACGCGCATTTCAGTACACCCGTCAGATTTCTATACCCTTCAGATTAGAGGCCCAGCTGATCAAGCACCATTGTCAGAATTCTATGATGTGAGATCAGCATGCGCACAGCTGGTCTCGCATCACTTCTGGTGACGTGGGTGCACCGGAAGTGACGTAGGTTTAGAAATCTAATAGATATAGATTTCTGTTACAATAGCGGCCCGGGAGAAAGGGAGCTGAGACTGGAAGGGAGAACGCTACTGCCATGAGCACATGCCGCACATTACCAAGGCAACGCTCCAACACTGCTTTGTATTCGCGGGAGGAGAGAGTAGTCAGCCTGTAGCCAGAGGAGCTGCAGGCTGAACTGCACTCGCCACCATTGGACCACCTGGGATTCAAAAGTCCCCTCCCTCCTCTCTGGCCAAATCTAAAAAGAAGGGGGGGGGGAATATAAAGTTTTATTTTGTTTTGTCTTTAAATATATAAATTTGCTCCATTAACCCCCTCCACACACACACACTCAACTTCTACACACCCCACACACACACTGAACCCCTACTTACACTACACCCCTCCCACACACAGCATCCCCTCCACACACTGAATCCCTACTCACAGTACACTCCCCCACACAATAACACCCACTCTACACACACACTGAACCCCTAATGAGACTAAACCCCGCAACATCTTTTACACACACCATCCCCCTCACACACAGTACCCCCTCCACACACACTGCATCCCTTCTCACACTACACCCCCACACACAGCACCTCTCCACACACACACACACACACTGAACCCCCCCACACACAGCACCCCTTACAGACATACACTGAATCCCTACACACACTACACCCCCACACACGCACCATCCTCTCCATACACACACACACACACACACAGAGTACCCCCTCCACGCACACACAGACATACACAGCACCCCCTACACACACTACACCCCCACAAAGGCACCATCCCCTCCACACATAGAGTACCCACTCCACACAAACACACACAGCACCCCCTACAAACACACAGCACCCCCTCAACGCACACACATTGCACCGGTCACACACTCACTCATCTCACACACACTGCAGTTTGTCTGTGTGTGTTCAGAAGTCTGTATTCAGCAGTCTGTATGTATTCAGCAGTGTGTGTATTCAGCAGCCTGTGTGTGTGTGTGTGTGTGTGTGTGTATTCAGCCATCTTAGTGTGTGTATTCAGCAGTCTGTATCTGTGTGTGTATTTAGCAGTCTGTGTGTATGTGTGTATTCAGCAGCCTGGTTGTGTGTGTATTCAGCAGTCTGTCTTTGTATGTATTGAGCAGTTTGTCTGTGTGTATTCAGCAGATTGAGACTGCTGAATACACACACACACACACACACTGCTGAATGCATACATACAGACTGCTGAATACACACAGACTGCTGAATATATACAGACCGCTAAACACACACACAAACACAGACTGCTGAGTACACAGACAGACTGCTGAATACACACAGACTGATGAATACATATACACATACAGACTGATGAATACACACACACACACACACACACTGACTGCTGAATACACAAACAGACTGCTGAATACACACATACTGCTAAAAACATACACACAGACTGCTGAATACACACACAGACTGCTAAATACACACACCGACTGCTGAATGCAGTCTGTGTGTGTGTATTTAGCAGTCTGTGTGTATGTTTTTAGCAGTCTGTGTGTAACAGTCCGTGTGTATTCAGCAGTCTGTCTGTGTGTGTACTCAGCAGCCTGTGTTTGTGTGTGTGTGTGTGTGTTTTGCAGTCTGTATGTATTCAGCTGTCTATGTGTGTGTGTTCAGCAGTCTGTGCGTATTCAGCAGTCTGCGTGTATGTATTCAGCAGTGTGTGTGTGTGTGTGTGTGTGTGTATTCAGCAGTCTAGGTGTATACAGAAGTCTGTATGTATTCAGCAGTCTGTCTTTGTGTGTATTTAGCAGTTTATCTGTGTGTGCATTCAATAGCCTCTGTGTGTGTGTATTCAGCAGTCTATGTGTATGCTATTAGCAGTCTGTGTGTATTCAGCAGTCTGTGTTTGTGTATTCAGCAGTCTGTTTGCATGTGTGTATGTATTCAGAAGTCTGTGTGTGTATTCAGCAGTCTGTCTGTGTGTACTCAGCAGTTTGTGTGTATTTATTGTCTTTGTTGGATGTACCAATAAATATATGCTTTCCCTGGGGGCATATTATGCTGTTAAGATGGCCTGTGTGCTCTGATCATGCTCCTACAACATGTAAATGAAAAGATACTCATTTAAGTACCAGGAATAGGATGACCTGTAACAGCCAGGAATAGGTTAAAGACTTCTAATGTGTATGTATTTTTCTCTGGGTTTTTTTATTTAAAATTTTTAGCGATTTTTGTATCGCTAATAGGTGTCCTGGTTTTTTATTTTCAAAATCTGGTCACCCTGTATGTGGATAAAAAGACACACTCCACTGCCCTTAGATGTAACCTAGTTAGATTTTGTTAAAACATTTGATACTGTTGTGGATGGATTTGCTGTTCAAATGTTTTGTTTTTTTCTACTTGAAGATATGTTTTAAAGCTAAATAATATTTTTAGACAAATTTTCAGTGTCCCATACTACAACATTCTGAACAAGATGTTACTTTTCTACAGAGAGATTAGGATAAAATTGAGTACTGGTCAAGCAAATGAAAGGTGCAATTCAAAGTGGGATAAAATAAAAAATTATGCACTTTAAAAAACCAAATATGTTTGCAACATACTGCACATGAAGTTAAAGATGGATTATAAGCAGCAAATAAAACCTCGTATTTAATATTAAACTGTTTAGAAATAGATTATATAAACTGGGGCTTTTCCCAGAGCTGATGGCCTACCCTCATTCTCATGATGATGCCAGTGCTAATTTTGTCCTACTTGAATTACACTGATTAACTATGAGTGCTGTGCTAAGCTGTCCCCAGCACTGCCTGTGAGGGAAAGTATGCAAGGTCTAAAAAATATTGCTTAAAGGGACACCTCACTGCCCAAAAACAAAATAAATAAAAAACACTGTTTAGTAGATATACTCCAAATGTAAACTTACATGCATTTTTTTTTTTTTTTTGGGGGGGGGGGGATAAATCTAAAAACAACTTGCAATTCTTTTCTCTGCTGTCTTTACAATACGTCATCTTCTAACCTCGCCCAGACTTCCTGTGGTTGTCCAATCACAGACTTTCCAATCCAGCTCAATGAGAAGTCTTTGCAAGGCAGGTGGTCTCGGCAATGGCTGCCTCTTAAGTTTAGCTCCACTGAGCTAACCAAACCAAGCCAAGGGGTAACCATTTTAATTTATAAAAGTATTAATTTCTATTGAAATCTGTACTTTTTACAAATGGAGAGAAGATGACATACTCTTCATACATACATCATTTCAGCAAGCTGAAGTGCACTAGGGATCTGGAGTCTCCCTTTAAACTTGGTTAACCCACTTGCTACATTTCTTTTTAATTCAAGTCCATTACAATTTGAAAATGAGGGACAATAATGTTTAGAAAATGCATCAATTTGCCTATTCAAACATGCACATTTGGCATGGCTAAGAGATGCAAGTAAAAAGTTTTGTTTATAAACATCCTTATTTTACTAAGATTTACCCTGATTTTTAAAACTGAACCTGGCCAAGCAGAGAGTCTTTTGTTTGGAGATTCCTTCATTAAGGAAATAGGAAAATATGTAAATGTGTTTTCCTCTCTGGAAAGGAAACAACATTTGAAAGGCCTATATGAAACTGAATGAAAAAAGTCATACGTAAACCAGACAATTTCTCGCTACTTCTCTTAGAGAGGATGACTATGGACCAAGAGGACAGATCAGAATTTTACAAAGAAAACTTCTCTTGCGGTAAGTATACCTCTCCTTTGTTGGACAACATACTCACACATTTGTCAGATGTCTACACAGACAGTTCAGCCAGCTCCAGCTAATATATTCATAGGCAGATCAAATATTGATGAATCAGATATATGGAAATACAAATTCTGGGAGTAGACTCTAGCACCCCACCATCTTTAAACTTCAGCATCCTGGATGTCTCATCTGTGTTATCCTCTTCTGCTAGCTTGATGATAATGGAGAAAATTGGAAGAAAGGTTTGGTGGACATGACATCTATTAATCATGGACGAATAACATTTTATAGATCAGCCTATTTGTTTTGAGTACACTGGTCCGTGGAATGGGCTCTAGATCATCTACATATAGATATAGCTTCAGTTTTACATTTTGTATTAACAGCAGGAATACAGAATAAATATTTATCAGATAGCTATTTTGGAAGAACATGTCGTTGCAAATGAATCTCCTATCAGTATCAGTATTTAATATGCAAATTATTAAAGGGTATTTGGCTTCCTAAATATCATGAAACTTTCCTATATGTACTTTAATCTTGGGACAATCATGAACTTATTTCTTTAACATAATCTCTAAAATCAACTATGCTCTTGTGCCTCATCTTGTTGAGAAGAGTAAAGATGTTCTGATTGTTTACGATAGACAAGAGTTCTTTTTCATGTTTAAGAAGAACCATTGGCTTTTCTCTTTCTTTCTTTATTTCTTTATTTCTTTCTTTTATGAAATCTTTTTGGAATCATCAAAAAATGATGTGTTGTTAAGTGCATCAATGCTTACATAAAGAAAACCGAGGTTCTTTGGAAATCTCATGTTTCTCAAATATTAATTTAATTTGTTAAACCTCTTTATGCCGTCTTCCTTCACAGCGGATATATGGGTTCATTCAGTTATGTCTTTAGCAGACAATAACATAGTTTCATTTAGCAACCAAAGTTTTAAGCTAGTAGGTTCTCTATATAATATTTTAAAAGTGGCCATTAGATTACTCTTTTAAGACTTTCTATTTCTGACCAGAGAAAAATGTCTCTCTACTGTATCTGTTATGTTCAAGGAAGACTCCAAGTTTCATAACCACTTCAGCACCCTGTTGCGGATACAGTGAGTACCCTAGTAACCACACCACCCAGTGTCAGTAGTAAAACAGTTTGACCTCCTCTAGCATTGAGCTAAGTCTGGCATTTGCTAATTGTCTGACATTGATCAGCTGATACTCTTAGCCAGGATTTAGTTCATGAGAGCTAACAGAAGCTCCTAGCAAGAACTCACTGAACCGCAGAATATCCCACTTGTTGTCAGACAATTAGCAATTTGCTTACATTGGGGGCACCAGGACACTCCTGGCACCATAAATCCTACAGGGCACTGTAGTGGTTATGATACTTGGAAGATTCCTTTAGATATATACGTGCAATGGTGAGGTTCCTAGTGCTTGTTAGATCCAGGTACTGCAGCTGGTACTTCCCAAACCAGAGTCTCTTCTATCTGGGAGTAACAAAGTATAGGTCAGGAAAGGGTACAGGGAAGCAGCGCCTTCTGGGTGTCCTCCCAATTCATATGGTGGTGAGTCAGTATGGAAAATATGAGGACAGAAAACAGAATATAGTATGTTCTATGTTCTATAGGTAAAATTAAAAAAATGCCACTTACAATTTTCTAGAGCTTATGTTCAGCTCAAGATATATGCGCCGGGGCGGTATGATCCCCTCCTGTGGATATGTCGTACAGCTTGGTTCCTTGTAGATGGTAGGTCAGGGTCAAGTGTCACAGTGTCGATCGTTCATGGGTATTTCCCTCCAAATTGCATTGCCACAGATATTCACAAAATACATAAAATGAGAATAGCAACAAAACGGAGGGCACATTTTTCTGCATTTATTCTCATTTTATGTATTTTGTTAACATCTGTGACACTGTAATTTGGAGGGAAATACCCGTGAACGCTCGACACTCTGATGCTTGACCCTGACTTACCATCTACAAGGAACCAAGCTGAGCGACATATCCACAGACGGGGATCATAATGCCTAGGCACATATATGTGGAGCTGAACATAAGCTCCAGAAAATTGTAAGTGGCATTTTTTTCTTATTTTACCTCACCACATATAGAATATACTACACTATATTCTGTTTTGTGTCTTCATATTTTCCATACTGACTCACCACCATATGAGTTTGAGGACACCCAGAAGGCGCTGCTTCTCTGTACTCTATCCTGTCCTTTAGATATATATTTTGTTAATTATTAACTTATTACATATGAATGATATGAAGTATCTTGTCTGTCATAATATTCAATATTCTGATCATCCTTCCATTGAAGAAAAATAGAAATTGTATAGTATCAGGAGGCTGATATTCTCCAGTGGTAATTAACCCAACCATTTATGGTGTTTTTCAATTCACAAATAAAAATGTTATGAGTTCATTATGGAAAACAATTATTTCATGACCTGGTCACTGATTGCACTTTACAAAGGACAAGAGACCATCTATTATGGCTTGAAGATAGATATTTCACTTATAGCAGAACAAAGAGCTGTTTACAGGAAAACAATAAATATATGGATTTCTTCACCTAGAAAGAGTAATTTATCAAATTCAACAGTAATCTTTAAAAAACAAAAAACAAAAACGTATTTCCTTTTGGAAATCAATTGGCTATAATGTGCCAATTAATAAAAAATAGCTTGTTGATGGATGCAGCAAGACATCAAATTGCTACTTTATGGAGGTGTGAGTTTGTCTTAGCAGTAACATATGTGTGTGAAAGGGTTAACTTTTTCTGCCTATATTTCTATATATTCAGTTCACATGGCCTAGCACTCGTATTATTCAGTCTCTGTGCCATATATATGTAAACGCAATACTGAGACAAAGTTATAGAAGTGAAACAATCAGCTGGCACAAGCAATGCTATTTATGCTTGCCTCCATATTCACTTTCTGTTATCATCGTCATTTTAATAAAACTACGTCCTCATTTTCCAAAGCTTGTGGTTATTACAGCACTTACACATGCCACAATGTTATAGTTCTCCTAGGCCCACTATTTTACTACATACCATCTTGGTATAACCTGTGACAGCTCACCCATAGCACAGCATTAGGAAAACTTCACTGTACATCTGTTTTTATAACTATACAGGTCACCAGAAAAAGTTATATATTTCATAAAGGGCATGGCTGGTATAAGGTTTTATAATGACACAGTCTATAGCATGGGTCGTCAACCTGGTCCCTACCGCTCACTAGTGGGCGTTCCAGGATTCCAGGTGGGCGGTAGGGATTTCCTCATTTGGAGAGATTGGGTGGGTGGGCGGGCGGGTGCGAGCCGGCGGTACCCCTGCGACCGGGTACCGCCATCACCATTTGCTGCCCCGGCCCGGGTGGCAAACCGCCAGGGGCACCGTCCAAGGGGTCCATCGGGTGGCCCATGCGTTCTGGGCCACCCGATGGATGTGGATTGTGAGGGGGCCCGGTCAGCGCTGGGCGCTTTAACAGTGCGACCGGGCCCCCTGTGATTACATCACAGAGCTGGGAGGAAGTGACTGCACGTCACTCCTCCCAGCTAACACTGAGAGCCGCGCGGGGTGTGTGTGTGTCTTTGTATGTATGTCTTGTGTGTGTGTGTGTGTGTGTGTGTGTGTGTATGTGTGTCTTGTCTTTGTATGTATGTGTTGTGTGTGTATGTGTCTTTGTATGTATGTATGTCTTATGTGTGTATCTGTGTGTATGTTTGTATGTATGTGTTGTGTGTGTGTGTGTGTGTGTGTGTGTGTGTGTGTGTGCCTGTCTGTGTGTCTGTATGTATGTGTGTGCCTGTCTGTTTGTATGTCTGTGTCTTTGTATGTGTGTCTTGTGTGTGTGTCTTGTATGTGTGCCTGTCTGTTATAGTGGGCTATAGTAAGTGGGCTACCTAGCTCAGCCTTCCTTCTGGGCATTGCTATAAGTAAGGTTAAAAAATAGAAAAAAGGGGGAAAAAAAGATGGGGAGGGGAATTGAGGAGGAAGAGGAGGGGAGCTGACGCACAGATGAGAAATCATATTATGCGCAAACAGAGAAGTCGTCTGAATATCACCGAAAGAGGAGACCTTCATTTGTTCCTTACGGAAATCGAACCAGATATCGAATATTTAGTCTCCCAGCATCAACCCCAAGGATCTCATTTATCACTAGTAAAGGTAATTTCAATTTACTTTATTGTTTTCTCATTAAACTTTATAAAGTTAAAAACATTATAAACATGCATTAAGTAGAAATAAAAAGCTCAATGTGCGTACATTTATTTTTTTTTAAACGCCCTCCTTTCTAAAAAATATTCTGCACTTGCGCGAAAACTGATGGGCGGTAAGGACATTTTTCCATCAAGAAAGATGCACTAGTGGGCGGTAGGAAGAAAAAGGTTGACTACCACTGGTCTATAGCCAGTGCCATTGTGTGGCAATGACAGGAATTGCTTTCATTACACCTATGTGCCTTTAAACTGTTGTATCATATCTGCAAATAGACACATTTTACTTTGACAACAAAGGCTAAAGTACAAATCCAGTATAAAACAGTGTCATTATCTTTTTTATAGGACCACTATAGGTTCCCAGGCCACTTCATCTCAATGAAGTGGTCTGGGTGCAATAGCCATGTTGTTTTAGTCCTACAATGTAATACATTGTCATTTAGTAAATACGGTTATATCTTCCTTACAGCCACTAGAGGGTGCTTCCTCCGGAACGACTGAGTCTTACTTGGTAATGGGATGGCATGAGGATGTTGAACATCTTCGAATGCTCATCAAACAGAAACATTGGATTCAATGCTTTCCTATGAGAAGTATTTGATTAGATGTCCACGGCATGCGCTCCTCGTTCCCAAAGCATTGGATTGGACGAGAAAAAGAGGAGAAGAATGACTGCATGATCACTGCAAGGAGTGAGCCTCAACTCAGGGGGGCCCTGCATATAATAGGGATATAATATTTGATAGTGTTACGAATAGGTTTCCTTTGACTTATATTAGCAGTGTTATTAAAAAACATTATGGATTCCCCAAGCACTGTGGGGGCTCAGAGGCTCTACATTATGCTACTAATTATTATTTCGTTATTTACTTATGCACAGATAATTTTGCAGGTGAAATTTGTCATTTCTTTATTTCAGAATTTGTTGGTTTCTGCAATAATTGAAACTGACAGTCAGGTAAAGCAAATATTTATTACCTGCTAAAAGAGGTTAGAAAGGGCTTTGCAGTCACCTATAAATACTACTTCACGGTTGCCAGATTTCAAGAGAAAAGCCACAGAGTCAAACAACTGATGATATGCCAACACTCTGCCACTTTTACCATGATTAAGTGAAAGTAAATGAGATATTTAGAAAATGCAAAGCATTGATGACTTCCAAAATGATTTGCCCCGTGCAACTCCTGCTGGAAACAGATAAAGCAGTACAATGAAAAGAAGTCTAATTTTATACGTACCAACAATCTCAGATCCTGGAACATTATCGATTTTGGCCCCACCATGTTGGGATTTCTTACTTTCATTTATTTCTTCTTGTGACACCGTAGAAAAATCCCCATTTCTCATGAAGTGTTACTCAAGACATTCATGCTTTGTGGGACATTTCCAGAGCATTTGTGGCCGTACATGAGATTACAACAGTCTGTGTCCGCAGGGCTGCCTAGATACTCTGGGGGTTAAAAAGAAAAAGTGCATGTTCTGAAAAGTGACACAAGCATGGAAAATTGGCAGAGTTACCAGTGCAACGTGCCTGCTAGTTTCAAGTGGTTTTCATGGTGATTACCCTACCTTTATTATCTAACATGGTGACTGCCCTGCCTTTATTATCTATCATGGTAGTTGTCCTCTATTTAGTACCTTCAGTACTTTACACCCCTTTTCATAACACAAGTTTTAAGCAAAACCCTGTGTGCCTACAGGGTTGCCTCTCACACTCCTTTGATGACCTCTTTGTTGTTGGCATTCAATTACATCTGTCATGCCCTCATCCGAAATCATTCAAGCTTCATACTTGATAGCTTTGGCAAGTATGTGATTTCTAACTGCTATAACTGCAACAAAATTAGATTTTTCCTTTTTTGGGATTTTCCTAAGCATTATGACTGCAAGCATGTATATCAATCCTGATTTTAACAGCCAATGAACATGCTCTGCCAATGAGCATCTCCTCATAGAGATGCACACAGTTAATTCATCTCTAAGGGGAGCATTCAGCATCTCCACGCAGAGTCCCTCTAGTGACTGTTGAAGTAACAACCACTAGTGGTAGTGTGAGGTAGTTGTGAATGCATTGATGCATTGTGTATGGCCCATAATCACTACATTAAACTGTAGTGGTTCTGATGTTTATAGTGTATGTAACGGAGCTCCGTGAACTCCGACCAAGTACCCTCCGTTGATGGATGCTCCTAGCGCTTACATAGGACTCCAAGCACTGCAGACGACACCACAACCACCGCAGGCTCCACAACTGCCATAGCTTAACTGGAGCCTCGCCGTCTTCCTTCCACCCTGGATTGGATTCTGTCCTCCAGGACCGTGTGGAGAAGACTTCTCCTCCAGGAGAGCGTATCCAGAACAGGCTCTTAAAAGAGCTAAGTGATTAAGCTCAGGGGAATATGCAGAGCATAGCAATCCCCAGTGTGATATAGCAGTTCCCTCCAATAACGAGACGAGGCTACGTATTGAGGGTCAGAAGAGGTCTGAGGTCTGGAACACCCAGCCTGCTTTTTATTACAGTTGTGCACATACAGGACACACCCAGGGGGAGGCATAAAACAACCAATCAAGTAACAGTACAACCCACACATCCCCTCCCCTCAGATAAGCAATTAACATAATTATTACATACAGTAAAAATACAGTTTCCACACATACGCTGTAACTTTAAAACCATACATCACATTCGCATAAAAATACATA
Source organism: Pelobates fuscus (assembly GCF_036172605.1). NCBI lineage: Eukaryota > Metazoa > Chordata > Amphibia > Anura > Pelobatidae > Pelobates > Pelobates fuscus. Next base: position 245,041,285 of record NC_086317.1, read on the forward strand.
TCCACAATCAATCCATTCAGGGGAACAACATATTGAATGGCATGAATCAGACCAGGGGTTCAAAAGTTAGTAAAGTATCTTTTAAAACCCCTGTCAGCATGGCTTTCCAGTTTAGACCGGTTTTACAGAGTCTTCTCTCCTGGAGACACAATGGAGAAGTAATCCAATTACCTCCCAGTACAGAGACAGACTCCATTGAGCACATGGGGAAACAAAGACAGTAAAACACTTTAAAATACATAAAGTCCCCTTTTGCACATAACACACAGACATTTCACATATCCCCAGATAGCTGGGATCTGAGCGCACAAAACTACCGAATAGCGCGCAGATCCTATTCACACAGTTCAATTGCCATGGAGCTAAAGTCTTTCCCATAGTCTTTCATTATATGAATAGGCTCCATGGCATAGCTATCTGGGGTATCACCGCTCACACAGGGCAAGTACCGAATGGCCCCACTGTATTTAAAGGGCCAGAATGAGTGACATGCACTCTGTTAGGGCCGAATACTGTTTTTAAAGGGCCAAATCTTCCAGGGCCATAGTCGCAGGGGAGGAGGCAGGCAAGCAGGCCTCTTCAGGACAAAGTGGCGAAGGGCACTTCGTCACAGTGTCCTTTTAAGAAGACTTGTAAGTGCTTCAGTTTTAATTCTTTGTATTTCTTGTTTTGTTTGAAAATTAATTAAATATATAAATAACACATTGCGTGTTGAAACACATGCCAGTAGGGGTTTTCATATGTCAGGTTGCATTTCAATAATACATTAAGCAAAATTAACCTTTTGAGAAGCCAAATTGGTTTCCTAATTGTAGCAGATCACAGGTAACCCGACTGGTTACCTCCGCTAATTCCTTCTCTCAATCTTGAACCATTAAAATAAGCAGATATCCATTCCCCCAGTAACCAGACGAAACATAGTTCTGGGAGTCAACTGATTTATTCCAGGTCACACACGGCTTTTATGCAAAGACCTCTACATAGGGTTTCTCCCGCAACAATACAGGGTTTTCATTCCCAGGGTCCTTTGTGCCTGAAAGATAATTGCGAAAAACATTTAATTCAATTATCTCTAAAGTACAATAAAACCTTTACAAAAAATACTGTATACCCCAAAAGTACCCCCATGATAAGTAGAAACCCCACAAACGTTAAGCCCTGATCTGAGTGTATAACATATCCAAATATCACTCAGATCGGTTCAGTAGAATTGGATTGCCACTGGGGTAAAGTTTTGACCAGCTGGACATGTGGGGGGTGGGGTGGTAGCCCAAAACAGTTCCAGAGAAATAGGTGCCCCAGCCAGTCTCTGTTTAGGGGTTCCTTTGCGAAAACCATTCAAGGGATTCTCTTGATTTCAGTGTACGAATGCTCCCCCCAAACGTCATTTGCATAGTTGGTCGGGAAATAGAACGGGCAGTCCAGGCACTCGACAACCAAGTGATGCTGCCCACGTTCGGGAGACAAAATGGCCGCCACTCTATTGCCGACTATGCGCATTCGGTTATATGAAATGGCGGCCACCCAGGGGAGCATTCATTAATTACTTCCCTTGCGCTTTCGCACTTAAGTTACAAGGTGAGAACGTTCTAATGGGGTACAAGGGTGGTCTTCGTTCGGGAGTCGAATGCAGGGTGTTAGTATAATATAACTCCTGAACGGACAAAAAGTGGTACACAAAACGAACTAGGCAATATATTCTGCCACACTAATAAACTAAAGTATGTTTTCAGGTGGGATACCACTACAATTTGCAGTGTTGGGACTTAGTTCCATCTCCCTTACATTTCTATATCCTTTCCCTTATTCCACAGATCTCCCAAATCAATCTCCATCAATGATGATATCATCCTCCTCTCTTTTTATTTACACCTGATTACCCTGAGAGCCCTCTCCATCATCACATGACATTACTCCATGTCTTTTTACTCATTCTATATATTGCCACCATTCGTCCTCATTTCCTCTCAACATGTCTGTCTTTTGCTTTTCTGATCTTTTCAGGGAGCAGTTATATAGGGTGTAAACCTCCAATTTCCTATATCCTCAGCCCAGTAACACTGGAAATGCAGGAGTAGCAGGGATAGCACAGAGTTATACACACTGTGCAAAAGCTCCTGCAGTTCTATTATCAATCATAGGATAGGTGTGAGTATATTGCAAATAAACCTTCAAAACTCTACATTCCCTAAACCCCCATTAATCCTTTCACTATACACCCTATGTAATTTCACTCTGACATTAACCCTTCTATATTAACCACCCCTCCACCTTAAACTCGTTTAACATTATTTTTAACCCTGTATGCAGTTACACAACTGCATTTACTCACCATACTTACAGAACACACTAAACACATGTATATATATATATATATATATATATATAACTAATGCCGTTGCCAAATTTGAATACGTTTTCTATGTTTCAAAAAATAAGAATATAGACCACCCAAAGTGCAGTGTGTATATAATAAGTATTAAAAGGTAATTACCCTTTCTTACAAGGTATAACAAATGATTCCTCTCAATCCTCAAATACAAATAACAAAAATAAGATAAACCTAGAGAGACAAAACACAGTTTTGTGTCTCTATGTTTTCTATGTTGCAATGTCAAGTTAAAAAATTAATTAAACCCAGTTTACCTGCCTTTTTTGGGGGGGAAGCATAGGCCACTTTAGCATTCTGTGCCTCTAAATCAGAGCCTGGCATTTCTGTATACATAGAATATCAGCAGTTGAATAAAAACATTTGCACACAAAAATATAGAATACATTTAGAATTGTGGAGCAAAATAAAATAAAAATAGAGGATTTCGGAGCAGGATCTCTGCGTGATTGAACAAGAACAAATAAAATGACTTAGAGATTGAGAAAATGACTGATGAAACAGAACCTTCAGAATAATGACATATTGTAAAAAGCAGAAATACTGCAACAAGGCAGAAAGATTAGAGGAATAGAGATAGCTTTTCAATGATGTAAATAAACTGAGTCAAGTCAAGGGGGGTAGTTTATAAAAGCTAAAGAAAAAGTATAACAAACTTATAAACGTGGAGTAAGATCACCCTGGAAACTATAGTTCCTACTGATTGATTGGTTTCCAGGATGACTGCTCAACATTTTCTTTTTTAAATATGAAGTTTTATTTGAATTTAAGCATAAATATTCATCAAAATGTAATAGGTTTACAGATATTCAGATAGTGTTTTTAGTAATAACGTGCATATACAATTCACAAGGAAATGTCTTTCTAATATATGAATAAGTACAGAGCAAACTTGTATACCTGTATTGTTATTAAATATTACCATACATTGAAATACATTATACAGAAACAATATAGGGGCGGGGGAGGAGGGGGGATACAAAAATATCCATAACGTACAAACAAAATTATACATTAGTAATTTACCTTAAATAATTGTATCTCAATCTCTAAATTAAACTTTAATCACATACAGGAGGCTCTTGCAGGGTCTAGCAAGCTATTAACATAGCAGGGGATAAGAAAATCTTAATTAAACAGAACTTGCAATAAAGAAAGCCTAAATAGGGCTCTCTTTACAGGAAGTGTTTATGGAAGGCTGTGCAAGTCACATGCAGGGAGGTGTGATTAGGGTTCATAAACAAAGGGATTTAACTCCTAAATGGCAGAGGATTGAGCAGTGAGGCTGCAGGGGCATGTTCTATACACCAAAACTGCTTCATTAAGCTAAAGTTGTTCAGGTGACTATAGTGTCCCTTTATTAAGGACCAGTTGTGGAGTTTTGATAAGGATTCAAGAAATTTTGTTTTGGGTTCAAGCCCTGGGCTCAACTCACAATGATTTTTCATTGGCTGTGCTGCATTAGTATTTAGAATGGAATAAGGAAGGTGTCTTGTGAAAGTGAGTGTGAGTGTGGCTAAAGTTACTGAAAGTGCAAAACCTGTTTTTCTTTTTTTCTTAGCAAAATTCATGACTTTGCAATGTGATGTAACATACAGTATGAATATGATGCCAACATCTGTTTAACATATTTAAGTGATGTTGGTACGCAGAGTATGACTGGGGTATCCTTTAAATGAATAATATCCAGAGATTGAGATCTGTATGTGGTTCTTCAGGGCATGGAGGTGTGCATCCCTGTTCTAAAATTCTCTGAGCACCAGCGTGTATGTTTTAGTCGCCATGGTGATCTGGATCCCAGTGTTTGTCAATCCCTTTACTTATATATGGTTAGCTGCAGCATGTGTTGTTGTACGGTACTTATTCATGTGGTTCTGCAGAATACCTGCTTTTGTTTCAAACTACATTGACAGAATTTGAATACAAACTGGATCATTCTAAGGGGTGTATTGTGCATCTCTGGAACAGATGATGTGAATTGCCTGCAAGTCTCCTGTGGAGTTTACGGCGATTTACTGAAATACCCAGTTTAAATTAGTGGAGCTATCACAAAAAAGTGTTGTGGTCTACAGTAGGAAGTAAGCAGTATGCCTAGCACCAACAGAAAGATCAGTGGCCTGTGGGTTCAGAGCTAAATGACAGGCGTATAATTTTTTAGGCAAATCCTGGAAGTCTCAAGTTTGGTAATGTTGTCAAAAAGCTTGTTGCAGTACCTAATACAGTTGTACAACAACTGAGAGCAAACTAGTAAAAATCTGAGAACAAAAGCAGCATAGATATTACTCTTCTTTTTTAGGAAGAAATTGTGCTGCTCCATCTGGAAAAAGGACTGAACAGTCCAAAAAGAGGTTACATAAAATGTTATCAGAGCAAAATGATGTGTCTTACTCCTAGAAGTAGAGGTTTCCAATGGAGGTGGCACAGGGTTTGGTGACTACTGGCCAAGCTTGACATTTGTCCAAGTGTGCGAGTGAAATGGAGAAAATGAGAAGGGCAATAGTATCGGGTGAGATTGGTGAATCATTACATGGGTAAATACAGAGTGTAAAAACACAAGATTATCTTACTAGGGAATACATAGAAATGGGTATGTGCTCGCATAGGGGTACAATATGGGTTTCTCTTGAAGGTCAGTAAAGCAGCTGTATGTTCCAACGATTTTCTTAAGTATACTGACCCCAGAGATATCTATTGTGCATCAAACAAGAAGATACCTGCAACGTCGCCCACCAGTGATTAACGAATGACACCAGTAAGAGGGCATCTTCATTGTAAACTCAAAGCTGTTTGCAAATGAGAATTATGGAACTACAGAATCAGTTATACTGATCAGTTATTCCGATGCTTTTCATTGCATCGGAATAACAATTAAAAAATAAATAAATACAATGCAAACATTATGAGATTTTAGCATTTTTAGAAAATGGAAGGTGACAGGTCCTTTTTCATATATTCTTAGTGTTTGTTTACAATGTTATATCAACTCTGTGTCTCCCATATAATTAATGCTGTAAATTTATGTTATGTTAATGTTGGTTTGTTTTGTTTTTGTTTTTTGAATTTTTATTTTTGATGTGCACAAAAGTAACAATACGCCTTGGTGCGCCACAACAGCGACATCAAGTACATTAGTGAACAGTTGCATTACAGGTTGTGGTAATCGATTGTCAGGCACATTTTTTGTTAGAAATAACAGAATTGCAATAGTTCAGGTGCTCGAGTAGCGTAAACATTTGAGTGTTCAATGCAATTATAAATTATAAATCCGTTTAGTTCAGTTGCTTAATTTTAGTGTTCATGTTGAGTGTCATAGTTTCAGTTTCTCGCTATTGGTTTGGTTAAGCTTATCTACGCTTAAGAGAGGGACATGCATGTTGTACAATGACGTCTGGTCTAAATCATTATACCATAGAATCTGTCTTGCATATATTATCGATAGGCCTAATCTCCAATATCGCATGCTAAACTTCAGTGGCTAGAGGGTTTCTTCACTTTAGATGCAGTAAGCATTGATTTATGAACAAACACAAGGCACAGAAAATATAAGCTTAATGCAAGTAGTCCAAGTGAGTCTAAAGACCGCATGGTGCCTTAAAGGACCACTCTAGGCACCCAGACCACTTCAGCTTAATGAAGTGGTCTGGGTGCCAGGTCCAGCTAGGGTTAACTAATTGTTTTATAAACATAGCAGTTTCAGAGAAACTGCTATGTTTATCAATTAGTTAAGCCTTCCCCCTAATCCTCTAGCGGCTGTCTCACTGACAGCCGCTAGAGGCGCTTGCGTGATTCTCACTGTGAAAATCACAGTGAGAGCACGCAAGCGTCCATAGGAAAGCATTATGAATGCTTTCCTATGTGACCGGCTGAATGCGCGCGCAGCTCTTGCCGCGCGTGCGCATTGAGCCGACGGGGAGGAGAAGAGGCGGATCGGAGGAGGAGAGCAGGAGGAGATCTCTCCGCCCAGCGCTGGAAAAAGGTAAGACTTAACCCCTTTCCCCTTTCCAGAGCCGGGCGGGAGGGGGTCCCTGAGGGTGGGGGCACCATCAGGGCACTCTAGTGCCAGGAAAACGAGTATGCTTTCCTGGCACTAGAGTGGTCCTTTAATGCTAGTAGGATGCTAAGCCTATTCCCACCAAACAGCGTTGCCTATTCAGCGGGATTTAGGATACAGGTGTTAGAGTTCACTGGGAGAGTAGCCATGCGCTGGGCTGGAGCAAAGGCAGATCTGGTGCTTGAGGGTGTTTAGTCCCGGTTGCTGCCTGTCTCTGCGGCTGTCTGCGCCTGTGTGTTGCGAAGTCCTGGCACTTAGCTGATGTGGGGGTGATGTGAGGCCCTGGGGCTGCATCCAAGCAGCTCCCCCCCATAGTCCCGGGCTGCCTGGAAGACCTGCACCTCTTGGCCTTGTGCCTGGGTCCTCGCGTGGGAGGTCGAGGTGTCCTCTTGCAGTGGCCGGCGGTGGGTCCCCGTGTTTAGTCGTCGCCAGCGGCGTCGGATCCACAACGGTATTGGTCGGTGCTCTGGGATTGCGTCCCCGGTGGCCTTCAGCCCGGGTGGGCCCGTTGTGTGGGATTGTGGAGGTGTCATGAGAAGAGTGCCCGGGGGGTCCTGTTTGTTCTCTGCCCCAGTGGTCTGTTTTTAGCGATTGGTGTTGGTTATGTTGCCAGGTGTGCTGGAAGCTTGTTCTGGCAGCTGTTGCCCGCCTCCGCTCTGCAGCGTTGCCCATCATCCGCACCGTTCCGTGCACGTGGAAGGTGGTCAGCAGCCATCTTGGGGTACTGTGTCCAGGCCGCGAGTTTCCTCAGGTTGGGTGTCGGAGTACGGTCGTGTGTAGCAGTAGTTTGCCGTGGGGACCGAGATGACCACCACCGGTCCAGAGGGGGGGGCAGCAGAGCGTCGATCGGAGAACTGGGGGAGCGGCCATCTCACCCCAGCTCAAGCCTTCCTAGGCCGTAGACCTCAATGGGTTACTTTGGTACCGAGTGGGAACTTGAGGGGTATCCCCGTGTTCACCGTCAGCTGGTGAGTGTTGTAAAGCTAGAATTAGGGCTGTAGCTGTGTTCGGATCGCTGTTGGCACCGATATTCCGGTTCTGGCGCGGGAGCTCAGACGGTCAGGCTCCGCCCCCCTGTTTGTTTGTTTTTTAAACATAAACATACATAGCAAAGTAATAAGTTACAAAACACTCATCAGTGTAACTGTGTGATATCATGCTCATACAATGTGCGTTATTCCAGTTTTCCTCATGTGTAAAACATCTGTAAACTGATAACAAGACGTGCAAACACAAACAGAAATATTTGAAGCTATTTTAATTCTAATATTGGATTGCAAATGGGGACAAAAATTATAACCCTGGCTCTGCTGCCATATAATTCATGCACAAATTGTGTCTTGGTAACATTGAGACCTACTAACACATAGCCTTATGAGAAGTGTGGTTGCAGAATATCTTAGGTCATATTGTGTCTGTAGATATATCAAATTAAAGGATCACTATAGGGTCAGGAGCACAAACATGTATTCCAGACCCTATAGTGAAAACCCACCATTTAGGTGGCTTGACCCCCCCTTAGCCCATTCAGAATGGGTTAAAAATCACCTTATTTCCAGCTCTCCGCGGGTCCGCCGGCCCCCTTGGTGACCTCATCAATATTGCCGATTTTTAGCCAATACAATGCTTTCCCATTGTTTTTCCCCATCAGCACCTCCTCATAGAGATGCATTGAATCAACGAATCTCTATAAGGAAAATTCAGCGTCCCCATGCAGAGCTTGCTTGCTTACCTGCTTACTGTGCAGCCCTCAGCCAGGAAGCCCCTCCAGTGGCCATCTGAGGATTGGCAACTTGGAGGTGTCCCTAGGGGCAATGTAAACAGTGCCTTTTCTCTGAAAAGGAGGTGTTTGCATAAAAATGCCTGAAGGGAGCTATTATAGTCACCAGTAAAACTACATTAAGCTGTAGTTGTTCTGGTGACTATAGTGTCCCTTTAAGACAGCCCCAGGCTGACCACTAATGAATATATTTCCCCAAATCAACATACCTTATTTCTTTAGAAGAATGTAGATATGACTTTTTGGGTTTGGTAGTACATTGCCCCCTAGCACATTGCCACCTTCTTAGTTGCAAAACATGCCAGGGGCAAGCTATAGTACTTACACCTGGGCACCGCACCAAACCTGTGCTACACTGGAGCTTCCGCTCTGACATCACTTGAGCAGCACCATTTTCTATGATATTGCTGGTTTGCTTTTGTTTGAACCCAAATCCACTTGTTCCAGTCCTTTTAGACATTAGCTCTCCAATATGGTGAAGGTCTTAAATGTATTTACAAGCAGAACATTCCTAACTCATAGTGGCTGGTATGCAACCAACCTTAATGAAAGTGTTGTTTGCTATGAAATTGCAGTGTTCAGAGCTTGCAGTTGATTTTGAGTTGATTGAACTAAAGATGAATTCTCGATAAATTTACAGATTGAATACACAGCACTCAGCCCTTCCACCTATTGGAAAAGTAAAAGAAAATCCTCATGTACGTGCATGGAGTCAGAGACCCCCCACCTTTGCTTTCAAGTCTCCCAGCAGCTGAAAATGCTTATTAGAGGACCACTCTCCACTTGTAATCCCTTTTCCCCCTCTACACCCCCAGCTCAGTGTGTGGGAACCTGGCGGCATTGTTTCCACCTGAATGAATGGGCTCTTTGAGAGAATGTGGGAGAGTTTTTCATTATGTGAGAGTATTAGCGATGTAGAAAGGATTTCACTGCATCTAGTCCATGCTTACTGCAATGGAGAGAGAGAGAGAGGAGGATTCAGCCTGACAGCTTATCAGTCACTCTTCTCCCTTCTGAATCCTGTTGTTTTTAAGATTATTTTTTTCAGGTGCAGACACCGTGACTTATAGTTAAACAATACATTTTAAAACAACCTCGCTCTCTGTCCTCATTGTGCCAGTTAAACTGCTTCACGTCTCTACCAGAGAGGCTACAACACTTGCATGCAAATTGTATTGGGCAATGCTGAGCTTATAGACTGGGCGTTTTTTGACTTTAAAAGAATGTCAGCCGAGTCATTTGTAATAGATGTCTCCTTCACTGACAGTCGATGTTTAGTAACAACAGAACAGGTGGCACGTGGGTGAATATGCAATTTTTTAAAGACATAGTAACACTATATGGCAAAATCGCCTCATGAAATATATTGGATTGTTGTAGCTGTGGTCCACTGTCTCTGATCTATTAGCATTTTGCAGCCTGCCTGAAAGTTGCAGGAGTTACACTCTAAGTCAACAGTTGCTATTTGCAGCTGCCACCATTAATACAGTACATCTCCCATTAGTAACATCCCTGAGTGGGGCTAGGGAGAAGTAAACAATGAGATTCTCTCTCCATATTTCCTTTCCCAGCATATCATTAAAATGACAGGGGTTGAATTAAGGCAAAAGTGGCAAAGAACAAATGCTGCCTGGGAGGTTAGCTTTCACTCACCTTTAGTATCGTGTTTTATTGGGATGATAAATCTGGAGCAACCCAAAAGATAGTGGGCAACTGTAAATCTGATAAACTGCAGAGAGCATTAGTTACATTGTAATCTAGGTAGAAAAAAGACTTAAAGGAACATTACAAAGCTGTATTCTTACACTATGGTGTCCCTCTGCCCCCTCCCACTCTCTGTGGCAATAAAAGGGTAAAAAGGGTAAAAAAAAAAAAAGGGTAAAAAAAAAACACTTTTGTCACATACTTAATTATCGCTGATGCCGCCTCCTCCGGAGTCGTCGTGAGGAGGAACCTAATGCACTCGCCACACATGCATTAGGTCTTCCCATATGAAAGCAATGAATCAATTCCTATGGGGATTTTGAAGACGCTGGACGTCCTTATACAAAGCGTGCGGATGTCCTATGTTGTTTCACAGAGTTAAACTCTGTGAAACTGCAGGAAGCGCCTCTAGTAGCTATCTTAGCTCTGTAATATAAATATTGCAGTTTCTCTAAAGCTGCAATATTTTCAGTTACAAGGTTAAGGGGACACGGAATCTGCAACTTCACCACTTCAATAAGATGCTTTTAGTGTCCCTTTAACTTCATTCATTTCAAACTTTTAAAACGTCTTTTTAACCTATTCATCTAAAAGGATGCCCCCCTCACTCCTTCCCAATCAGAAGTGATAGGCAAATATGCCTCAAAACTGGTTAAACAAAATCCTTCTTGACTCCTTAATGACAATCAGATTTATGCTTGAATCAACAACCTTCAATCAACAACTCAAGTGCATGTTAAACATATCCTTGAATATTCTGTTTTTGAAAAATAACAAAAACATCCAGGCATTTAAAAAAAAAAAAAAAACATCTACAGAATTTGATAGGACAACATCCTTTGATAGAGAATCCCACATCTTTATTGTTCTTTTATCTGCTGTAAGGTAAAACGCCCTTCTTCCTGTCTCAATATGTGACCGCTTGTCTTTTGTATATTCCTGCCAATGAACAGGTTTGTACTGACCCTGTGTATATTTGGATAGTGCTTTCATACCCTTTGAGTGCCTTTTTTTCTAAAGGAAACAAATGCAATTTTTTTGCTGTTTTTCATAACTGGTTTCCATCCCTCTTTTTAATTTTGTAGCTCGCTGCACATTTTCTAGTTCTGCAATAATTTTGTTTAAAACAGGTGACCAAAATTGCACTGCATATTAAAGGTGGGGCCTTACCATTGGTTTTTAGGGTGTTAAAATTGGACAATATGCTATCATAGTGTACCTATAATCTTAATTTTAGTAATAACGAGTGGTGACTATTCGGTATTAAGTTCTCTTTACCGAACTCCAGCAGCACAGATAAATCATAAAACTACCAACCAATCAGAAAAGAGACATTGTGTGATAAAAGGCCATGACAGCCCAAGCATTTCCTCTTTCTTTGATGTGAACTAACAAATAACCAATACACAGAAATAATACAGAATTCATAAGAAGATTGAATGTGTCCTGTGAGATCGTCAGACAGACGGAAAGTGTAACCATAGATAACTTGCAAACCATATAATGTTGTAGGTGAGTGAGGATCACACTGAAAGAAACAGAAATATGTGAAAGGCATCTGAAACAACATAATGTCAGCATGATACATATTCTATAATAACATAAAACCAAACACATTATGGAAACCAATTTATGCTGGCATAATTTACAATTTGACCACATGACAGAAGGCTTCATAATTTGCATTTTTAACACTGTGGAAGTATAGCAGAAGAAGTGTGGGAAAAAGGAAGAAATACAAATTTAAAAAATGTCTTCCTGGGTCCATGCTATCGGCAAGTGAAATCTCCTCCGAAAAGTCTACAACAATGCCGAACCCCGTACTAAATGGTCTCCAAAATTAAAGTCTACCTTGCTAACGACAGGATCCAGCGGATCCAGATTGCCATGGTAGTAGTCAAAACTGGGAGCATAGATTAACATATCAAAAGAGGAGTAGAATGGATCTCGAAGGCCGCAAGGGTCAGTTTCCACCACATGCTGCAATAATGCCTTAACAATGCAAAGTCGAGGAACCGCAAGAAAAAAAATGGTAAAAAAAATGGAAGAATTTGTCAAGTGGGACGCAAGACCAAAGACGACACACCCTCCTGAGAGAAGGAGAAACTGTCAACGTCCAAAGCTCTAACATCTGTGACTTGTTGGAAAAAGAAGAGACAAAATAAGAGTGTAAGCTTCACTGAAAGATGACAAAGTGACATAGTCCTGCCATTCACGACGATAGCAGAGAACAACAACATCTCAACAATGAGAATATTTCGGTGCCGAGGAACAAGACAACTTAAACCCTCATAGAAGTCGACAAACCAATGATCCGATTCCTGACACACCACCGAAATGGCTGGTCGCAAGGAAAAAAGCATTTGATTCCCTGCTGATTTTGAACATTTGCCCACTGACAAAGAAATGATCAGTCTATAATTTTAATGATAGGCGTATTTTAACAGTGAAAGACAGATTGAAAAAATAAAATCCCTCTGTCTGGTGCTCCATGCAAGATCACACCTCATGGAGTTTCAAGGATCATGAGAACAGTGAGAAATCAGCCCAGAACTACACGGGAGGATCTTGTTAATGATCTCAAGGCAGCTGGGACCATAGTCACCAAAAAAACTATTGGCAACACACTACACCATAAAGGACTGTAATCCTGCAGCGCCCCAAGGTCCCTCTGCTCAAAAAAGCACATGTACAGGCCCGTCTGAAGTTTGCCAATGAACATCTGAATGATTCAGAGTAGAACTGGGTGAAAGTGTTGTGGTCAGATGAGACCAAAATCAAGCTCTTTGGCATCAACTCAACTCGTCGTGTTTGGAGGAGGAGAAATGCTGCCTATGACCCCTAGAACACTATGCTTTTGGGGTGTTTTTCTGCTAAGAGAACAGGACAACTGCACCGCATCAAAGGGCTCAAATTTAAGGACTTTTTTTGTCGGGTTAAACAGTAACTAAATGAATACGTGCAAAAACATAATATTTACAGATATAATTTTAATTTGTTGTGTAACAACTTGATTCAAGGAGAGATCTGACTGCCATTCTGGGTCAAGAAGGTTTTTTTTTCCTAGTGTACTGCAAAATTGGAAAGCAATTTTGGGGTTTTTTTTTTACTTCTTTTGGATCAACAGCAAAAACAGATGTGAGGAAGGCTCAACTTGATACACAAGTCTCTTTTCAGCAATGTCACTTTGTAACTCTTGCACAAATCCTGTAAAAGCAGTCATGTAGCAACTCACTGGAGCCGGCATAAAATTGCACAAGCGGGTGCTTTAGGGGCACACAATTTTAAGGTGGCAGGTGGGGCGGGAGTGCACTGAGATTCCACCAGTCATGGATAGATGAAAAAGAAAATCAGTGGCAAGGTCACTTTACAGAGGGAGGGTGACAGAGCCACAATGGGAGGCAAGAAACATGTGGCTTTGAGAGATGCAAGGTCGGAGTACATATGGGTATACAAACAGTTATAAATGTTTTGCATGACTAGCACAATATATAGAATAATTTAATATGAAAGAATACAAAAGGCGGTCCAGCACTCTATATATAAGTGTAGAAAATTGCTATTGGTAAATACTTTGTTATTATTATTATTGGAACCTCAGAGAAAACAACTGAAGAAAACAACTGAGACATTCCTAGTTTAAGGTTCAAATAAATGGGATTTTTCCACTATTATGCAATAAGTGCCAGGATGCCTTTTGATATTTTTAGACTGTTTGGATTGTTAAAGCAGGATTGAGTTTCCATGGAAATAGCTGGATGCTCACTTTTATTTTTGTAAAACAGAACCTTTTTTGTTTGTAAACCATTCCATAAGTATATGGCTACTGCCATGATTGCATCTCTGTTACCTGGGCTCCCCTGCATTCTCTGTGACGCTGCACGCTCACACATAGCGGGTTCTTATGGGGGACCAAATCCTAATTCAGTGCAGAATTATGATGTTTTCAAACTTTAAAAAAAAAGGTCTTCTATCATGCACAAATCATAAGGAATTCTGCTTTGATGTGGGCCAATAGAAATTAAGTACTGCCTATATATACTTACCTCTCCCACTCCCTGTTGTGGTTCTAGTTGCCCAAGAGCGCGTTCCTTGTGTATACTTTTTCTGGCATCTGATATTGATTGTTTTATATGTTTCTCCTGATCTCTGTAGTTCTTTGACCTCGGCTCGTTAATGCGTATCTCTCCTGTACTTGATCTCTGCATTATCTCTGACATTGTCCGCTGTTGGTTCAGCTACTCTTAGGACAGCTATGTGGAAAGTCTATTTACTGTTACTTAGGTCTGTACTTTTATACTGTTCCTCCACGTTCCTGACAGCTACATAGTTACATAGTAGAATAGTAGTAGTAGTTACATAGTAGTCGAGGTTGAAAAAAAACACCAAAGTAATCAAGTCCAAACTTGACATCCATTCTTTTATGCTGTTGAAAAGAAGGCAAGAAAAGCAATTGTAGAAATTTCCAATTATTCCACAAAAAGGGTTTCCCTGGACTTCATAATGGCTATAATTAGATTTCTCCTTGGAACAACAACCTATTGCAATAGAACGGATGGAAAGTGATCTGCTAAACTAATCACAAGTTTTATTTAATGGAAATAATTGCAAAATGATTTTTCTTTTAGCATAAAGTTTTTTAATTTGGATAGTCAGGCACATATATTAATATATAAATATAATGCAGTTTTCTTTTTTACTGCACTTGATTTTCTTATTTGTGTACTGTTGGTTATAAATAATTTATTAGTAGATATTTATGTGCAGCAGAATCAAACTTTATCGGTCTTAAACAGTTCCCTACTTGTCTTCCTATAACGTTGATATCTGTTTCAGCATTTCTCATAAGGCTTACTGCAGTGAGATAATCTGACAATTTTTGCATTATTGCTGCCTGGTATGGAAGCCACTGGGCTTTCAAGCATCTTGTATCTTGTGCCACATAATTAATTACTGTGCTGTACAATAGTGAATCTATTAAATTCATAACAATGGTATTAACTGAGGATGAAATTGTGTAGGACTATATTACCTCTCCATGGTTATACACAAAAGAACTCTATATATATATATCCTCAAATCAGACAAAAGTAGTAGAAGATGTGGCAATGTAGTTAACATTGTATAAGGTTAACACAGTTAAACAATTATATATATATATATATTTTACACACACATGCACAGATAGATAGATAGATAGATAGACAGACAGACCTATAAAACATTGAACAATTATAGCCCCTCTTATATCTCATCACAGATCCTTTGGTATGCCCCTTCTCGGTCTCTCTGCTCTGCCTGTGACCTTCTCCTGTCCGCTGCTCGCACCCGTACGGGCAACTCACACTTGCAGGACATCTTGTGGACGGCTCCTTTCCTATGGAATAGCCTGCCTACTGCCTTCAGACTCTCCCCTAGTCTTTAATCGTTTAAGAAGTACCTTAAAATCCATCTCTTTAGAAATGCTTATGGCCTCCCAGAGTAACCTCTACCTCACATACCTGTCTCTTGCTTTCTCCTAAAGGGCAGGACTTTATTCTCTCATCCAGCTCTGCTTCACTCCCACCTTATTTGATTGTTATTTCCTGTCCTATTGTGTTTTATACCCCACCTCCTATGGACAGTTAGCTCGTTTGAGCAGGGTCCTCCTCAACCTATCGTTCCTATAAGTTTTCTTGTAATTGTCCTATTTATAGTTAAATCCCCTCTCTTATAATACTGTAAAGCGCTATGGAATCTGTTATATAAATGGTGCTATGTAATAATAACAATAGATAGATAGGAAATCAGACACGTACATACATACATGACAAACACATATATAGCTTCATTAAAATTGTTATTTATATTAACCCTCCATGTGAACAAAAATAACAGAGTAGAAGAGATAAGCAGAAAGAAAAGATGTAGGTTTAAAGAGACACAATAGGCATCCAGACCACTTCATCTCATTAAAGCGGTCTGGGTGCACTTTCTTTGTGTCCTTTACATTGCAGGGATAAGACCACCTTTACAGGCACTTCTTGCAGTTTCACAGAGTTTGACAATTTGCATAAGCACGTCCAGCGTCTTCAAAAACCTATTGTCCTAATTTTGGATGGACAAATCCAATTTTAGGGTTTAGTCCCACCGTCCCAGGGTTTCTCTCTGGTATCTTGCTTTTTGAGACACCAGGAAACTGTCCCCCAAAAAGCACAGAACAAGAGCTACCTTTATGGTCTGCCCTAAGTGGGCTGATGTAGATACTCCAGGCTGATCTACCAGTTCTTCAGGTTAATCTATACCCTTTCCCAATATACAGGACATGATGTTGGAGGGTATGAGGGTAGGGAAATTGAAATTGCTTCAATGCTGAGGATGTTGCATCAATGCTGAGTAAGGTCAAGCCGTTTTTGAGTTACATGGTCATTGCTTCAAATGGCATGCAATATATAATTACTGTCTCGCCCATGCTCCTTTTTTTCCTGATTCCTTTCTGTCTCTTTCTGCTCCCTATCCTTTCCATCCACATTGCACATATGGTGGGCACTTTTGCCACATCTCCAACTGTTGACTTCAACAATGTTTCCTACTCTTTACCATTTTGTGATGCTGGCTACACTAAATAAAGCTTATCCATTACTTTGTCTGTTGGAATATAACATTATAGTCCTTCAAGAAAATTCACAACTGGAAGTTAGAGCTTGACAGTGACGCCATTCATCTTAATTCTAATATTTTGTTAATTATTTTTTTGGGTGTACTTCTCTTGCACAATTATGGTGCAACCATTTTTTACCCTAATCTCTTGATCACACCCTATTACACTACATTTTTTACTTCAAGTTGCTCTCATGTAAACATAATTTGAAAACTCTTACATTATATTAAAATTGAAACCATATATACTCAATCTTGAATAAATGAAGCCAACTTCTTGTAACCATAATCCTTCCAGGAGAGAGCAGTTTTTAGCTATGCCAAATCTTCCCTCAACTTGATACAGGGATGTTGTATATCTGGGGCAAAGTACTAATTGTGGAATTATCAGCAGGAACAATCCATTGGATTTCAGCACTTTAAGTAAACTTAGTATTCTCTCAGCAGTATACTGTACTCAAACAGTCTTTGTTATATTCCACAGTGTAGAAGGGTGCTGCAAAAGACAATGAGCCAGGACCCTATTAACTTTAAAGACTGCCCTGGATATATAGATGGTTGAATGGCTTTATTCAGAATGTGTGGTGATTTCAAAATCCTTGATCAATTTCTCTGATTCTTTCATTCAGACACATGCTGGGAACCTGTTTTAGAATTACCATTTGCACAGAACACAGCTGCTCAGCAGCAATGAGGTTTATGTATGAAGAGCAAGTCTGGGGTGAAGTCCTTCATGTGGATCAATCACAATGGAATGTTTCTGTTCATTGCTCTACTTTTAGAACTTTTACCCACAATTGCACTTCGTTCATGACACCTGATGTGACATATTGTATAAAGAATTTTTCTAAGTTCAGTGGGATTGTAAAGCACTGACTATAGCACAAATCAAACAGTATAATTATGGCTGGTGGCTACATATCCAACCATCTTATACTTCTCTCAGCTGGCAGGACTCTCTAACTAAATCTAACATTTAATCCACTTTTCATTTCCTGTTATTGTTCCTCTTTCTTTCATTCATCTTTTATGGTGGGTCAAATATCAGGCCCACTTATACTTGTTGCAAATGCCACATTTCGATCAACATCCACCACCAAATATTTGTTGATTTTTTTATTGGAGCTTAGAAGGGTGCTCAATTTCAGAGTTTGCTGCCATCTGTCTGCCTTCACTAGAACAACCAGTCGTTTACCTTTCTTTTCCTAAGTTGTCAAACTGTTCTAAACTGTGTGACAAGTTTCACTGGTACACAAGGCACCATATCCACTACTGCAGGCTGTAGTAGCGATGGTACTTGTATTTCATCAGGACAGTCCTGTCATTCTGACAGTCCCTGGTGTCCTGCTTTTAGGAATAGAAGGTGTAGCGCACCATTTAGGAATTCTCAATTTCATTTGAAATGTTGACAAAGGTTTCCAAACTGATATCACAGAAGCAAAATCCAATGTGGATAGAAAAAAAAGTCAGCAGGTTTAGAAGTCTTTTTCATTAAAAATCCAAATACAGACAAATCAAAATCAAGAGCACCAAATATTTTTCATTTGGTTGTATAAAGCTAATTAAAAAAAAAAAAGCAATGCAGGTAAGAGAAAATGACAGGAGGATAAGACAAAAAAAAGGATATATATCGTTGTAGCAAGCTATAAGAAGTCAATAAAAGCCGGAGAGGAAAGATTATGAAAGAAAAAATATTCAAAAAGCAGAAATGTGTTAGCATATATATATATTAACATCTCCCACATAGGGAGAATGAATATATGTCAAGTAAATAAATCATGATATGTCAGAGCTATCTAAAAGAGAATATCTGTGATATGTAGATGCAAGATGTACAGAATAACATTTATTAACATCTCTCTTAATAAACACCCAGCGCATGTCCCACTGCGTTAGCAAAACGATGGTGTTTGATAGAACATGGCTCTGGTACTCTTGTGGCACAGGGTGTAACTGCCAACATGCCAACCTTAACATCCTTCCCATCATAAGTAAATCCTCCTGGTACTTTAGCTAAGCCAAAATAGATATAAAGGTACACAGAGCAGTATTTCTGAAATGGTAAGACTAAAGATGAATGTACAGTTAGAATCCAACGATACAGAGGAATATCTGCTCAGATAGCAATCGATGACACATAACTCTCAAGTCCCAATAACAAGAGGAGAGTCAAGATCCTTTGGACAAAATAGACCAAATATATTTCTGATATATATTTCTGACAAATATGAGTTCCATGGTGTCTTGTATCAGAGACAAATATTTGGTTATTATTTCACATTGCAGTGGTAGATAATCTTCGGCAAGCCAGATTTTGTGAACTACATCTCCCATAATGCTCTTACAGACATAATATTGGGAAAGTATCAAGGGAAATGTAGTCACTTTTCTTCCCTGTTATATGCGATTGTGATGTGATTTGTGGGGTTTATATCCCTGCGGTGTAGAAACAAACAAAAGAGTGTTGGCAGAAACTTGCAATCACATAGAATAGGAAATACAGATTTTAACTTAAAGCTCAGTTGGTGCATGCCAAATTCCTGCAGGATTTCTTCATTAAACCCCTTAAGGACACATGACATGTGTGACATGCCATGATTCCCTTTTATTCCAGAAGTTTGTTCCTTAAGGGGTTAAAGACCAACACATACTAGATAGTATCTGAGCAAAATTCACATAGTTAGATTTTGCTGAAGTTAAGGCAGTATGGAATTTTCATTACTGTATTCATGATAAGTTAGTATTGCCTGCCAACCACTAAGAGAGCATACCATGCAGGGGGCATGCTTTCAGTGCTCCCGGCATTGTCCTAATACCATGAGCATGGCGCATATTTGTCTAATGACAAAAGCAGGATGCCATGGAACAAAGTTGGGACAGAAGTATAAGACCCTGAAATCAGGACTGTCCCACTGAAATCGAGAATAAAGTAATGAATAAAGTAATCTGTTTCATATCTGGAGAGGTGCTCTGGCAGCATTGCACATTGTTTATAATTTTCCAGCTGGACTTCTAATTTTTACATTTGACCTGTAATTTGTGTGGGTTTTGCTCTTGACACAGTTAACACGTTCACTAAACGCCTAAAACCTGTGTGTAAAATAGTGCACTAGATTAGATTTGTTTCAATTTTGTTAAAAACAACTCCGATTATTTGGAAATTACTACTGAATCAGAGCAATTTGTTGCATGGAAACCATGATAGCAACAGATTATGATAAAACTGCAAATGAACATTCTGCAATGAAACAGATATGATAAAACATTTCATGGACATGTCTGTGGCTTGACAAAACAAATAGCAAAATTCTGGCCAGTATGGCCAATGCGCAAAAAATCTCAAACTCTATTGAGAACTATAAATCTGTAAAAGTCAGAGCTATGTACCATTTAAATTACCAGGCAGCCAGTAAATTATCCCCTTGTCTTCCCTGCATATATCAGTGTGACTGAGCGCTTTTGTTTTCATTGACAGATTCCTCTAGCCAATATATCCATCACTTTTCAAGTTGTCATAAGCCTTGTGTATAATGGTTTAATTAATAAATACAAAGGCCAAACACAAAAAAATAGAAAAGAAAATGAAGTAACAAAACTAAAGAAACATTTTAGAGAGACAAATTGTAAAAAACAAACCAATGTGGCATTTCTGGCGCAATTGAGCTCGTTAACCAAACAGAAGCTAATTAATCCACTCGATAAATAAAAAAAAAGAGTAAAAACAAAGAAAACAAAATGTTCTCATTATTTCCCAGCTGCCATCACTACATTAATTTCCCACTCCTTTTCCGAAGCTATCCACCAGCTTTTAATATAAAAAAAATCCTTTCCTGCCATCAGCGTTGAAAAAAAAAAAATACTAAAAGTAATGGCATGAAGAGTGATTTTCCATTAAATAATAAAATGCTTTTGAATGCATTTCATGCTTCTCCTAGATGCTCGATAGTTAGAACTGAAAACTGCAACCTTCCATTAAACCAAACAAATAATCCTATGAATAGCATGTTTTTTTTTTTTTGTTGCTTTTTTTCACTCCATCATTCTTTACAAGTAGAAAATATCATCATTGGAAAACAGTTATAAAGTAAATACATTGTATATTTATTGACATTATGTTCCCTAAGTACATTTAAAAAATTGAATTAGAGTCTTTCGTACAGAAAACAGGTTAAAAAAGGTCTCCACACTGAAACCTAAGTGGCTTGGTTATGGCTACAGAAATTCTTCAAAGGCTGACTAGCAATGCTTACTACTAGTAGAAGATATAGTCCAAAGACTTACCAGCTGTTGACACTTCAAAATATGGGTCCTGGGGGCGTGGCCAAGCGACTGAACTGAATGGTTCAGAGCTCCGGGACACAGCTAGAAATTTTGCCATCCTACCGCAGCAAAACCCGACCGAGATAACCAACGAGGCAGGAGTGAGACCCGAACTACACAATGGGTCGGAAAAACAAAAAAAATAAAACCCGACAAACCTCACCTTGGCCAGGACATTGGCGCACTCCTCAGACAGGCACATCAGGCCAGCAGGCCCAAAATGGCCAACTACTCCGGGGCTTATTCAGACCTGTCCGACGACCTGTCCCTGGACGAAGAGGTGGACGCAACGCTGGCGAGACCACCACCAGCCGTAAAACCGCTCAGCCCAGACAAGGAACCGGTAACAATGGCGGTGCTTAAGGACCTGCTGGCGTCCTAAAAATTCAGAAAAATGCTGAACAAGATTTAGTGCAAAAAATGATGTGTCTTAGGCGCAAGAATAAGTGGTATTAGTGGAACCACACAACTTTACTGTCAAATGTTCTTTGTGGGGAAACACTCCTTCACCTCAGGCTTGTCCAAGAGTCTTTGTGCAAACTTTTGCGCTCAACGCGTTTCGTCTATAAGGTAGACTTTTTTAAGAGCTGTTCTCTGTGGGATATCTCCATGCCCTCTCTGTTTGCATTTACGTATTCAGTGTCTGACATAATCACGAGAACGTGGAGAGGCACGCGTCCAGCGCCGCGGGAGGAAAGACGGCTGACGTCCACATTGATTACTACTTAAAGGAGCACTATAGGGTCAGGAACACAAACATGTATTCCTGACCCTATAGGGTTAAAACCACCATCTAGCCCCCCTGGTCCCCTCATGCCTCCCTAAATATAGTAAAATCTTTCTTGCAAGCCTAAGGCTTTGTCACTGTTTCCCTCTTGGCCTGCCCACTGCCTGCTGACGTCATCAGAAGTGAAAGCCTGATCCAATCACAATGCTTCCTCATAGGATTGACTGAGACTGACAAAGAGGCAGATCAGGGGCAGAGCCAGCACAATTCAAACACAGCCCTGGCCAATCAGCATCTCCTCATAGAGATGAATTGACTCAATGAATCTATATGAGGAAAGTTCAGTGTCTCCATGCAGAGGGAGGAGATACTGAATGTTTGGATGCATTTTAGGCAGCCATGACCCAGGAAGGATCTCTAACAGCTATCTGAGGAGTGGCCAGTGAAGTTATCACTAGGCTGTAATATGTAAACACTGCATTTTCTCTGAAAAGACAGTGCTTACAGCAAAAAGCCTGAAGGTAATGATTCTACTCACCAGAACAAATTCAATAAGCTGTAGTTGTTCTGGTGACTATAGTGTCCCTTAACCCCTTAAGGACACATGACATGTGTGACATGTCATGATTCCCTTTTATTCCAGAAGTTTGGTCCTTAAGGGGTTAAATGACTCAACTTTATTTAAATGTGCAATTTAACAGTTTTACGGTATAGTGGGGGATACAAACAAACATATTATCCTAAAAAGTAAATAATTTAAATAGTAAAAAAATATATAAAAATCCTTAAAAATATTTTTTTAATAACAAATAAGTATAAACATAATTATGCATATATGGTTAATTAAAATGTAAATCTTGTATTTGAGGGGCTCATTTCTCTGAAGGTGCATTGTGCCACATATCAACAAATACATGTTTAACTTAAATTACAAATAAATAATTTCTAAAAAAAACATGCAAATTATATTTATTATACATGTTGTATATTGTTATTTCAGGGATTTAGTGCCAGAATTAATTATCAAGAAGGGCCAAAATTCTGTGCACTGAGAGCCCTGGTGACCTGCAACAATGTACTCATTGACTGAAACTTGCGGTTGCAAAGCACCACCGGCCCATGTAGGGACTCTTTCTTCTTTCTTATCTCCCCAGTCGTCCTTGACCCATGGTCACTGCAGCCCGGACCTGCATATGGTGTGCCAAAGATAATGACAATTTGTTCACCTCTACCTATGCATTTTGTCATATGGTATAACATCTCAGGATTTATTTGAGCTTAAATACCCCTGCAGACTTTAATGTTGTTCTTCTGGGATATCATATCCTTACAGCAGTTTATATCATCATATTTTTGGTGTATGGACCATTGCTACTCTTGTGTTTCTCTTCTGATAAATTCTATATATCATAATTACTAGTGCATGATACATTTTGGTGAGTTTGAAGAACAAAAACACTGAAAGAGTAGTTACCATGAAATTTTCATCTAATGCACATTGAGAGTCTCTGGGTCAAGTGACTTAAATTCTAGTATCAAAAGGTTTAACCTCTTCAATGTACATTGTCTAGTATGGTCAACAAGATCACATTTTTGAAGGGGTGCTAAAGCCTTCCATACATAAAACAGATTACCATCAGCTTGAGCAAGAGTTTCCAGTCACCTAATGGAAGTGACATACACGGAAATTATGTACCCGGAAACAACGAGGAATACGCGCCCTTTTCAAAATATATAAACAAGAACTGTGAGTCAAAGTAACTAGCAAGCACTTTGAAAAAGACTATTGTCAAAATGCGTTAGTGCGGTTGCACATTAGAGATCATTTGTTATTTTATCAATTTTTTATGTATATGAATTTAATTAAAATTTGCCCTGGCTACCTTTACTAATATCCTTCCAAGACTGGTGTTTATTTGAAAACCGGAGGGAGAATTGCAGCATCCAGCGGAGCACTCTATTATTAATTTTCAACACCTGATCCCAGCAACCATCTGTATATATCTCAAGGCGCTTATAGTCTGAGCCTACTTCAAAAGGCTCAGTACCACATGAGTGGGACCATTTGGGTCTTTTTATTGTGTTTAACCCCTTAAGGACACATGACATGTGTGACATGTCATGATTCCCTTCTATTCCAGAAGTTTGGTCCTTAAGGGGTTAAATTATTCATATAGGTTATACTATGATCTATCGCCTTTTGTTCTTTTGCTCTCACCAAACTATTTATTCACCTCTATGATTGTCTTTTGTGTGGTTTGAGTGACATACACAAGGTGATTGGAGCACCTTTCTTCACTTTTATCCTTTTTTTATTGTTTATATACTCACTTGGAGTTTTGTACGCAGTACTGGAGACCGTATCTCCAGAAGGATATTGATACTTTAGAGAGAGTTCAGAGAAGGGCTACTAAACTGGTTCATGAATTGCAGGATAAAACTTACAAGGAAAGGTTAAAGGAACTTAACATGTATAGCTTGGAAAGACGAGACGGGGGGATATGACAGAAACATTTAAATACACAAAGGGAATCAACACAGTAAAGGAGGAGACTAGTGATGTCGCGAACATTTTTTCGCGAACAAATTTTCCGTTGGCAAATGCAAACTTCCGCAAATGTTCGCGAACGGGCGAACCGCCATAGACTTCAATAGGCAGGCAAATTTTAAAACCCACAGGGACTCTTTCTGGCCACAATAGTGATGGAAAAGTTGTTTCAAGGGGACTAACACCTGGACTGTGGCATGCCAGAGGGTGATCCATGGCAAAACTACCATGGAAAATTACATAGTTGACGCAGAGTCTGGTTTTAATCCATAAAGGGCATAAATCACCTAACATTCCTAAATTGTATCAATCAGGTAGTGTAAGGGTTACGCCCGCTTCACAGTGACAGACCAAACTCCCCGCTTAACGCACCGCAAACAACCGCAAACAGTCCATTTGCACAACCGCAAACTCCCCATTTGCACAAGGTTGGATACCAAGCTAGCCATGTCCCGTTCCTTGTCCTCACTGATGTCATTGAAGGTCTCTTCCTCCACCCAGCCACGTACAACACCAAGGGTCCCCAAAAGGTGACAACAAGCCCCCTGTATTTTTTTTTTTCAATGTACACTACTGTTACACCAGATATGAGTTGCACTGGTGTGCACTGTGCCCTGGCAGGCCCTGAAACGCACACGTGTGAAGGAAACTGACTGCTATTATTTCACAGTCAAATTTCTAGTTTGTTTTTTTTAATGTACACTACTGTTACACGAGATATGAGTTGCACTGGTGTGACACTGTGCCCTGGCAGGCCCTGAAACGCACACGTGTGAAGGAAACTGACTGCTATTATATTACAGTCCAAAAAGTTTTTGTTTTTTTTTAAATGCAAGCTATTGTGACACCAGATATTAGTGATGGCAGTGGGCAAGTGGGCACAGTATACGCTGTGAGCCTGACACGCACGCTGGCAGGCAGGCAACTGCAATGAGATTACACAGGAAAAAATAAGCAGACTGATGTTCTAGCCCTAAAAAAGGGCTTTTTGGGGTGCTGTCCTTACAGCAGAGATCAGATGAGTCCTTCAGGACTGTAGTGGACACTGAATACACTAGCCTAGCTATCGATTTCCCTATTAAATCAGCAGCAGCTACACTGTCCCTCCTCTCACTAAGAATGCAGCTTCCGGGGGGCGGGGCCTAGCTGTCATGGAGGAAAGATGCACTTCGTGTGAGCTCCCTCAATATCTCACTTTAAGCAGCTATCAACAAGCGAATTTCACCCCAGAAGGGGATGACCCAGCAATGTTGCTCCTACCTGACCGACCCGACATGCTTAATAGTGGTCAGCAACTCGACAGAGTCTTACTTACCTCCGCGTGGCAAGTGTGGCCTGGTGCTCACCGGGCGGGAGAAGCGGACGATCTCCCGATCCTGGGATGCCCAGGAGCAGCTACTTCCCGGCAGGAGCTCTGTTACCCCCCCCCTCGGACCGGTTGGGGTTATCCCGGGCCACCCCTGAGAGGCTGTCTGGAGCTAATGGACGCACAGAGCACAGCTACAAACCTCTAAAACGAACCAAACTACTCACCCATCCGCTATACCACTTTATCCCACCTAGAACTAGTGCCCAGTTAAAATTCTTGACTCTTACTTACCCACACTCAGTCATGCCACACACATTTCACCACTACTCTCACTGAATCCCTCTGACTACGGCTAAATTCATCTTCTACATCAGAACACTGATGTATCCATGTCTCGGGTCTTTCATTTAGAATAGGGGCAGCTTCGGTCTCCTTCAACAATGACACTCCAGTGCATATTATTAAAAGATTGGGCAGATGGAAATCCTCAGTCTACAACCGATATATTCCTCATCCCGAGAAAGAAATTAGGAAAGCTTTTAGGTCATTACCTGGAAAATGAGTGAAAATCTTGTCCAACCGTAAATAGAGAGGCAACAGTGGTTAAAATAAATTGAGGTTTAATGATAAGCCGAGGTTGTGCAAAGAGTTTATGGTAGTGAGACATGATCACTCATTCATTGCTTGCATCTGGTCAATAAGCCTCCTGATTTTAACACACAGCTCATTGGTACTTTAACAGCCACCAGGCCAGCAATAGAGTAGAAGATAACAAGTATCTATACAAAGGCTGATAAAGTTGTCTCAATTGTTCCTTTTGTTGCTTCTCCTCACTTGAGTGGAGCCCATATACCTTTATTGTTTGTAAACTGTATTTTTCTGTATGTCAGCAAAGCTTGTGCATTGGAGCCGAGTAACACATGGGCTCTTGTTCCTTGACATATAAGATAATTTATTGGTATCTGTATGTACTGTATTAGTCTATAATATTACAATAAAAGCCAGTAGTGGCTATTTACTCAAGATCACATGTTGTCCCAATTTGTCAATCTTATCTGTACTGTACTTATATGAAAGCTAGACGATTTTTGAATAATATTAACTTGGTAAACTGCTCGGGTAATGTAAAGTATACAAGAAAAGCAAGATATAGGTGCCGTATAAGGTACTCGCGAATAGTAGAACTACATAACCCAAAATGAGAATGAGGCGCGACGCGAAAGAGAAACAGGAAGCTAATCAGCACACCTATTTCTACTAATTGGTCTAACTATACATGCTGGGACACTCGGAGGATCAAACACTTCTGAGGAAGCCCTGCTAGGAGAAACGCGTTAAGTGTGACCATAGATTCCTTTATATTTTTATAGTTGTATTTTATCTATTTGTAATATTAATTTTATCCACAATATATTGAAATAAATTCATTGTTTATTACTCCAAGTCCTATTTTGTTGTTTTGCTGTCAAATAACTTTCCTGGTTCCTGTACATCCCAGTTGGGAATTATACCACCAAGGCTCTATACCACCAGAGCAAGGTAATTGCTCTTCAAAGTGTAATTCCTGTGAATTATATATTCTATATCTACATATTGCACTGATCAGATCCTTTCTGCTCTGTTTTATATGTTGGAATTATACTAGATATGCAGGACTGTGGATCTATACACATCATAAGATAGGGATTCATGTGCTATACAGCAGAGCTCTTAGTAGCTCATGAAAGTGTAAGTTTGTTCTCTATATACCTAACTATTTGTACAGTTGATAAGACATGCTACACTATTGTCTGTTTTTTTTCTGTTCACTTTTGAGGTTTTACTTTTGTTTGAAAATCAAAGGTTTTTTTTATTTCTAGGAGAGTATGTATACATATATACACTATACCACTGGGTGTGATTTTTGTTTTATTTGGCGCGGTTTATCACATGTTGTTTTGTCACTCTGCTGGGGTAATGTCATGAAATAGTGCATTTTTGGATGAACTTTTAAAATTATATTTTCAACATATTGAAATATCAAAAAAATATACCTTATTAAAAAATATCAAAATATTACAAAATTCAAATATGTTTGATAATATTACATTATTTTAAAAGTTTAGTTTATTCAAAAATATTACATTGAGGCCAGAATTAAGTCACGACTTAATGTTGTTGGACAAGGTTTTACAGATTTTAAAACGTTTTTACAACAGTATTAAATCATTTAGAAAGTGTATTAAATTGAGGTCTTAGTGAGTTAAACAGATCTTCACTATACAATTTTGTTAAATAGAATGTCCCAGTGTTTTTTTTTTTTTATTTTTTAGTACATTTAGGTTTGATATATGGTGTAGTTTAGCAGTGTATTGTAATTATTTAGTAAGAAAAGTGTAATGCTATTCTTATTGTTACATAATTAGGGTTATTCACTAAAGTGGGAATTTAAAGTGAATTTTACATTTAGAGGGACACTATAGGCACCCAGACCACTTCATCTCATTGAAGTGGTCTGGGTGCAGTGCCCCTGTCCCCCCTAATTTTACAATGTAAAACAGACACTAGATTCACTTCTTGACTTTTCACAGAGTTCTAACTCCGTGAAACGCCATTGGATGTCCTCATGCAATGTGCATCTTCAATATCTTCCAAAAATTGGGGAAGACCTAATACCTAATGTATGGCGCTCGCCATGCATGTGCTTTAGGTTTCCCCATCGCAGTGACGCTGTAGAAGTAAGAGTCGGAGCCAGCGCTGTGGAGCTCATCGCTGGAAAGAGGTAGGTGTTAAAATGGTTTTTAACCTTTCAACAAGGAAGGGGAGGGGGGGGAGAAAGTCCATAAGTTATTGCCAGAGGGACTTTTAACCTCTTAAGGACACATGACGTGTGTGACATGTCATGATTCCCTTTTATTCCAGAAGTTTGGTGCTTAAGGGGTTAATACAGTTTTCTATTCCTAACACTATAATGTTTCTTTAAAGTTGAAATACCTTGGAAAGTTTCTCTACGTTAGCTATGCTTTCAGTTCGGCTATTCACGGCTTAAATATGAAATTCACTTTCTCTTTAGTAAATAACCCTGAATAAGTAGTTCAACTACTGGCCCGGAGCTCCCAATATAGGTTACCATATAATACTGGGACAAAATATACACTCACAAGGTACACATTTTATGGTATCATTCTTTATTGCTAATAGCTTTACTCATAGACCTTTATTATTTGAATGGTGACTAAGGACAAAGAATTCAGTTTTTTACCAGCATGCAACAAAATATAGCCTTGAGAAGTCAGTGAACGAACACAGTCAGTAAGGATGGATGTAGTTTTCAACCAACACTCTGCACATTATTATTACAATGCCATGCATTATCTGTACAAATGGTAGAGAAACATGTTAGACTCGGTTTCTAACATCAAGGATAGGTGCTATAGCAACTGTATCAGGCATGGTCTCACTTCCATTATCCTTGCTTTATTCTGCCTTAAAGCAAAGTCCTGTCTACCCCAAGCAAAAATAAATTAATTGGAAAAAACATTTTAAAAAAAATTCTTGAAAAGACAACCTGAGTAGTGATGTCCCGAACAGTTCGCCAGGAACCGTTCGCCAGCGAACATAGCGTGTTCGCCGTCGCGAACACGCACGATGTTCGGTCTGCCCCTTATTCGTCATCATTGAGTAAACTTTGACCCTGTACCTCACAGTCAGCAGAAACATTCAAGCCAATCAGCAGCAGACCCTCCCTCCCAGACCCTCTCACCTCCATGACGAATAGGGGGCGGACCGAACATCGCACGTGTTCGCGACTGCAAACACGCTATGTTCGCCGGTGAACGGTTCCCAGCGAACTGTTCGGGACGTCACTAAACCCGAGTCTTACAAATGTTGCTAAATTGTATGGAGAGCACTGGTTAATTTAAAACACATGGCCAACCTATATAAGAGAGCAACACGAAATCCCTGTATTTGAATGTTACGCTTATTTTTACAGCATTTTCACTCCAGGCTTAGGAATAAAAGGATTACTGTAATAAAAGGATTACTGTAACAGAATGGCACAGTCCCTGATCATGGTCTTACAGTGTTCAGCTGTCAGCCATACAGACTGATTGCTAGACTTTTAGCCAGTATCTTCTCAAATAACAGATCTACCATGATATATTGATAACAGTGGTTGAATCCTTATTAAAAGGCTCAGTGATGGGGGTAGATTTCTGGTGGGGCTGGATGCCGAACAGAAACACAAATCAGTAGCCCTTGTAAGAATTTCCAATAGACCAACAGTGAGAATTCAAAGTGCATTTCAAATTCAAGATTAAAATAGCCAAACTGGAAGAATGATCTAAGTCAGATATAATACAGATGACAACTCTGGCCTTAAATGTAATTCTCACTTTAGTGAATAGCCCTGCAAAGGTTGTGTAATCAGCTCTGTCTTTGAGATCTGAGCACAATTATACATTTGTGTCAAAAGTACATGGGTGCAATATCACATGGGAATCGCGTAGCCCAGGTTCATACTAAAGGGATACCATAGTCATCAAAACAACTTTAGCTTAATGAAGCAGTTTTAATGTATAGATCATGCCCCTGCAAACTCACGGCTCAATTATCTGCCATTTAGGAGTTTAATAACTTTGTTTATACAACCATAGTCACACCTCCGTGCATGTGACTTACACAGCCTTCCGAAACACTTCCTGTAAAGAGTCATCTAATGTTTATACCTCCTTTATTGCTAATTTTGTTTAACATTTTTTTATTTCATTTCATGTTTTGTTAATGACTTGCTAGACCCTGCAGGAGTCTCATGTGTGTAATTTAAGTTCAATATACAGCGCAGGAGATAAAAACTTTTAAAGGAAGTTTCATCTGATTGAAAGTGAAGCAATTTTTTATGCAGGCTGTGTGAGTCACAGCCATGGGAGTTGTGGCTAGGGCTGCATAAACAGTAACAAAAGTGGTAACTCCTAAATGACAGTGAATTGAGCTGTGAGACTGCATGGGGCATGATCTATACACTAAAACTGCTTTATTAAGCTAAAGTTGTTTTGGTGGCTATAGTGTCCCTTTAAGCAGGTTATATTTTATGATTTTGATGGAGCTGTGGTTACAACTTGGTACATGCCACTCAAGTTATTTACAGCAAGCCATCTATTTATTTTCTTATGTGTGAAGGCACAGACACATTTGAAGCACAGACACATTTAGAATGCCACTGAAAGCTGTTGCATTAAGATATCCCTTCACAGAAACTCAGGAGCCAAGACAAAACATCACAAACAGCCCATACCACTATTTTCCCATCCAAAAAGCTCTAAACACAAATCCTAGTATTTGCAAAATTGATAGGTGACTAGTCAGAAAATGTGTGGATACTATAAAGCAGAATGACGGTGAGTTTTTTCTTCTCATGTACAAAACTTGTTATTGCATATAGTGATATTAGACTTCTGTTCCACCGAAACCCATTTCATTTCCAGCTAATAGTTTCTATGAGGACGTTGATTGCATAGACTGTATGTGTTGCAACTGAAGACCCATGATTTGTATCATGCTTTTGGTATTGTATTGTAGCACTTGTTTGTTCTGTTTTGTGAGGTTATATAGATTTTTACTTTGTTACAGAGCTGTTTTTTTTTATTTTAGACATTTCCACTTCATAACTTGCAACGAACTGAGGCACATATAACAAAGGCAGAAATTTGACAAACTGACTCGGCAGATTGCTTCCCATAATTATAGTTGCCAACATTTTAAAAACATTTTCAGGCACACTTTGCAGCACAGCTATCAATTACTACCATACCTTGAACATGTACCACACCCACTGCCACAAAGCTACGCCCACTATGTCCAACCCACATAATTAATCTCCACCTACTTACAGGGTCTACTCAATAAAGAGAGAATCACAGGGAATTGAGATGGAAATTTTAAACTTAAGGCCAAAGTAGCCGAGTTGGAAAAATTATCCCATTCAGCTGCACTATTTCGCCATAAAGTTTGAAATTCCTATCTCAATTCCCTGCAATTCTCTCTTTATTGATACAGTATACAGGTATACAGTAAGCACACAAGCTCACTGATACACTGACTCAAAGACAGACAAGTTCAGTGACACAAAACACAAACACACTGATACACATTCCCTGCCTTCCACAAAGCAAGTTTGTTATTAGATTTACATTGAGTAATAACTCAGCTCAGCTGGTGAGGAGGAAGCAGAATGCAACAAAACATCATTACCCTGCACGCACCTGTCGCTAAATGGAAGTGTCCTCATTGAGCATGTTAACCCCTCACTCCCATGCTGCTTAGCGTGACTATACTATTGCAAGGCCAGACTCCTGTCACTTGGTTTGTGGCGCCTGCAGGAAGGGGGCGGCAGTATTTTGCAATCCTAATTTATGCAAATTGTCTTCCAGCAGCAATCATTCTGAGCATGGTGCCATCCCATTCTAGGAGTCCCCCTGGGACCAGGGATTCTACCATGAACTCTAATGGGCTCTCTGTTTGCTACTTTGACATAGTAATAAAAGGACAGTGATTGGCTGGAGTCAGATCAGCAGTCAGATCATTTTAAATTAATTTCTCATTGGCTGTACTACACTATGCAGTTATGCTCATAGACATAGAATACATAGACGCCGCACATCTATGGAATTCTGTGCTGAGCTGCGAGGAATGCGGCAGCCATCTTGGACCGGTCGCCGCTCTACTGAAGCTATTGAAGAACACTTGGAAAGCCCATCTCACTAAAGGTAAGTGAAGGACTTGGGGCACTTATAGCCCTTAATGCCCCTACCCCTTAATACCCCTAGCCCTACCCCATGTCATTAATGCCCCTACCCCTAATCCTTAATACCCCTACACACACAGTGTTAATACCCCTATCCCTAGTCCTCAATACCCCTACCCCTATGGTGTTAATACCCCTACCCCTACAGTGTTAATACCCCTGTGCTGGGATAGGAGTATTAAGGACTATGTGTGCTGGGATAGGGGTATTAACACTGTGTGTGTAGGGGTATTAATGATATGGGGTAGGGGTAGGGGTATTAAGGGGTAGGGGCATTAAGGGCGATACGTGCCCCAAGTCCTTCACTTACCTTTAGTAAGATGGGCTTTCCAAGTGTTCTTCAATAGCTTCAGTAGAGTGGCGACCGGTCCAAGATGGCTGCCGCATTCCTCGCCGCTCAGCACAGAATGCGGTGTCTATGTCTATGGTTATGCTAGTGGTGAAGAAAGCTGTAAAATCTTTTTTTTTTTAGACTCAAAACTAAAGAAATTTGAATGGGGAGAAAACACACAATGAACATGAGGCCAAAACCTAAACTGTGTTGGTGTCTTTAATAGGAATGAGGATACACAATTTGGCAGCTCAATCAGTGGTGTATCCTGGTTTTGTGCTGCCTTTTGTGCTGCCTTTTTTTTTTAACCTCCCCCCCAGCCTCCTTACCTTTGGGAATGCTGGGGAAGGTCTCTTTCTCCCTGGTGGTCCAGTGGCTGCTGGGCGGACGGCACTGGCGGGCTGGCTGCTATGCGCTGGCAGGCTGCTGGCGAGGGAGCTCTTCCTCTGAGCTGTCTGCTCAGCTCCCTCGCGCGCCCCCCGCAGAGTGAGGCTAGGAGACGGAAGATGACATCATATTCCGGCTCCCAGCCTCACTCTGCGGCGCACGAGGGAGCTGAGCAGACAGCTCAGAGGAAGAGCTCCCTCGCCAGCAGCCCGCCAGCGCACAGCAGCCTGCACACCCGCCGGCATTTCAGTTAGCCGCAAGGCTAACAAGGCATTTGCCCTGGGCATTTGGGGGCGGCGTTTTTTGCCGCCCCCTGCAAAATGCCGCCCAAGGCAAATGCCTTGTGTGCCTCACGGCTAAAACGTCCCTGAGCTCAATCTAACATAAATGGGATTGATCTGCAGCAGAGTAAGATGCACTTTTAACAGTTTTGGTTAACTGTTATTGAGTCCTGTGTACAGGGTTAACATTAATTTCAATCATCTTTGCTAGTCTAATTAAGTAGCAGAGATTGTCTTATTCTACAATTTTATCGTTAGTGCATATGCTTACTTCAGCAGCTTGGTTGGATTTTAAATGCTTTTCTATCAACAACCACATTTTTGTTCAACCATGGATGAGCTGAAAAGAAAACTTGTGAATTGGCTTCACTAGCTATCTGAATTGCAAACAAAAGATTAACAAAGCCCAAAATGCAACCTCTAAAGCAAACAAGTATGTGTGTATATATGATAGTATACTTGTTCCACAGTGGAGCTGTTGTATCATTTCTCTTTTCTCTTTTCTTGATAAGACCCATTGTTGGTCTGATATCTCGAGTTAGATTTCCATCAGCCTTTTCTTTTTGTTTGTTGTGTGCACATCAAGTAAGATGCTGTTAATCACACAAGTAAACACACAGGAAAGGCTTGTGTCTAACAGAGCCCAGTGGTAGAAATGATCATTTGCAGGGTTATTGAGTCTCTCTCAGAAAGTAAATGGTTCTCATTAAAAATGTAAAGATCCTGTTTTCAAAAAAATAAAAAAATAACAATTTTAAAAATTGTGATACTTGCTGTTTCTATTTACATTTGATGCAGGCTAGATTATGGCAGCTAGAGCAATTTCTGTTTTACTTGTATCCATAAAAATAGTGAGTAAAGTACTTTATTTCATGTGCATTATTATTGACTATTTTGAATAAGGACATTATGTTACTGCTTGTCTTATAGAAAAGATCCATTAGTGTGTATCCATAGTAGTGCTATCTAAATCACTGTTTATTTCCTCAGAATTATGGTTCATAGATGAAGAACGTCTTTTATTTACACGACAAAGTAAGAAAGTATATTTTTGAAGGAAAACAAAATATTGAGAAAACACTGAGAAAATTGTGTTCCTTAAACCTGTCATTTCTAGACTAGGGAAGACTTGGCAGAAAGTCCAAGGAGAGGACTCTTGAATAGGGCAACCACCCTGCACCTCTTGTTAAGTCGATGATTTCACTATTTTTGCAACCAAGTCTGCAGATGTTATCAGGCACCGAGATAGTTTAGTGTCTATTCCACATAATCCACATACAAACCAGACACACAATGACAAAACTTGAAGCAGGCCAGGGCAAAACATGAACTTTTAGTTGGGCTTAACAAGGAACCAGAAACCTCTAATATTCACCACAAGTGACAGCCAGGAATCCAGATGCAAGAATCTTGAATATGTCATCTGGGATGCAGGAACGGAGTACATCTCGAGCAATCACAGAAAAAAAACCATTCCAAAATGGAAGCTAGAATGGTTGTAGAATTGGAATAGGAATACACATTTAGAGTAACATAAACAACCACTGGGGTTAGTAAAGGGAAGTAAATGCAGCATCAGAAAGCACAAATGTAAATACACATCCTCCACAACACTCTCAAATCAGGAGAATTATATGTGTTACATTTGCAGGGAGAAAGGTACAGAAAGCCACTTTCCCTGGTGGTCTTCTCACAGATGGCCTTGTCCCATCGTGTATGCTCTGCTGCACTACAGGAAGATGCCGTATTGCATTGCTTGAAATCTAAAACAGCCTTTTCCGAGAGGAGAAGAGAAATGTTGTTCTTGGTTAAAGCCTTTCTGGTCCTCATTAGATCAACAGGGGAATGTGGTGTTACTGGGAATGCAAATCACCTGAGCACAGTCACAATTCTGCCATCTCTTGTTGGAATGCCAGCATTGACGGGGATGACCTAGTAAACTAAAAAGGCAAGCTGTGGTGAAGTACAGTTGATGAGACTTTAAACTGTGACGAAGACATGATGAACAGTGCAAACTATTATTGTTGTATTGGCGTATGGTGTATTTTCATTTAATTTTTTTAATGCTACATTTAATGGACTAGCAGGGGTAATTTGCTCTGCCTATAGAGCTTTAAAGATACATATTTCATTTTGGAATTGCAGAGTTTGCGCACATTGACACATGTCACGGCAAGGCTTCCTCTGCAAGGTTGATGTTTCCAAGGAGTGTCCTCAGCAGGTGATGCTGACATTAAAGCAAGGCAAAGGATTGTGCACAATGAATGGAGATTTCAGTCACCAGTGGATGAAAGAGATCTGAGAGAAGGTGTGACACAGCTTGGGCAAGATTCTGTACAGAGCTACTCAGGTGTGTTTGCTCTACAAAATCACAGAGACCCATGCTGTCTTAGGACAAAACGTTCTGGCACGTAGACAATGCGCACGGGTTTGAGTGTGTGGAATATATCTTTATGTGCAGCATGCAGTGGTAAAAGGCGTAATGACGGTCTTTCAGGGGAAAGAACAATGAAGGAGTAGGAAGTGCTTAGAACAGCCTCTCAGTAAATGTTGTGAAGCATATGTAGCACAATGCCTGTAATGGATGTAAAGCTGGAAATGCAATTTAATTTAAACAAATGTTCTAATTGCAGAGACACAGAGCATGACTCTCTGGGGTATATATATATGGGGTATATATATATGTATATATAGTCTTTGCATTTCAGCATGTTCTCGCCTATATAAAGTGGGAATTGCAGGAATCATTACAGACTCATTAAAATATTTTAAACCCATTTTTCTTTCAAAGTTTAGAACAAATACAGTTTAAAACAAGTGTTTATTAAAAAATGGTATTAAAAATGCATGCTATGTTTAAATGCATATCTCTTGCAAGTTTTCCTTTAGCTCTCACCCTCCTCCAGTTTTTTGAACCAGGAAATGACTGAGCAATCACATCCAAAAGAGTTGGTTATTTCATAAGTCCTAAATGTCCTCGCTAGTCCAGCGGCACTAGGACTATGCAGAGGGCACTTCAACAGCGCAGGGAACAATATCCTCTATGTAGGCTACTGGCCGGGAGTCTTTCTGTGAGCCTGGCATGTTTGACACCAAGCTCAAATGCCCCCTCCAGTGGGCGGACCCATCTACTTTCCAGGTGGGCCTGCATCACTGGCGATGCCCCGTAGGAAGACCAACCCCACATCCCGATTCCACAAGCTGAACGGTTGGGAGGTATAGTTATGGTGCTAATATGCTGCTTGTGTAATCCCCCAGTTCTGGGTCAAACTGTTTTCAGTGCACAATTTCTGCCCTTCCCTGGGACACGGAAATTAACTAAGTCAGATCCTCTTAAATTATGTTACAAAAGACAAAACCACTGCAAGTAATTCTATATTCTAAATTGGGAACTGTGGAGAGGTGACCAGAGAATTGCAAATTAGGAATGAAATAGTCAAGTTGAAAGAATAGAGGAGATGTGAGATGTCTCCAAGTCAGCTATTTGGGCCTTAAAAGTTTGCAATTCCCTTGCCTATTCCCCACAATTCATGGCCTAGTGAATTTCCATGAAACTCATTATGTCTTGGAAACCCAAAAAAATGCAATAAGCAGTTTTTAAAAGTAAAATATTTCTCTTTTTTATTTATTTCTTATGTAAGACCATTAGATCTCTCTACGTTATATTTCCCATAAATATTTATAAGTAAGTCTAGGCTCTCCTGTTAATAGTATCTCACGTGAGTAAGCCCATATTCAGAGTATAGTAATTAAACTCATAAGGTTTTAATTAGTTAGATTGATTTAGGTGTGGGATGTGTACACATATATGTGTGTGATCTGTCACCAAGCTGTATGTTAAAAGGACAATGTAGTCACTATAACCATTTCATCTCTTTGAATTGGTTATAGTGCCTTGAGGGACCCTCCACTGTCCCTCCATACAGTCTTAAACCATTGTAGAGCAACTTAACACTAAATAAGGGTCCCTGGCCAGCTAAAATCCGACCCCTTTTGAAGGTGTGGTTAAGGCAGAGATTACACACTTCCTTATAGTCATACTCTTCATATCATCATTTGGAGCTCTGATAGGCTAAAGGAAGTCAGCTGACACTCTCAGCTAATCACAGCTGCCCAATGCTGCTCAGGCTAAAACTTCCACATTACCCAAAGCAACACAGGACTGCTTGGGACTCTTGTTTAGCATTAAACATAAAAACTGTTTAATGCTAAATGAAATGATGGCACCAGGGGACTCGAGACACTATAACCAGTTAAATGAGATGAAACAAAAACAGTGTCTACAGTGTCCCTGTAAAGATGCCAGGGAAATGTGCAATGGTATCAGCAGACAGCGCAATGTCACACAGTGTCGGTCAAGCACAGGACAAGTGGCAGTACACAAGTGCTCTGCTTTTACTGTACTGTGACCAGATGAGTGCTTTTACTGTTGGTACGTGTTTTACTTTTATTTCCTAATAAATTGATTTCAAACCATCTATACTAGATACGGATCACCATGTCTGTGGTTGTAATTGTGTAGATTGATCTCCGGCTCAGCATGCGTCTCTATTTACAGCATTTTTACCAAATGCTGTGCATCAAGTAAAAAGAATGTTGTTTGTTTTATTTCTTCCAAGGTGTTTAACAATTGTAACACCTATATTTTTTTGCCTGCAGTGGTTTCATGTGTTTATTAGCACTGCAATACGCAGTTAAACTTGCAGGCAGGGTGCCCAAAGCTTGGGCGTTTTTAAGGTGGCCCCACTGTACTTTTTTCCTTATGTTCAGGTCTGTGTGGATAGGTTGATATAACATATCTTACTAAGTAATGCAATGTGGATATTCAAGGCATCTTTACTCCCTTATACTTTTCTGCAGAGTTGCACATAAAAACTCCAGGTATGAATAGTTCGGTAAGAGGAACAGGGTCTAATTGCTCCTGCACACCAGGTCACCAGGTAAACCAGGTGGTACATAGCTTATGGGCCCCATAGTTGTTAATACATGTTTATTGTATTCTTTATTGGTCACATGGTCTCCTTGAAGGTCTTGTGACCAATGATGTCATTTTACCACAATTTTTGCCAAGTGTGTCCATAACCTTTGCACGTCACTTGATAAAGCCTTTATATAGGTAAAATGCATTGTGACTGTTTTATTGTATCTTTATTTGCAATAAATTGTATTTGACACATACCTCTTTGTGTCTTAGCTATATATTTTCTTGCCTTTATATTTTATTTGGTTTACCAGTTCCTGAAATCTTGGTAAAGATCACAAGAGAATACTCACTGGCAATTTCACCTTGGTGGGCATGACACCAACTGCCAAAGAAGCAATATCACCTGGCCAAAGAAGACAATTGTGGACTGTGTCCTCTGGAATTTTTTTAAATAAAAAATTCCATTGACATTAGGCGTATACTGATACCTTTTGTTTAGTGGTCCAATCTCTGCCCGCTGCAGCCTTATTCTTACCACTGACTACAATTGGATGGAAGATCCTGACCTTTTAGGTTATAAGCATTTAACTTTGCTTGTCAAAGCAAGAATTTTCAATGCCTTTTAACATTAAATCTATCCTATTACAGGATTGTTTGGGAAAATTGAGCCTAGACAAAGGGCAGGTTTATAAATCTGATAACACAATGTGTGGGTAAAGAAATAAAGCCTGTTAAAGTGACAAGTGCCCTTTTAACTGAATGAGTAGTAGCATGCTCCATTGTTTGATGCAATTCTAATATAGTTTCTATACATTCTACAGTACATCATCCCAATGCCTCTATAGTTCCATTCATGTAAAAATA
Organism: Pelobates fuscus; assembly: GCF_036172605.1. Lineage (NCBI taxonomy): Eukaryota > Metazoa > Chordata > Amphibia > Anura > Pelobatidae > Pelobates > Pelobates fuscus. The sequence continues at coordinate 245,080,323 of NC_086317.1, forward strand.
ATTGAAAAGTTAAAAAAAACTATATAATTTGCAGCATTTGCACTATTGTGATGTCCGATAATATATATATATATATATATATATATATAGAGAGAGAGAGAGAGAGAGAGAGAGAGAGATGCAAAGAAATTTACTTACAATGGATTTATATAGAGTCATATGAAGGTCTGTAATTTCATATAAAATACGTTTTTATGGGATGTATATACATTTCAGGAAAAAAGGTCTATAATTTGATATAAAAGACTATGTTTACACATCATAAAAAAGTGCTGCAATTTCAAATATAATAATCTTTTTTACAGATTGGATATATTATAAAGGTCAATAATTTTATATAAACGGCTGTCAGCACATTTCATAAAAAGGACTACCATTTCATTACAAAATAGTTAAAGCATTTAATTTATAGTTTTGTGAGGCAGACCCTCATTTGGTCCATGCTAAGTTTTCTTATTAATCATTGTTATTACTTCGGTGTAGCCACCAGATTTGTTCTCGTTATATGAATATATGATAATTAAAATAATATTTTTCCTTTAGTTTTATACATTCTGTGTATTTTATGAGCTGACAATAAATGTCACCATTAATTTGGCCTGGTCTGCACATACAAATTGCCATGTGGCTCTATGGTGTATGCATGGGTTGAAGATTGGGTCATTTAAAAAATTATAGTGGGTTCCTCTGTACCAATTTCAACAGTTCAACATGGGTTGGAAAAGCACATCATATACTTCAGGCCAAAATCATTTACTGTACAAGCATTCCACAAAAAAAATTCTAACAGAGGAGTTTTGCTTAATTTGTAATTAATTTTTGTATTTTTATAATTTTGACACTTGTCAAAAATGGTTACACACTGCATTGAGCAAGATAGACAAAGAGCATAGTAAAGATGTTACTTGCTCTAAACATGCATCCACAAATCTACAATTGGTTTGTGAAATGTTTTATAGAGGTTAACAATATATCATTAATATGTAACAAAACAGTGCCTTTCACAGTGTCACAAGTGCTTTAGTGAAGAAAGTGCATATATATATATATATATATATATATATATATATATATATATATATATATATATATATAGTGGCGCTTTCACTCCTTTTAAAACCTATTGTGCTTAAGTGAACTAAAGTGCATATGTAGACACTCAATTTACCTTCTAGCAATGGAGTTACCCAGAGATCTCCTCAAATCTTCAATCAATACACGTGCAATATATATATAGGGTTTGTCCAGCTAAGGAAGATACAAACAGCACAACATAGTGCAAAACTGCATGGTAAAAGAATGGTGTATATTAAGTGCCAATTGGTGACTCACACTTGAGAGCCAAATAAAGAGCCTTCAGAAAACAGTTGATGTCAATATTCTCAAATACTGGACTTTATTGTGGTCAATCTCGTTCATAAAGAGAAAAGATGTCAATAAGGTTTTTTTTACTAAAGTAAGAATACAAGGTAAATTCAAAGTGAATTTCAAATTTAAGGCCATCGTAGCTGAATGGAAAGTATAGCTGACTTAGAGAATGTTTCCAGTCGGCTGTTTTGACCTTAAATCTGAAATGCACTTTACATTCACCTTGAATTCTCACTTTAGTGAATAGCCCTGTAAGAGATCTGTAGGGATAAAGAGGGTAATTGAAGAGGGATTATGGGGTACGGTCATCACTTTTTTCTTTATGCTTGAGTGCCAGATATTTTTGTATTCTAGCCCAAGTCTTTGATCTCTAAGGCACTGAATGCTGCAAGATATGTGACTGTTCTTTCAACTCTGCCTTTACATACCTGACCCATTCTCACAACAGGCATATTAATAGTAACTTCATGAAGTTTCAGAATGTATTCCCCTTAAAGTTGCAGTCTTATGCTACAATTATTTAAATTCATTTTATTTCACATCAATCTACACAAAAATAATGACAAAGCAAAAACAGATATTTTTTTAAACTTAATTTCAAATATATTAACCCCTTAGGACCAAACTTCTGGAATAAAAGGGAATCATGACATGTCACACATGTCCTTAAGGGGTTAAACAGAAAAAAAACTGAAATATCACAGTGACATGGATATTCAGACCCTTGACTCTTAGTTGGTTGAAACACGTTTTGATGTGTAAAGTTGTGGTAGCGTTGAGACTACCATATCACTTTTAAATTGCCTTGGCTATGTTAGGGTCATTGTCCTATTAAAAGGGGAAGCCCAGTCTGAGGTCCTAAGCACTCTGGATCAAGTTTTCATTAAGGATATTTGTAATAAAGACTGCTAAGATGTGAGTAAATGTGAAGGAAAATAATGTGGAAAACCTCCAGAGTGTTTCCTCACAAAACACCAATTAACAAAAAGTGAAATTTAAACAAATGGAGGAATTTAGTAAAACTTAAATATTAACAAACATAAAGTGCATCAAACAAATCACCAGGTAATGTAGAAAATACAACATGTTTATATTAACAAACACATGTAGTATACTAAAAATTCTGAATCCGATAAATATATATATATAGAGAGAGAAACATAAACTGGGAATATTGTAATGCTGTACAAAATAAATGCAAAGGGATATGAGAGTGGAGGGAAGGGAGGAGGGGAGTTAGGGAAAAACTCACAAAATGAGAAAAAAAAAAAAGAGAAATAATCCCAAGCTTGTTTCACCAACAGGGTGTATCTGGAGTGAGGGGTTTTTACTTCTTGATCACCTGACGCATATAGAACAAACAAAGACAGCCAGATAGTGTAATATTGTACGTAGAAATTAGATATTATAATGCACCTACAAAATACAGGAATCAATGAGCATATCTCCACCATGAGCGGAATATATGGAAGGAACATGTCACAACCTTAGAGGAACTTTAGCCAAGAGCAACAGCACTAACTCCCCCCAAAAAATCTAAAAGTAGTAAAACAAATTAAAGCAATGGTAACTAAACGTTAATGCAAATCATCCAACGCATTTCATCCGGACTAGACTTATTCAGGGATATGTGGATGTCCTTTAAGAGTCTTAGTATAGTCTTAGTACAGATTCCAGTATACATATACATATATTCACATATCCCTGTTGTAATCTGTTCTGGACGAAATGCGTTGGATGCTTTGCATAGACTTTTAGGTACCTATGGTTTTATTTATTTATTCATTTATTTATTTTATAGGCCAGATGAGTAGAATCTTTCAGTTTTGGATGTCCTTCCACACGTTTCTCCCATCATCTATGTAGATCACCGGGAGTGACTATAGAGTTCTTGGTCACCTCTCTTACCAAGGATCTTCTACCCCAATTGTTAAGTTTGGCTGTGCAGTGTCTCCACACTTCTTCCAAGAGTTCACAAAGCCACTGAGCTCTTGGAACTGCAACTGTCATTTTTGTAGCCTTCCCCCAATCTGTACCTTGACACAGCCTTATGCTACAATTGTTTAACTTATGCATCATGACTTCATATAATTTCTCAGATGTGCAATATATGCGACTGGCAGCTGATGGGAAATGGCAGAAATTCTGCCTTAAGACAAAAACTGTCAGTTACATGACGCAAAATAGTCCTTTTTTTACTTATGTGTATATTTTGATTGTGTTGGAATTTCAAAGAAATTCATTTAAAAATATATTTCCATAAAGATTCAAATTTTATAGTCTGGAGTGCTCCAGAGACCTCAGCAATCTTGATCCAACACAATATTTAGAGTTTTGCATTTCTCATTACATATTCAATATTGCTTAACTCATGTTTAAAATTTGTTATTATGAGTCTGGTACTATTTATTTGTATCAAGCATTTAGAAGTTATTAATTAACCACTATTTAGCACAGATTAATCATGGTGTAATACACTTTCTGTTGTGATAGCACTCCATATATAAAGGGTAACACGTTGTAGTGACATGGAGCAAGTGTTGGATTCAACACATTATCACAAATTCTTACATGATAACACCTTACATTTGCTCTGTAGCACTTTTAAAGATTTGACAGTTACTATTTCAAGAGTAATGTTTAACCCCAAGACGGCACACTGTACCAAATGTTCTGTCAACCTTACCTTTGGATATCATTAGATTTGTAAGATAAAGGATTTTAATCTAGGTCTATCACAATTATTAACCCCTTGAGGATCAATGACAGTTTATGCCATTATAACAATCTATTCTTCCAGAAATATTTTCCAAAATTGAAAAGACCCAATCAATAATCATTGAGGGTTACCAATTCGAAATAAACAGGGCATTCTATAATGCAAAAGTTATCTAAGATTATATATATATATATATATATATATATATATATATATAACTGATGATCTGACACTCTTCCCAAAAGAAAATATAAAAAAAGCAATATTTCAAACCACGGTGCTGCACTGCGCAAGGTATATAATCCAGTAGAAGTGTATTCAAATTCGCATATGGAAAATAAACTTTTCGACCTTAATCGGTTCTTAGATAAAGATAAAGACATTGATAAAGTCCTGATTAAGGTCAAAACGTTGATGCATTCCACATTGATTCACTACACTGTATATGTAAAATGTATGAGCATTATACATACATAACATATTTGAGCTAGTGAGACCTAATTCTCTATTTTTAGTCCCAGAATATTCTTTTTATACATTGCTGGCACATGCCAACAGTGAAAGCAGCAGAGGGAGGGGAGGATAACTACCAGTAGTCTAAAGGTTAAACATTAAGTCATTTGTTTCAGTGCATTGCTTCCGTTTTGTGCATTTGAACAGGCTTGAAGCCATGCAATTGGATGTTTTGCATTCTAAAAACCCAAAGGGTGTTACACAATGACATTTGTTCTGGAACAACAATTCATGCTGCTTAGGGGGCGATTTGCAGGAAATGAAAGATCAGTAGCTCGAGGCATGAACTTGCATATACACATATTATGATTAACCCCTTAAGGACCAAGGACATTCAAGCTGACTTCTCACATTTTGGTTTTTTAATGACCCTGCGCATTCATGAAATGTCCTTTGTACTACACTGGGAGCTCTATACAGCCAAACAATCGCTAAATTAATAGAATACTTAATTTAGATACAGAATATTTGCAGACTTGATTATTATGCTATAACATATTCGGTTATTGGTTGAAACAGTCATATGGAAAGAAATTGGAAAAACATTAAGATATCTTTAGTTTCTGTACTTGTGTACTTTCTGTCTTGGTACACGCATGTACTCTGATCATAGTTTCCTAGTAAGATAATATACCTTAGACTGCATGCATTTTGCTGACACTTGCTCAGCCCCTCTATGTATAATATGTAAATTGCCATTCTCTCTCCATAATGCTTATTGTAAACAGTCTCAGTCACCTACAAGTAGATAGATCCAGTAAAATAGATTTTTTTTTATTTATTTATTTTTGCTTTAAATGCCTGCATTTTGGTGCGTGGTAAGGGGAAAAACAGAAAGTGCTGCTGTATCAAGGAAATAGATTTGGAAATTGAAATGTCTGAACATTAATTAAACACACTGCTTTTACAATTACTTCACCTTTAAAGGAACATTAAACCCAATTTCTTTTTTGTATAGATGAATGCACAAAAATATTATTTTAATTAATGCCCAGGATTCTCAGTGAACTATATGGTATTTTGCAATATAAAGCAAGTTTCCCCAGGATGAATTGCACCTGGGAGGTTTATAGCACTGCCCCCTGCATGCTGGAGCCTGTGGGTAGCACGTGGCGTCGAGTGTGGAGATGTTGGAGCGGCTTTTGCATCGAGTTTTGGGGCCATTCTGGAAATTGTTTGCAGTTGTTTTGGGACTTTTTGGTGCATTTCTCAAGCTGTGGAAAGGTAGGGAGCTGAGCTTCGTTGTTTGCATGCCTTTTATTGTGTGTTCTGCATTGTGGGTTGGTTTCCATGCCAGCTCATTTTGACTTTATTCTGACCTCCATAACGGATTCATTGGTTTTCAGTGCATTCCTATGGGAAACCGCGTTTCGGTTTACAAATGTTTTGCAATAAGAAACATCCCGGAGAACGCATTAAATTCGTAAACCGAGGTCCTACCTTGTAATTATCTTGTCAATTCTTTACAGAATTTGATACAGTACATAAACTCTACAGTGCACTCAAAAGGATAAGGATAATTTTCTGTTACATCTTATAACAAGATATATCTGCAAACCAATTTGTACTAAATGTATAGAGCAAAACATACTTTATCGGAGCACCTTGTGAAATTCTATAATGTATAGTATGAGTAATAGATAATTAAAGTGAGTAGATCAATTCAAGTTTTTCTTTCTCTCTCTCTCTCTATAGGACATCAAAGTCTGTTTTGAAAAAAACACTTTTTTTTTTTTTTACAAAATGAGAAAATGATATACTTGATCCGAGTTGTTAAATTCACTGTATACCATTACATTGCATGCAAGCGCTATGCTATGATAAGTATGTATCATTATCTCTATGCAATGGTGTGATGCCTCAGCATCATGTATTTATGTCGCATTGGGTAAATGCTATTACTGTATACTGGGGTCATTTTCCTGTACGTTTTCTTGAACAGCATACCAAACTGCTGTTATTCCAACTTAAAAATGCCTGCTTTATAATATGTCTATAGTAAGGAATACTATTGTACCATATTAATATATTATCGTGACTCCTGGGGCTTTGTATTTAAAATTTTAAGTGCTTGAAAGTAAGTGCTCAGCAATACACATGCATAATTCAGCAAGACTACTGCACCAGCAGCTTACTGCAAACACAGAAGGACCCCCCTTGTATAATAAAGGCTTTTCAAAAATTTTGTATCAAGCCGAACAATGTAAATTGTCTTGAACTCGATCGAGTGAGAGTATCAACATTCTTATCATGAGTTTGACCTATAAAAGAAAACTCTTGTCTTTGTTCACATTTCTTGTGATGTTCTTAGTTTTTCTTCTTTAGTAGGCTTGTGGAGGGTATCCAGCCACCATCTTCCCTCCGCTGTCTGCTTGTTAGAGCTGGGGAGAAAGTTCATTGTAGACTACAGATGTTGTAAAGACCACACACCACTTCCAGAGATATCCATTTAAAAGCAAAGGGTCTTAAAAATATATATGGACTGGTGGCGACTCTTGGGTGCAAATATACAGGGCTTCTAAAAGTGTGAGCATCAATTACAGAAAAGCTCCTTTGGTGTTAAAGTAACACTGGCTAAAAATAAGGACTTTGTGGTTTGTGTATAGGCAATAATAAGGGATTTGGGGTTCCAAGACTAGGAAATACCATCTAATTAGTTCTGGTATCTGATAACTAAGGAAAGAACTCTGGCATTATTGCAAAGTTAACATGATTGACCAGCAGTTCTGGTAAACATCATGGGTTCAGCATCTTAAATGAAAGGTATGACTGGCCTGGCAAGCTCTTCACATATTCCAATATAGATTTTGTATGATGCTCTGTGAAAATGTAGAGCGTATTTAGATGAGGTGTCCCATCACCAGAATATAACATACAGAAATGTTTTTGCCAGGCATACTTGCACTTCCCCAAATCATTCTAAAGTCAGAGCCTCTATGAAAAGTAAGAGACACACTGTAAGTTTAAAAAATAAAATGGAATTATGATATATGAAAAACAGTGAAGAAAAAATATTGCATTATGAATATAGTTTTAGTAACTTTCTCTCATGGAGTATTTCCATAAAGGGACACTATGGGTATCAAAACTACCTTAGCTTAATGAAGCATTTCATGCCCCTGCTCAATTCTCTGCCATTTAGGAGTTAAATCACGTTTGTTCTGTCCATGCAGCCCTAGGCATACCTCCCCTGGTTGAGACTAACACAATCTGCATGAAAAATCTTATGGCAGTTATGGAAAATACATCTCAGCTGCCTGCGATTGGTGCTGGTTACTCTCATAGGCAGGGGCGTATTAGCCGCGAGGCAAACAAGGCATTTGCCTTGGGCGGCATTTTCCAGGGGGCGGCTTTTTTTGCCGCATTGCGGCTAACTGACATGCCGTCTGGGCGGGCGGGCGGGCGGTCTGCTGGGCAGTGCTGGCAGGCTGGCGGCCGGCCGGCGAGGGAGCACTTCCTCTGAGCTGTCTGCTCAGCTACCTCGCTCGCCGCAGAGTGAGACTGGGAGCCGGAATATGATGTCATATTCCGGCTCCGCCTCCCAGCCTCACTGTGCGGCCTCACTAAGGAGGCTGGGGGGGGTAAATTTAAAAAAAAAAAAAAAAAATGTGTTAAATATGTGAGTGAGTGAGTGAGTATGTGTGTGTGTGTGTGTGTGTGTGTGAATGTCTGTTAGTGTGTGTGTGTATGTGTCTGTTAGTGTGTGTGTGTGTGTATGTCTGTTAGTGTGTGTGTGTGTATGTCTGTTAGTGTGTGTGTGTGTGAATGTCTGTTAGTGTGTCTGTGTATGTCTGTTAGTGTGTCTGTGTATGTCTGTTAGTGTGTATGTCTGTTAGTGTGTCTGTTAGTGCGTGTGTGTGTCTGTTAGTGTGAGTGTGTGTGTATCTGCTAGTGAGTGTGTCTGTTAGCGAGTGTGTGTTTTTCTGTTAGCGAGTGTGTTTCTGTTAGCTAGTGTATGCGTATCTGTAAGTGAATGTGTGTGTGTGTGTATTTAGAAGGCGGGGCGGGGGAAGGGTGGGGGTGGTGCGGGCGGGGGGAAGGGTTGGGTGGGGGTGGCGCGGGCGGGAGGGGGGCGCCTGAGTTTTGTCCTGCCTAGGGCAGCACAAAACTAGGATACACCACTGCTCATAGGCAGCACCTGGGGAGAGCGTATTGTGCTGGCTCTGTCTCTTCAGCCGCTCTTTTGGCATATCAGAAGAGGTGGTTAATTAATGGTGGTGGCTGCAAATAATAGATGCTACCATCAGTGTTCTATATTAGTTTCACACTTTATAGTACAGCTCAGTGTTGATCTGTTATAGCCATACTGTGTATACAAACGTGCCTCGCTCGAATTATATGTCTTTCAGTTATATCTCTGTCTGCAGAGCAGTCAGCATTATTTCTGCTAAATATCTGCAGCCGGGGTGAAACAGTCACCCAAGATCCTAAAATTTTACTTGCATCTGTAATCCATTTTATGATAGTAACCATTGCTTGGCATGTAGATGAATTCCCTCTAGTTTGTGTTCTCTATCTACATAAACGTCTCTATGTAGTGTTTCTGTATTGTACATATTACATATATTGTAATTATTATGAGTTATTTTCGGCAGTGCACATTTTCTAAGGGTTTGTCGAAAACACCCCAATGCCACATGAAAAAGGGATTTCATTTTGAAGTCACAATTATAAATGCAGCTGCAAAGGCGATTCTTATTAGGTTTGTTGCCAAATAGCAGTATGTATCAGCTATAAAAAAGGTTTATTAGCATTTTGATATGTGAGTTTTCAAAGCAACGTGAGGCAGTTACCATAGCTCCAAAGAGGCCGAATAGATGATTTTTGAATTGCAGGTGCATCCGTCACTAAGACTGCAAAATATCTAATGTGTCAAAGGGAAACAATTTAGAAGATGACAACATATGCCACACATGGACAAAATGCATTTGCAAAGAGGATTAGTTGTCGTAGCTGAAGCCCACTGACATGGATAGATGGGCACCTCACATGATTGTTACTATATGCAATAACAGTGTAGTCTCAAACATTAACAAAAAAAATTAACCAACATCTAGTGAAGGGGTAGGCAACCTTCAGGCACTCCAGATTTTGTGGACTACATCTCCCCAGCATCTGGAGTGCCAAAGGTTTCCTACACCTGCGCTAGTGTGATCCAGTCTCAACAACTCCTATACAAACCAAGCAACTTCATGAAATTTAAAGAAGGATTGCCGATTGGAAAACTTTTCAAAATTGTCCAAATCATCAGGATGTATAGTTATTTTAATGTGCTGGTTTTTTATCAGTCAATAGAAAAGGAATACACTAAAATAGCTTGAAATTCATGTACTAAAGTCTTTTTCTGTGTTACATATTATTTATTATATCGATGTTAATAAATTGATTGTTTAACCAAATGCCTTTACCAATTGATTGTCCTGTTTAAGATGAATTACCTTACATTGGATATGTAGCAAAGCCTTACCATGGAAGAAAGAAAATCCAGCCATGCTAAGTTATTCAAGAACACTTACGCATAATGAGCACGCTAGATGGGTCAATTGGTTCTTATCTTCCACAACAATCTTTACCATGGCCATTAAAACGATGGGATCCCCTTATCGCCTTTAATCAATATTGATTTAAGGTGATTGACAAGATTTCATGACCACAAGCAAAACATAAAAAAAGAGAATCCTTTATATCCATTATCCATTAGCCCTAGATTCAGACTACAAAATACACACACGGAAAGGGTGAATGGGAGAAAAATTCATTTAGTTCCTTGGACAAAGCATATTATAGATTCACCCATAAATCCCAGTATCATACGGACGCGGGTAATGAAAAAGAAACGAAATACAACAAAATCTACGAGATAGAAGAAAGATCATAATCTTGTTCAAAAGTTCATCCTTAAGTGTAAGCAGGTCTCTAAATTAGCTGCCAGGAACTGAGGACGAAGCAGCGTGAATTTGCTCCCGATATAAAAGATGAATTACTGTCCCATACACAGTTCACTTTATCTCATTGCTTGCTAGATGCAGAGTTATAGAACCTGCAATAAAAAAAGATCATTTCTCCCTCCTGCTCGAGGTTTATTTTTCCAGCGTTTTCAGTTTCCATTGTATGCTGTCATGTTGAGAAATGCACATGTCTTAGAATGAAAAACCTACTCTGTTATGGTAATTTACTTTTTTGTGAGCGCTTGTGTCTTGTTTACATTGATGTTGTAAACAACAATTATACAGGAATAAGAGCCTTTGAGGATAAGCTTAATAGTACCATATTACATTAATCAAGGTGCAGTGTACTCGGATGCATTGGCAGCTGGTGATGGCAAGGTGGAAGGAATTAGTAAGTGAATATACTGTATATATATATATATAAAATTTAAAATGTAATTTCTCACCCCTGGTATTTTTGTTAATTCCTCATTCACAGGTCCTCTACCAGATGCCTGGGAGTCTGAGGGTTCTGAGCAGTATCTTAGTTGTTCCTAGAATTGAACTTGGGGGTCCCTTGAGTACTCTTATCACAACTAGGTGTACTATTGCCTTCACTTTCCACATAATTTTTAGCTCGTCCTTTACCTGCTCCTTCTTCCTGATGTTATGGTCATAGGGTATTGTTGCATCCACCACACTACCATCTTCCGTTCCTTGTCTATCACCATGATGTCAGATTGGTTGGTCACTACTTGTCTGTCTTGATATGAAAGTCCCACAGAATATTAGCCCTGTTATTCTCAACTACCCTTTTTGGTATCCCATCTAGACCTAAGCAGAATATCCCATATGCCGTGCGGATATTTCTGTACACATTCCCAGCAACTTCGTTGTGCCTCTTAGTGTATGCTGTCCCTGCTAACATCTTGCACCTGGCTACTATGTGCTGGATTGTCTCAGATGCGTCTTGAGTCTCTTGAGTCCTGTCTAGTGTGGTAGACCCCTGTTTCTATTGATCTGATGCTAAGTGCCCGTTCCTGTGCTGCTACAATTAATGCCACAGTGCATTTCCCAAAAACAGGTAGGATTTCATAATATTTGGCACTTCCACTATCTGTCGGTGGTACACCCCATAGAGAGGTTTGTCTTGCCATGGGACCTCCTCCTCCTTTTCCGCATCCTCTATCTATTGTTGTTTCAGCCATTCCATTAGAAGTTCATCTATGGGAGACAATCTTCATTATGTACTTGTGAATACTTTGTGGTCCATCCTAGACTGTGGCCTTAACACTCATCAGACCCTGACCTCCTTTCAGCTGGTGTATATTCTCTGGGTGCTGAATTTCAGGTGTAATACTAAATTCATAGTGAGTTTCCAGATCTTGATATCCATGATAACCAACTCTTTCCTTGGCCAGGTTATAATACCTAGAGAAGAGTTGGTCATCATGTATCATGTTTTACAGCTGGGTACCTGATGACTGGTAGGGTGTGTGTGTTGAAGACTTGGATCTTGTCATGGCCATTGAGCTTGAACTTCATGACTTGGCCGGACTCTCTGGAGGTATGTGTATGTTGCTATCCTCATTTTCTCTTACTCATGGTTGCCATGAGTAAGAGGCAACAATCCTATTTTACCTTCTGGTATTTGAAATCCTGATCACCTTCCCCCTTTTTGCTATCATTTTCTCACACTTATCTAGTCCAAACGACATTCTGATGTCCGTGTTGTATATCATAGGTGGATCAGTGAGTCAGTGTTCTTCTCACTCTTGGCATGCAGCTTTGTGTTGTTCATGTAGATTAGGTGGATGATGGTAGCTCTGCTCTCGAACCTGTATACTCTTCATGATGTTCTAGCTAAGGGGGTTGAGGCAAATGCAGTACAGTATTGGGTTTAGCACATCACTTTGGTATATGCCACATATGATGGTGACTTGTGTTATTTTCCTGGAACTGGAATTATGAATCAGGGTGACTTCCAAGCCAGCATGACTCTCTCGGTTTTTGTTACTTTCTTATTATTGAGGTGGGTGCATGCATATCATTAAGCGCCTTGCCCAGGAAATTCAAACCTTGGTTTCCCAGTAACTAGCAACTGCACTAACAGCACCTATATAAATGGGTGTTACTTATGGATATTATCAGAGATTACAATAAATATATACGTAAAATGTTTTTTACTTGATAATATGGTTAAACGTAACATTAATTTGCTTTATTTCCATTTTCCTGTGATATATCAGGCTCCATGGCGCTGTTTACCTTCTATTGTAATGCCCGATTGAAAGTGTGCAGAATGAAATTTTACACATTTTTACATTTTAATACTATTTTATGTTGATCATACTTTGGCAAAGTGATAACAGATCACACAATTAGAGGACTAACATTATTGTAACCCATATTTCTAGTGTATTTTAAGCCTCAATATGATGTAGAAAATGAAAATATTTCTCTCCAAAGTGGCCTGCCTACCACGGTCACAGGGGTCACCCTGCAACCAAGCCCCTCACTCCATGGGCCGCCCTAATAACTTCTGGGCCAGTGCACAGCCACCGGCCCAGGTCTGCGGTTCCCAGGTGTCTGGCAGGAAGGGAGAGCTACAATGCTCCCCTACTGCTTGTGTGTAGCGTGGCCGAGCGGTCTGACAGGAAGTGTCAGACCAGGAACCGCAGCAAAGAAGCTGGTACAGGATGGGGAGAGAGGTAGGAATGGGATACAGGGAGGGGAGGGAGAAGAAAGGTAGGAATGGGGCACAGGGAGGGGAGGGGTGAGAGAGGTAGGAATGGGACACAGGGACACTTTTAGAAATTAGCCTGATGATTGGGGTTTATAATAACATCTGTCGTGTACAGTAGGGATAAACAAAAATCTCTCAAACTATTAAGTAATTTACATTTCTGTGATGACCAGACACCCACAGACACCCATAAAATGGCTAAAGTTAGATAATGTGTTTGAATAGAAAAGTAAATAGAGTAATTTCCACCACGTCATCAATGGATCTTTTCGAAAACTGTATTTTAAGTCCTCACAAGATGGTTACTTTCCTAGAAACTATACACAATGAAAACCACTCTCTATTGTAAACGTCAAACACCAAGTGTAACACAAGCAAAGATTGTATGTTAGCTCTCTGAAATTGGAACTTTCAGCAGCAGAAAGGTGTACTGAGAAATCAGCAAATTACTCATGTGTGGGTAAGTGGTTAAATGACTCATGTTTGAGAGCAGCGTATGTTGAAATTGGCAAGTTGTGGCTTAATTTCTACTTGTCAAAACAATGTACTTTAGGTTGAAGAAGTGATTTTATTTTCAGATAGTAGCTTTATTTTAATAATTGAGGCTCCATTTTGTAACCGGTATATCAGATGAAGAGAGACAGGACCATTTTTTGAACAGCTATCTAATTTTAAGATGTTGCTTTTATTGGTATGAATGGAGCCAGCATGTCCAAATGTAACGTTGCAGAGGAATTTTACGAAATGCCTCTATTGTGTACCATGTGTGGCACTACTGAATATGAGAAGGAGCTAACAGTTGCAGGTCTAGCGATCGCCCATCCAGAAAAACTCCATAAAGAAAAGACTGATGTTAAAATGCATGTGTTGATGAAGCAGAGAGATCACAAAGCAATGACTGCACAATTCCAGATTTCTCCTAATGTTTCTAAGGACAGACCATTACCAATAGCAGTATTGACATTTGGTATCACTGTTGTCTGTGCTAGGATTCTACATTCAGCTGTGTTATTTTTCTTAAATACATCCAACAGGAGAGTTGGACTCACAATCTAAACACAGCCTGAATGTATTCAGCTGTGTTAACATTTCCTTATTTTGTCTTCTGGTCCTGTTCTGGATCTTTTTGAATCCATTCACAACACAATAAAGGCCTACCATCGTATGTGCTCAACACTATCAGGGGTAGACCAACCAGCCCCACTCATGCTTATGACATTCCTCCTTTAAATTTTGGATAGCTGTAGAAATGCCACTCTAACCTACTCTCATTTCAGGTATATTCTAGGTACAAACCTAGAGATAACACCTCTGAAATTGTTGCTTCAAAAACTAAAAATTAAGCCATAAAATGCTCATCCAACAATGCAGACATTGTTTAAAGATGCAGCTTATGTAATCGATGTTCATGCATTTGCTGCAATGACTAATTTAACCATCAAATTTTTACTTCTTTAAAGGGTTACTTTAAGGGGGTACATTTTTTCTGGGTAAAATGCACTATAGGGCACTATTAATGAGGTCCCCCCTCAACCCTGCAAAAATAGATGTTTAATTAGCTGGAATCCAGCGCCAGGAGCTTCCTACATTCCACGCTCCTTCCTGACGTCATCCAGGGCCTCACACAGTCCAATCACAGGCTTTTTCTCTATGAGAAGTCTGTGATTGGACCGTTTTCGCCAGCTCAGAAGGCATGCACCCAATCTGAGCTGGTGAGGGGGAGAGGGAATGGTGAGGTAGACTGAGATGGAGGGCTTTTTAAAAAACCTTCTTCTTTTTTAAAAACAAACAATTTTATCAGGAGGTGGGGAAGGGAGAAAACTGCAGTGCAGAAGCTCTATACACTTGTTGCCTGCATGCTGTGCGCACTGACGATGAATGTATTTTATGCACAGAATTTACATTAGGTAGCCTGGAACAGAGAGAACAGATAATAATCCCCAAGTGCAGATTACTCTGTATAGATTCTTACCACCATGACCACTTCAAATCACTAAAGTAGTCATGGTGGTTTGAGTAACATTTAACCCCTTAAGGACACATGACTTGTGTGACATATCATGATTCCCTTTTATTCCAGAAGTTTGGTCCTTAAGGGGTTAAATGTGATATCTTGTTTGACCTGGACTTCATTAAAATGTTGCTGTCAATTCAAGAGTATTCTTTATTAACACAAAATTTAAATTATTTTAAGCAGTGTACTTTGCAAGACTGTGGAATGATAGTCATTGACTTATAGCCTCAGCACAGTGCTATCATATATGAAAGAGGGCACGGGTTTACAGGAAAATGTTAATAAATCCTTCAGAAACCCTGCATTAAATATGTAAATGCAGTTTTATATTCCAGATAACAAAATATATTTAATCGAACTAGAAGTTAAGATGCGTGATTTAAAATTAATACAATTCTTGTATATACGTTAGACCAGAGTTAGGCAAGCTTCAGCACTCAAGATGTTGTGGACTACAGCCCCCATAATGCTCTTACACCCATAATGCTGGCAAAGCATCATGGGAGGTGTAGTCCAAAACATCTGGAGTGCCGAAGGTTGCCTGTGCCTGCATTAGACAATATATATGCTTAGTTTATTGGTAAAGTACTTATTCTGAAAAATGCACGAGCATAGACACCCTGGCAGGATTGATAAACAATGGTTTGTCCCAGGGGTCAAGTCCTGGGGAATAAAGTGTGGGAACTCACTCGAGTTCCACCCCCACCCCACCACCAAAAAAACCCAAAACTTGTATGCATATATAAACACGTACACACACTCAAGTGCACACATACACTTACAGACACACACGTACACTCACAGACACACAAAGACACACACAAATTCACAGATAGACACACACATACACTCCCAGACACACACATACACTCCCAGACACACACATACACACCCAGACACATACACACACACACTCCCAGACACATACACATACACACTCACAGACACCAACACACAAATACACATACATACACTCACTCCCAGACACATACACACACACTCCCACACACACATACATACACTCACAGACACACACTCCCAGACACATACACACACTCCCAGACACATACACACCCACACATACACTCACAGACACACACGCTCACAGACACACACACTCACAGACACACACACACACACACAGACACATACACACACGCATACATACACTCACAGACAGACACACTCACACTCCCAGACACACACATACACACTCACACTCCCAGACACACACACTCCCAGACACATACACACACACATACACACACACACATACACACACACACATACACACACACACATACACACACACTCCCAGACACACACACACACACATACATACATACACTCACAGGCACACACACACACACACACACACACATACTCCCAGACACATACACACACACACATACATACACTCACAGACACACACACACTCCCAGACACATACACTCCCAGACACACACACACATACATACATACACTCACAGACACACACACTCACACACACACTCCCAGACACATACATACACACACACACACACACAAACTCCCAGACACATACACACACACACACTCCCAGACACATACACACACACACACTCCCAGACACATACGCACATGCATACATACATTCACAGACACACACACTCACAGACACTCACAGACACATACACTCCCAGACACATACATACACTCACAGACACACACACTCCCAGACACATACACACACATACATACATACATACACTCCCAGACACACACATATACACAAGAATTATTGCATATTTTTTTTTAAATTAAAAATGTCCACCCAGCCTCCCTACCTGGAGAGCTGGCGTGGACCTGTCCCTGGGGTCCAGTGGGGCTTCAGTGCGGCCGGCTCTTGTCTTGCTGTCAGACGCGGCGAGGGAGCTGGTTCTCTCTGCTCCCTCTCGCCGCGCGGGCTGTCTACTGATGCCGGGAGCCGGAAATGACGTCATATTCCGGCTCCCAGCATCAGCAAACGGCACGCGGCGAGAGGGAGCAGAGAGAACACAGCTCCCTCGCCGCGTCTGACAGCGAGAGACAAGAGCCGGCCGGGGGGGTCCATCAGGTGGCCATTAGGCCACCTCTTGGGCCCCCCATGACAGGGGAAACACAGGGGCATTTGGGGGCGGCATTTTTTGCCGCCCCCTGAGTGCCTGCAGGACCACAAACGGGAACGGCGTTCCTGTTCTAAAAAAAGTGCAGGAACGCCGTTCCCACGCGTTCCTGCAGGACTCGAGCCCTGGTTTGTCCACATGAGCTTACAATCTAAAGAAGTATTCTAAAACCTTTTCTCACCAAGTTCCACTTGTAACAGATTTTATCAGTCAAGTGCCCCATTTTTGACCTACTATTGAGAAAATATTTATGGTGCTCACATTTTCAATAAAACACTATTAAACAATAAAACCTGACACAGATATATTCTTACTCATTTTAGAAGGGCCCTACTGGGTAAACATGTCACAGGCTTAAAAAATTTGGTATACTATAGAGTGGGGGGTGAACACACATCAAGTAAAAGTTCAGCTGCTTCTATTATGTGCTTGGAGTGACAAAGGTTGTTTATTTACACATGCATTAAAAGCCACCAGAATAAACTCTCATGGGCTCTCCTATTCTCAAAGGACACAAACAAGGGCATACCTTGATAGCCAGAGTCAGATTAAGAGCCCAGTGGGCCTGGTGCTGACAATTACAGAATCGTATCAACCAAAACAACTAAAACAGTCATACCTCCCAAGCATCATGAATCTGATGGAGACGGTGCTGGAGGGAAACTCATAGGATGCAGCTATAAGAAAACACATACCCTATGCTAATCTCCCTCTAATTCATGCTTTCATCTTTCAAGTAAATCCATACCCCCTAACATCAGTGTCCAGTAAAGCAGGAAGTCAATTAACGGGGTAAAAGGGTGTGCCACTGACGCAAATCACGCAACCAGAACAGCCGAAAGGGGCAAACATGCCCAGATAGGTGGCATGTCTGTCCAAAGAATTGGAAGGCCAGTCTGGCGTGAATGCATGTCAGGCTGCCTGCCAATCATGCAGGCTGGCCAACTAATGGCATACTATGCAGACAGCACCCTGAGCTTGACATAAATGCATCAAATGATGCGCCTACTCCAAGCTTTCTAAGGACTGTCCGCTATCACTCACATGTCCACTTGTCTCCTTATCTTCTTACTAGCAGGCAGAAGCTCTGGGAAGGAGTTTGTGAATAGTTTTGCGTAAAAAAAAAATGTAAAAAATAGTTGTTTTTTTTTGTTGTTTTTTTTTTTAATCAATGAGCCTATTCTATAGGCATGGGCCTGGAGCTACAGCTCCATCAGCCCCTATGTTAGTCCGGCCCTGTTAATAGCTCAGAAAGGAGCTTTTTCCTTTAGAAATAGAAAGTGTTATTTCTATATATAATCTTTTCAAGAGATAAGCTGAATAATTGCTGCGTGGAAAGGTTGGAGGTTAGAGAAGTCATATTTAAGAAATGTTTAGATTACTTTTATATCTGTGCCATCTATCTGGCATAATACACTGTATCAAATGACTTGGCCCAGTTTGGTATGTGTTACCCTTAGATTGTAAGCTCACGGGCAGGGCCCTCTACCTGTTGTATCGGTCTGTTCTTATTGTATTGTCTTTTCACCCGATTGTACAGCGCTATGGAATATGTTGGCGCTTAAAAAATACCAGTAACTAATAAATAAGGTACTTGCCTGGTACAGTAGAACTCAACTTTAATCTCTTTCAATAAAGGTTCAGGTCTTAAGCAACACACTATGCCATTAGGAGGTGCCATTGATAGTTCTGGTACTATAATAAATAAATAATTTACAGAAATAGTTCAGGGTACCTTTTTAATGATACTCTCTACTAAATCTGGGAAGGTTGCTCTCGAAAAGGAAAGTTTTGCCCACGTGAGGAGCCCCAGCAATATATTTATTTATTTTAGCATTTGTTTTCTAGCATTATTATCTAGAGAACTTTACAAACACAGTAAATAATGGTAGCTGGGCTTATGGACATATTAAAGGGATACTATAGGCACCCAGACCACCTTATCTCATTTTTAGAGAAAATGCATTGTTTACATTGCAGGGTTAAGATTTCCTCTATTGGCTATCTCCCAAACAGCCTCTAGAGGCGCCTCTTACAATATCAAAGAGTTTAACTCAGAGAAACAACGCTGGGCATCCTCATTCTTTGCATGAGGATGTCCAGTGACTTGAAAAACCCTTTAGGAAAGCATTGATTCAGTGCTCTCTTTTGGTGGATTCATTGCTTTCCTATGTGGGGCAGAGGGACACTATATTGTTAGGAATACAGTGTGTGCAGTGCAATGCCCATGGGCTTGCAATCTAAAGGATAATGTGTATCAAGACAATAGCAAGAGAGAAAATATAATTTATTATAGAATCAGTAAATTCAGCATGACATTAAATTTGCTATTAAGCCAATCATGTAGGGTAAAGAAACACAAGTTAAAAAACCCTGGTTTAAGGAAGCTTACGATGTAATATTTTGATATAATATTTTGGGAAGGGAGTGTTTGCCCATTTGCCCTTCTCTACCAACTATGCATACATCTGTTGCAATATAACACAAAAAATCTGTTTACTTTTTTTTGTGCTTCTGTGTTGCTCCTCACCCAGCGAAGAAGCAAATCTCCGGACTGAAGCTGAAGTTAGAGACATTACAAATGATGTTGCCTTATAACCATCCCATGTTCTACTGGATCCTGAAAGGAGTTATGTGTACATATTAAATTAAAATCCTTTGAGCAACCTCCATAACTAAGTTCCTTCAATTTGTTCATGTTGTCCCAATTTATATCCTCAAAACTTTTTTCTAAGAACTTCAGAAAACTTTTTTCTATCTAGGTAGTTCCCGAATCTAGTCTTGACTATTTATTCTCATTCACTCCCAGTCACCAGGCATGAGTTTACCAGATCTAAAGGCCTGTTACAAAGAAGCACAGCTGGTTCATCTCATTGAATATTATATTTTCCTTAAAATAAGTTGTGACTTTGCCTAAAGCAATCTTTCTTACCTGGAGATCTAAGGGGACAGTCTCACAGTTAAGATACCTCTATGCATTCTGCTCTCTCAAGCTTTACTTTCCTACTTTCTCTTAACATGTATTGCTCATTCTTTTCCCTGAAGTCCATGATGCTTTATTTCTTGAAATACAAAGACAATACAACTTTCCCAAACATATAATTTGTTAAGTGACAAATACATCATATATTGTGAAATACTTCTCCTTGGCATGATTTCACCATCAACTTCAGCATTTCCTCCCCACACTCCCACATATCAAACGTTCTCCTTACTCCATTCACCTAATTGAATTCAATTTAATTGAATTTAATAGAGAGAATCAAAGCTTTATTGTCCGGAGCACTAAAGAGTAGATTCATACCTCTCAAAGTTAAAAAGCAGCAAACTACCCTTTGGCCAACTTGGAATGAACGTTAATTCTGTTAATTTCTTGGAACCGCTTTGATAGAACCTGTACCGTTGGTTGACATTATTCATCTTACTCCATACTGATCTCCCTCTTTCCCACCAGGTGAAATTTGTACTAAGATTATAAGAATACAAAACTAATAACCTATAGTTTTACTCTCCTAGCCCTAAATTGCTACCCCACCTTCATTTGCCATGAAAATTAGAAAAACATATGTTTTACTTACCTTGTTCCAATGCCAAGGCTCGCTCAGTGCTGCTTACCTCTCCTCCTCCAGCGATGTCACAGAGGAGGCATAGCCTCCTCTGCCGATGGTTCAATTTAATGTCCCTTTCCTCATAAAGGAGAATTGGGGACCTTATGGGCATGTATGGCAGTGCCGCGCACATATTCAAACTTTCCCATTGAATTTCAGTGCTTTCCTATGGGGCTTACGTGTCAGTGCAGCAAAAGCACCTCTAGTGGCTGTGGTACTGACAGACACTAGAATATGACTTAAGGGGGCAAATTGTCCCTATGGGGCAATGTAAACACTGCCGTTTGCATGAAACACAGTGTTTGCATGACAATGCCTGAAGACAATGATTATACTCACCAGAACAACTACATTAAGCTATAGTTGTTCTGGTGACTATTGGGTTCCCTTTTAAATGTGCAATTCACCTTTAATAGCTGTCAGTTCACATTCTAGTAAATAGCCCTGTTAGTGTTAAAATAAATAGTATATTTCTGTTATGGGCTCAACACTGATAATCTATAACACTTCCCGTCAGTTCTGTTTTACACAGTAAAACTGTACAATGGGTACCTAAGGATAATCCCTATTTCCTATTATATGAGGAAGTCTTCTAACCACCACAAGCATGGATCATGCTGCCAGCTCATAGCACAGTAATGTAACAGAGACAGAACACATTCTATTTTCTGAATTAAGGAACTGGGCACAACACGCACACTGACATAAAGTCTTGCCCTCTGCTGCCAGGACCTGAGGATTCTGTATGCCAGCACAGCATATGCTAGTGGTAATTAGGAGATATGATAGTGTGACCTTTGCCTGGCAACAGATGTGCAGGTTCCCAGGGGCTGGGTATAGGGCACTGGTTTCACAAGGTTATCCAAACTCCGTCATGCTGGACTCAAATAGCTTCACATAACGGACAGGGGGGCAGGTGCAATGTTTACAATTGTGTGTTTGCTAGCTTGTAAACTTTTACTATGTTTGGCTGGGTTTGAATTGCAATCCTGCCAGATTGCTTATCTGAGTGAGAAGCGTTTCTCCATGAGGCTGGATTGGAGATGGCATTTCTGTGGCAAGCTGCTGTAGAATGAAGAGAAGATGGAGAGCATGTTTCATATGCAATCACCTATCCTTGACAGTCACCTAGTGAGGCATGAAGAGTGAATTCTGCAAGATAACCAGTGACACAGGACATCACTGTAACTGTGCGGCAGGGCACATAGGAGACTTTAGACAGATATTGTAAAGGAGGGTAAGAGGCCCAGGAAACCATCAAATTAAAATCATGAATTGTGCTTTAAACATACCTGATAATGAGAAAAAGGACATGTGAAGCCATGAAATGTCATTCTTTTCTTTGTGTTTGCTCTGTATGACCTTTCTGAATTGTTTCGTGATTATGAGGTTGGTATAAAAATAGAATGATGCATTTTTGACATTTTGTGTGTGTGTGTATTTTTTTCCATTTACTGGGTATTTTCCTAATCTCCTTCCACTTGTCATCATCCCCATGCCACGGTACCTAGTACCATGTGAGGATGAGAGGCTGATATAGCCCATTATGGTGCTGACAGTGGTGAGATGTCCTGGTGAATATTCCTCACATGCTTGCTCAGGCAAAGCCAGTTAAAAGAAAAACACAATGTTTTTTTCTCAAGGGAATGAAAGAAAGAACTTATAAGAGAACTGTGCAGGGGGACGCAGCTGAAATTAACCATACACATTATTCTGAAACACTAAGGCAACTAGGGACATGATACCCACTAGGCAAGGCAGCCTATAGGCAGGGCTAGAATTAATTTGCTTGTATAGAACATGCCAAATGCTGTTGTTCAATATGAAATACTGCTCATTTGGTGCAATGCGGCCTTCTTAGACCCCATTTGCTTTACAAAAAATGTCCTTATAACTCTTCCTTGTGCTAAATATAACCGCTTGCTGCTATTACTATATAATAGTGTTAATTTTGTTTACTAACAATTTTAGTCAGATTTTAGTCGAAGTTTTGAGATTTAGTTGACTAAAATTAGACTAAAACTAAAACAATTCAGATGACTAAAATACGACTAAAACTAAAATGGCTTTTTAGTCAAAAGATTATGACTAAAACTAAATTGAAATTTGCTGCTAAAATTAACACTGATGGGTAAGACACATGGGGCAGGGGGAGAAGAAATTAGACATATGGGGGGCTGAGAAAATGAGACACATGGGCAGCTGGGGGGACACAAAGAGAAACAGAAGGGTTGGGGAAGCCATATAAAACTCTCTCTTAAATTCCTCTTGTTGCTCTGTATAACCCCTTTCTCTCTCTCGCCATATCCTCTTGCTCACCCTAAAATTCTGTTAACTCATTTAGCATGTCACTGTAACAATTGTTATCCATATAACTTATCCCAGAATCCCCTTCTTTCTCTATGTAGGATCTTTGCAAGCAGGGATACAATGCAGGGATACAATGCAGGGATACAATGTTTTGCAATGTTCTGCATGTAAATGTAAACACAGCTGAACGTGATGTGTTGCCTTACTGTTGCCTTACTCTTTCAATGAAGTGTCTAGCTATGATGTGTATTGTCCTGCAAGTTGTGAATCTGTTCCAGAACACATCTGTGACTTTCAGATCAGCCTCCGGGAGGTGGGCATAGTTTATCCTGAAAATTATGTGATGGCTTTGAACTTCTCTCAGTGTCAACGAGAGGGAGGAAGGGGGGAGCGCCATATTAATTTATTAGATCTCTCCAGGGAAATGCGCAACAGTGGAGGAGAAACCCCAGCACCCTATAAATATTTATAATGCACATGAAAATTTTAAAGCACTGCAGTAATAATCTTGTGTAAAGCTATTTTCCAAAAACACGACTTTTTCTTTCATCGTGTAAATATAGGGCTTATGATACTGGCTTCCAATCCAAAATATACTGACCTTCTTAAGGCCTTATTGGATTTAATTTGTTCATCTAATGATCTTACCAAAAAATATATAATAAAAATGCAAAAACGATAGACTTGAACTCTATCACATTGCTGTAAAATTGATGGTTATGCAAGTGATTCAGCACCCACCCATCCAGCCTAATCACAGCACCACCTGCCTCTCGCTATCCCTAGTCATTCAGTAACTGCAAGTATCTTCTAAACTGCTGTATGTGATTGCAGTCATTAAAAAAGACATTTGGGATTTGAACTGGGAGCGTTTGAAAACAATTACAGAATTCATGGCAGCAGATTCCATTGAAATACATTTATGTGACTCAGCAAGGATAGTATGAAAGAGCCTATTGAATGAGCCCCGTTGAAGGTTGTGGAGTACCGGTACAATGTAAAGATTCTTCAATTTGAAAATCTTGGGGATGAATTGAAAGTGCAAACTGAATTTCAATAGGCGTGCAAAGGTATCAGCATTTGGGGAATTTTGGGAAATGTATTTTAGGAATGGGTCAATAATCACATTGAGTAGGTAAAATGCAGAATGTGGGTCAGACAAATCAGTGGCTATGAGACTTTTAGTAAGTATTTGCTCATATTAGTGTCAATTCAAAGTGTGTTTGTGTTAACGTGATTGTTTGTTTTGTCTTCTAACTATGGGCAGCCTTTGTACTATTGCCCATACAAGGCCCTTATTATTGCCCAAAAATAAGCCCTTACAAAGTTTGTTCTGCAGGTCTGTGAGCTCCATATGGAACTGACATCATAGTCCTTATAAGAGATAAGAATACTTCATTGGACTTAGCAATCCTTGTTATGCATTAGTTGTATAGGGGACAGTGGCACCATTCAAGGTGCTGGTGTCTGCTCTGAGATTCTTAACTTTGTTGCTTGCCAATATTAAAAGGTCTGACAATATATGCAGTGATGTCTAAAGGATTCTGGAAGAATCTGATTAGATTATTACTATATAGACAAATTCTGTTGTTGCAGGGTGAAGAATGAGACCTTGGTCCATTCTACCAAATTTCAGGATTGGGAGAGAGTAGCAGATAATCTTGTATAAAAGACTGGGCAATATATAACAAGCAAAAGGTAATCAACACGAGGGCGGAGGCTCCGTGCCACCCTTCTAATGCCCAAGCACTCCAAACAGATAGTGGTGGACTCCTGCTACAGACTTAATAAAACGGCTACTGCAACCCAGGAGACGTCTAAGGAAGTTCTGCTCAAACTGGTACGTGACGCTGACCGTGGCATTATTATGGGGGCAGTAAGGGGTACTCCCACGGTGCCCTTTGAGGGTGATCAGCTTGCATTTTATCGAGACTTTTCCAGATATACCCTGTCCTGGCGGCGCTCTCTCAAGCCCATAACCCAAGTGCTTCAGGAGAAGTCCATTACCTACAAGTGGGGCCCCCGCAGACTACTTGCCAACAAGGCAGGGAAAACACACGCTATCTCGCACCCTGCTGAAGCCTCAACCATTCTGCAAGCCCTCGGTCTACCGACAGCACAGCCACAGATTACAACCCACCCAGCCCTGAATGTAGCAGACGTCACCCCATTCGTGCCAAGAGGAAGCGCACCCACGACAGCGGCACAGCCACCCTGAACTTTGGGACTGAGTTTTGCCTGTGCACTACCATATGCACGCTACCCCTCACAAATCCTATAACTGTTGCCCTTTTCCTTTTTATTTTATTTAAAACGGATCGAAAGTTGACCATGTTTATATATGTCTCTATATTTTATATCTGTTATGTTATGTTGCCGGCTCCGTAAGCCTTAGACCTAGCTCAGTATCAAAGCACCCCCCCCAAGCGCCACCAAGCGACACGCAGCGCAAAAAATAGCAGCCCTCCGGGTGCCCAGAACATAACCCCCGCCTTCAGTTACAGCATAACAAAATGGGAACTCACACCCGGCTTCGAGGGCGCCCATACCCAATAATACCATAACTACGTGCCTCACTCCTGCATAGGTATCAGGGCGTACGTTACACTGGCCACAAGGCACATACGGCCCAAGTTTACTGCCCTACCCAGTCACAAGCTCGAGGACCACCGACAGGGAAACCTGGGTAAACCCGCATATACTAAAAATAAAATTGAGTAGACTAAGCTAGGTGGCGAAAGTATCCATGTACTGTAAAAATGTTTTACCTGCTGATCACGAAATCTGTTATATTGTTTGCCAATACTCGCAAAAATAAAGAATTAAAAAAAAAAAAAAGGTAATCAACACAGACAAAATGAGGGGTAACCCCTAAATTATTAAATAATCATTGTTTTTTGTTACAACACTGGCATCGTCCTACCCGTATCTTGGACAATGATTATTTAATAATAGTAAGTGTAGTAGGCAAATGCCTCTAAAATTTGGATTAATTACCTATATTAACCTTTGTAGCACTGTTAATATGCTTTTCATTCTTAAACACATTAGTTGTTCATATTTATAATTTTTAGATTTAGAATAAATGAAGGTTAGGTTTTATGTGGTTGTGACGGTAGTCACCATCACTGGGGATAGAAGACACACTGTGCCTATTATTTGTGCAGGGTATGTTGAATGTATTGCTGGTCTGTGCATCTCCCCCTCCCCCCTTTTTTCTGTCCTATTGTTTCCCCAGCAGGGCATTGTCCCAGGGACACTGCCAGACCAGTTTAAACTGGCTGCCCCGCCCCACCTCAATCTCCGATAAGCCCTTGCTATTGTCTGACCCCACCCTTCCATGTACTGTAGTGCTCTTATCAACCTATTGTATGTAAATTAGGCTGTTGGGGGCTAAAACTATGTGTGCTGTATTCATTAGAGAGTTGCTGTTTAACCTTCACCATGTGTCTTCTGGTGTTTGGTCCTGGGTGGAAAAGGCCCTAAGTGATCCCAGTCAAGTCTCGGCGTTTGGGTCTGAAGTGTTTCAGGGTCCCTAATAGCTACAAGGATTGGCGGAGGTACTCGGTCGGAGTAAAGGAGCTCAATTACAGTGGTGTATTGCATTTAGCAATTTTTTCACGTTTTATCATATTTGTGTTTGTGATTAACTTGTTTTACGCCTACACCTTCCTGGTTTCTTTCAATGATGAAGAATGGGCAATGTACACTGTACATAAGTTAGAATAGTCATCATATTGTCTTTACTCACACATTCTGGGTAGTGATGTCCCAAACAGTTCGCCGGGAACCGTTCGCCGGCGAACATAGCGTGTTCGCGGTCGCGAACACGTGCGATGTTCGGTCCGCCCCCTATTCGTCATGGAGGTGGGAGGATCTGGGAGGGTGGGTCTGCTGCTGATTGGCTGGCATGTGTCTGCTGACTGTGAGGTACAGGGTCAAAGTTTACTCAATGATGACGAATAGGGGGCGGACCGAACATCGTGCGTGTTCGCGACCACGAACACGCTATGTTCGCTGGCGAACGGTTCCCGGCAAACTGTTCAGGACATCACTAATTCTGGGGCAAATTCACACTGTTCAATGTGTGTTGAAGAGATTACCCTTATTTAGAATATTTTCATACCACAAATGTATGTCCCTAGCTTTCTGTCTGACACGGATTTTATTGTATAGCATAATTTTAACTGCACATGCACTGCAAGGTGTGTATAAATTTCAACCTAACCATCAGCCAATGAGAATGTTGTACTACAGTGCATAAAAGGAGATCAAATTGAGGAAGATAGAAATTACTCCTATATAGAGTAGGCTAGATATGCCAGCTTGTTTCCATACGACTTTAAAATGCTGTAATGAGTACAGAAATATAATTATCTCATAGTTAAATAATATCAATATTCATCATGTTTAGCTGTTACCTTGCTGTGAGGGGATTTCTCATTTTAAAGCAAGCATGTATCTCTGCAGCAATTTCATCGTGAACACAGCAAACGTATGAACTGCGCAAAGCGCCTGGAATGGTATATAAAACATAACAAAGAAATGATCCCTGGAAGGGTTGGTAAACTAGAGTTATGTTGCCAGATAATTTGGACTACCGCGTGAGCGTAGTAGCATAGTGACAGGCTGACTAGGCAGAGCTGCAGGTGGGAGTAATAGAGTCACGTCTATTAAGATAATCAGGGAAAGGGCATAAACATATACCATTTTACTCATTCAACAACTGAAGACATTTAAATTAACTTGTTCTTAGCAAAGTGCTTTAGTGATACAGCAGCTCAGCTCAGTATGATTACCAGCGATAAATTGTATTTTAATGGGAATTGTAGTATTTACTTCACATAAAGCAATTTCTCAAGTTATATTCCTTAAATTGCCATTATTATTTTTTTCCAGAGCAGGAGCCATACTTGCATTAGTAGCAAGCAATGGTAAAATGGTAAGCTGTAACTGTGACTGGGATTCCCAGCATGCAATTCTTTTTGGTGAATAAAGTGGATGATACTATAAGTCTGGAATATCCACGTGTGCAGCACACACCAACAAATCATATACCTAAAATATAGTAGTGGTGACAGATCTAACCAATTAAATCCAACATATTTTTCTTCACATTCTTCTTTAACCCCTCAAAGGCACCTGAATGAAATGTACCCATTCAATACCAGCCATGTCTTGGATGAGCTATTTACTTAACGTGAGGCTCCTGAAATAGACATCTCCTGCCCCTGAAGAGAAACAGTAATTCTTTTGTTTTCAATGTTCTATAGTGTATTTATCCAAATATACAGCTGGGTAATGTGTGGCACCATTTTGAATGATTAACATTCCAGTTTCCCAACTTTTTAATGCAAGCATACTTGCTTTTACTGTGATTCATCCAATGTCCATAAATAGACCAGTATCCAGATCAAGGACCTTTGAGGAAAACGAAAGGGAAGTTTTCATGTCGAAATTAATTTATGTCATTCTAAATACATAATAATTGGAACCAAAAAAACAAACAAAAACATAATGCAAGTGGTAGATAATATTATGTGAAGGATTCAAAAATACTCATCTCATATGTGACAGGTGAGTTCAAGTAATTTTTGTATATATTTAACCCCTTAAGGACCAAACTTCTGGAATAAAAGGGAATCATGACATGTCACACATGTCATGTGTCCTTAAGGGGTTAAAAAAAAAATTTTTTTTTTGTTTTTTTTTTTTTAAATGGCCCTGAAAACACATTGTTCAAATGTGGACAATAAAGGAAAACAAGAAGATTATCAATTGTTTTGATACAGCACACTAACATGTGTAACATGAGAATACCACAAGCAAATGAGAGCATAATGAATGTAAGAGAAAATAAATGTTGCAGAGAATATGAGATGCGTAAACAAATAATCAAAAATCTGCAAGTGTATAAACCTTGGATATGCCATTTTCAATTAAACAAGCTGTGTACAAATAGCCCCGAAGAATACAGAGATTGAGAGAAAAAGGGAAGGAAAGTGACAAGGGAGGAGGAGGTGGGGTGTACATTGGGACTAGCAATGACTAGTTGACCAGTAAGGTAGACACAAAGTTGATGCATGTATTCAATCCAAGGAGTCCATACCCTGTAAGCAAGAAATGCATCGCGAAGAATGGCAGCAAGTCTGTCCATCTGCAGATTATCCTTGGGTTTAAAGGTAACAGTGGTAAATATGGGGGTGTTATGTGAAACCAGCTCACTAAAAGGGCACCGCAGGCAGCAAAAGCAATTTGGTTTTATAGTATTTGATAGAGTCAATAGGTTTGGAGAGTAAGAAGGCCCAAGGTTTCAATGGGAGATGTACTGTTTCACAAACGATGGACTCTGTTCCAAAATGTGGTGATTCACACCTAAACATTTGGGCATATGTGCCTTTTTCTAACATAGGGGTTAGACTCATGTGTTGGAGAGTGACAGGTGTAACATAACATCTAAGCATCTTTTTAATCCCATGTTTCTCTAAGATAACACAGACTGAATATTTAGCTGTGTGTTCCCATATTTATGGCAAGTCATCATCAGTGTTGTCACTATCTACCATATTCTCCCATTTATCCACAGAGGGGAGAGCTTTCCAGCCATGGGTAGAAGTTGGAATAAAGATTGGAGATGTAGCCCTTTACGTATGACACTTACGTTTTTTTACAGATAAATTACTTCAGTATGTTTTGCTGTACCCATGGACATGGCATCTAGTAGATAAAAGGTGTATGTATGGAATACAACATTGTTATCTCACCAGGTTAAAATGACATGTCTGGTGTTACAAATTGTCACTGGTATATTTTCTAAGGCACGGCTTTAGTGTGATATATTTTAATAAAGGGACAAAACAGTATAGCTCCTAACCGTCCATATTTAGGAGGGATAGTGCCTATTTTGGTCCCAAACTCATCTGTCCCTCTTTTCTAGGAGCTCCATATTGTTGGTGTGTTTGAGTGTTTAAGATCCATCATACGCACAGTGATATGTCTTTCAACTACAATAAACGTGCTTAGACATTATCACATGCCTTTATTGGTGAATGTTTTGAGTTGTCATTGAAAGTTCATGAACATATACTTTTATCTGATTCTATCATATAGCAATTGAAACAGTGGGCTATGCACAGGAAATTAAATAAACCACTCAGTATGTTACATGTCATTGCACTGTATGGCACAGCCATTTTTTGGTAGAGCATGTCTTGTTTCTCTGTGATAGCTTAATATTGATAACAATATCAGAGTATTGTTAGTTCAAATATATATATATATATATATATATATATATATATTTGTGTTAAGGGCTCATGATAGTACAGAAGAAACAAAACTGATAAGTGTTGGATGGTATTAAAAGAGCAAGTCGGTTGTGGTGTGCCGGAACCGACAATGAGGTAGGCCTGTAAATAAAGAGGGCCCACCAAGAAGAAATGTAATAGAAAAAGAGTTAATAATGAGGAGTGGGTGGGAGGGAGGGTGATGCAGCGCTGACCTCGAACGGTATGGAGCCAGGTAAGGGGTGTCCCTTAAGTAGGGAAGAGATGTGTCATACGCCCCTCCCACAATTAAAGGCCAAAAGGCCTTAATACTTGTTTTAAGGGCTCATGATAGTACAGAAGAAACAAACACTGATAAGTGTAGGATGGTATTAAAAGAGCAAGTCGGTTGTGGTGTGCCGGAATCGACGATGAGGTAGGCCTGTAAATAAAGAGGGCAAAAGTAGAAAATCTAATTTATTACATACCAGCAATATACATACTTTTAACCAGACATGTCTTGAAAGGCATTTCGTACTTCTTGTACCGGGTTAGGTATGTATCTAGAGTAAGCAGATGATTTCCAGCGCCGTAGTGACTTGATAACATGTACTGGAATGTTTGCACTGGATGCTGTGGAGGCCGCTCCTATTCGGAAGGAGTGGCCCGAATAGTTAGCTGATTTGAGGCCCAGCTGTGTAAGTAAAGACCTGACGTGTGTCATAAAGGTGGTGGTAGTGAGTACCGAACCTTGTAGACGGAAAAGTGGTTGAGATGGTGGTGCGTTGATATGCTCGGTATATGAGTCCAGTAGTTTGACGGGGCACAACCTGTTGTGAGTAGGATAGTATTTAACCTCTACTGGAGGTGCATGTTGATTGGTTTTGGAGTGAGGCAGAGTCAAGATATAATAGTCCATGTGTTTTGTTAAGTGTGAATGAAGTAGGATGTGAGTGGACTGTGTTATGTTGATGGCGGTAAATTCTCTTGGTCTCAAAAAACCATAAAAAGCTACGTATATAGCGGTTTTAATGACGAGATTTGTGTTGTTGGCAAAGGGTTTTAAATCTAGTAAACTGGATAAGTCTATAGGTAGCCTCTGGGCCATACGTGGGGGTTCGGATCTCTGAATACCCCTAAGGATGTTCTTAATTTGGTAGGAGGACATGAAACTTGAGTTGTTTGGTTGTAAAGTTAGCATGTGATGTTGGACGCCTGTTAGATATAGTTTGATTGTGTTGTATGATAGTTTGAGTTTGAGGTGGCAAAAAGAAGCAAAGCCCAACAAGGATGTCATGATGAAAGGTTGTAAGATGTTGTGTTCCGACAGGAATCTTTTTAATAAAATGAAGGCCCTGTCGTAAGTTTTCCGGGTATTGGTAGACAGTGCTAATTGGGATAATGTCCTGCTATTTTGCATGATAGCGTCTAGTCCATTACTAGATGGTGGAATAGTGGAGTGGTCATGGCTGTGAGTGCGGCTGACGGGAGTATTTGCTGAAAAGCCTGGAAATTAAAACGAGACAAGTTGTCAGCAGCCGTGTTACATACACCTGGAACACAAAACAAGAAGAAATTATGACATGCAGCCAGCCAAGTGAGTTTTCTCAGGAATCTCATAATAGTCAGTGATTTGGATCGGCCTTTGTTTATAATGTGACAGGTTGCTTGGTTGTCTGAGTAGCAACGTACTGACGAACCTGCCCATAAATGCCCCCATGCCACGGCAGCCGCCACGATGGGATATATCTCAAACAGAGCTGAGGTAGTGGAAAAACCCTCCAGGTCCTGAACCTCTGAAGGCCAGCTGCCCCAAAGCCATTCGTTCCCGAAAATTGCTGCAAAACCTGTGGCCGCGTCTGACCAAATGGTAGGTGAGGAGTCAGACAATTTAGGGAGGAACATACTTTTACCATTCCAGGTGGTTAAAAAGTGTCTCCACATAAGTAGGTCTGCCGTGGCTTGGGTATCCAGGGGTAACCTGTGTGCATCATGTCTAAAAAGTGGGAACATGTAAAGGAGTCGTGAGATGAAAGCCCGGCCTTGAGGTATGATGCGCATGGCAAAATTCAGTGACCCAAGCAGAGACTGTAATTCTTTGCGGTTGCAAGTACCGAGTTGTATGTAGAGATTTATGTTGGTAAGAATGTTTTCTACCTTGGTGCGTGGCAGGCTAGCTTGCATGGTGGCCGAGTCTAGCATGATACCCAGGAATGTGATGAAGGTATCTGGTCCTTCAATCTTGGTGGGGGGAGACTGGGACGCCCACCTGTTTGAAAAGGCTGATGGTTTCTTTGAGGCTACTGGGTGGGAAATATTCTCCTCGACCAGTAAGAAATCATCCAGATAATGTATAACTGTAGGGCATCTGGCTATATTTAATAATAACCAGCATAGGGTTTCGGCGAATACGTCGAAAATGGCCGGACTACTTTTGGAACCAAAAGTTAATCGTGAGAAAAAATAGTAGTTCCCGGCCCACTTAACACCATGCAGGTGCCATGGTGTAGGGTGGATAGGCAATAACTTGAAGGCATTTGTGATATCAGTCTTGCTGAGCCATGCTCCGACCCCTGCCTGCATGATAGCCGTAATGGCGTTATCTATGGTGGAATATTGCAGTGAAAATTCCTCAGAGGGTATGAGGGAGTTCAGACTAGGAGGTGCAGATAGATAGTCTCTGTTTGTGGGAAGATTTCCCTGTGTCAATACCCATGGGGTTTGTCCGCCATGTGGTGAAAGGAGGGGACTGGAAGAACCCCAATAGGAAGCCCTCTACGACTTCTTTGGCTATGAGTGTGTCCACCGCTGTAGGGTTTTGTTGTGCGGATTGTAAATTAGGACATTCCAGGATTCCGGAAGGCATGTGTATGAGACCTGTGTGGAATCCTTCTGATAGACCTGAGATAATGAATTCTACCAAATGTCTAGATGGATGATGTGACAGTAATGCCGTAAGTACAGAAATGTTTATCAACGTTAAGTATTTTTTAGGGTACATTTTGTTTGGACACATAGTTTTAGCATGTGCCCTGAAACATTCTGAACATATATGCAATAACCGACATCCACTGTAATTACATGCTCCAACATTATAATTATTACATATCTGGGACTTGCCCAGAAACTTGATAGGCCGTCCCAGTTTGTCTTTGGGTGTTTTTTCTGCAGAACCAGCGGAACTAGTGCCCTGCGAAGGGGTAGGTTCGTTCGCAGTGATTGGACAGAAATTAGCAGTATGAGCCATGGAGGAACAGTATGCACAAGCCGGCGTTCTTAGACCTGCAAAGTGCCTGCAGAAAATGACCGTATCAATCTTGCTCCAGTTGGACCTTGTTCCGTACTGGGAGAAAGCGCCAGACACTTTGGCAGAAAAGGATCTATGGTAATGATAGAAAGCTGACCCACCATATTTGTTGCCCAGGTCCACCAGCTTGTGCATATACAAGTCAAACTCCTCACGTCTGTGGGGATATATAGCACAGATAACATCACGATAAATGCCAAATGCCAACACAAATTCAGGGATAGTCAGTTTCCTATTTAATCGGGCATCCCTAGATTTGACTACCACAGAAATATCGTCATAAGCGTATGTCTTATGTTCCACGACATCCTGGGAGGCAATCAGCAATGAAGCCAAGTTGATATCTTTACCTTCCAGGATATCTTTTTTGAGGTGCTCAGGTATCATATGGGCAGGGTAAACCTCTTGATCATCCGAGGTGATGGCTGGAGAAACTGATTGCAACTCGACCAGTGCTGGAGGGGTTGCAGCAGCCGGTCCAGCCATGGTAAGGGCTGTAGTGACCGATTCAAGTTTCTCCAGCCTAGAATTTACCTTGCTCATGGATGCCATGAGGGATGAGAGCATGCCATGTATATCTCCTGGGTTAGACTGGCTAGTCCCTTCCCCAGCGTCCATGTTATCGGTTGAGGTGTGCAGTAACTTGTAGAGTTCCGCTTTCCTTGCTGTTGCAGGAAATGGGATTTGACGTCTCCTGAGGAAGTGCCACTAGTGGCTGTCTGATTGACAACCATTAGAGACAGTTTGAGTCCTGCATGTAATTGTTCTTCCAAGGATACTCTATTTGCTTCAAACCATACCCTTTTCAATAACAAGAGCTTATTTCCACCACAGTACACGCAATGTTCCTGTCCCACATCTGGTACATGGGGCCAGTCAGCCTGAAGATGGATACCCTCTTTCTCACTAAAATATGAGGGGGTGGGATTAGGTACTACCAAGTGATGCATCTGGCTCCCTGGATGGCTCTCACTGCAGTTGGAGGAATAAAAATATTCACTTCCAGCACTGGTGTGGCTTGACAGGCCCTCTTCACTACAAAAACCCTCCCGAATGTGGGGGTGAGTGTGCAGGTGTGGAGTACCCTGAGCTTTAAAATTGAACTAACCACAGTCCCGGGTTCAATGCTGCTATTCTTAAAAAAAAAAAAAAAAAGAAAAAAAAACTAGCTACCACAGGGAATGACCCTTGGCTGAACGGAGACAGAGATCCCCCATTTCAGAGAAGTAAGCTCTGATAGAGGGCTCTTAGTTCTAGATGAAATTTGTCTAGCCCAGCCATTGAGAAAAAAAAAAAGAGATAATGAAAAAAAACAGGCAGGCCTCGTGGCACCTTTGCAATTGAGGTTTGCCAAACTCTGTGATACCAGCTGCTCGTTTTTCATTTAGTGCTTTAACCATATAGAAACTTCTTCTTAGGTAGTAAAATAAAGGAATAAAAGCAATGAACATTTTTTTTCCCTGGGAAATAGACGTTATTGCAAATCTTTTAGTTTATGGAGACCCAGATGGAGAACAGCATTCACACAAGTCCTCTTGAAACTGTATGCTGCTAAGGCATCTGTAAGCAGTAGCAAACTGTGTCATAATGGCACTAAAGCATTTAAAGGTTTAGCCCGCCTCTTTAATGCAGGTTCGTTAAGAAATATGCTGGGATATACTGGCTCGGCCCCACAGCAGTATTAATTTTCCGCTCTCCTTATCCAATTGTACTAGCGACAGCAGCATGCTAAATGGGTCAGTCCCTGCTAAGATCACACTATACTAATGGAAAGAACGCCAGTAGCACTCATACAGATACTTATCTTACACTGTGCAAGCTCTGATTCGTCAGCATTCCAAATGCTAACATAATAACAGACTTGCTTTGTTATTGACTAGCCATATTTCTTTAGCTATAAACATTTAAGTCAAAACTACAATATTTATGAGTCATCGAGAAGTGCCAGGGGACTGCAAAGGAGATCTTAAAGTTATAGGTGCAGACCACAACGCTTCCTCTACACGCTTCCTCTACACGCTTCCTGTGGGTGTGATAGAAACCTTTAACGCTGTGTTTCTGTTGTTCTCTGTGAGTAAGGCAAAACCAGGGACAAAAACAGTTACAAGGATGCAAATTGAGGGATTGATTGACAGGGAAATATGGGGCCATGAGATGTTTTTGTTTGGGAGGGAGCTGTGAATTGCAGGGCTATGTGGGTGATGTTTGAAATAGATAACCACTAGGCCAATGTGAGGATTTTATTTTGGGAAGGGAATGGTTAATTGCAGCTCAATGTTGGGATCTTTTTCGGAAGAAAGGGTTAATTACAGATCAATGTGGGGTTCCAGTTTGGAGAGGGAATTGGTTAATTTTCAGGGTTCTGTGGACAGGCATATTAGGGAAGGAGAATCAATTGGAAGGTAATGTTGGGATGTCAATATTGGAGAGAATTGGATAATTTGCAGTGGTGTAGTATTTTAAATGGGAAGATATACTCGACCAAGGAGTGTAAATAAAGGGGGTATGGGAAAGAGGTGATGATTAGTTTGAGAATGTTGTAGAGGTGTGTAATATGCCGTGTGTATGAGGGTAGTATATAGCTCCGCAGTAATATGCAGTATGTTTGTGTTATAGGTCATTCTAATGAAAGATATTATAATTATATCACAGAGCATTTACAGCATTTATTTTCTGTCAGCCTTAATATAAATTTGTGCCTCTTCTGAGATCGAACTCTGGTTCCACCACAGTGCCTAATGGGTAATCTGGCACTGACACTCAAAAAGATCTTTAAACAGGTAGATATACAAGGATAATGGGGTATGGAGTGAAACACAAAAATAAATAAGGCGGCAGAAAGACACAAGTGAAAGTTGATGAGAGACATATGTTGCTAATTTTGGTAAATGCCAGTGGGATAGTAGGATAAAGCTGGGTTAAGGTTTGTAATGACAATAATATGGACTGAGGACGGAACTATACAGAGATAGAAGTTGGGTTAAAGGAAGGAGTGAGAATGGGAAAACTGTTAGTATTTCTATGAGAGCTCCAAAATCCTGGCGTCAATGATGTAAGTCTTCAATTCATTCACTTATCCCAGGCATGAGAAAGAGCTTCCATTTTGTCTTAGTTTGCCCTCTACCCTCAGGTGAAGGTGCTCTTATCCAGCTACAACATAAATATTGTAAGACCATCCACATTTATGAGAAGCCCCTTTTCTTTTTCTAGAAAAGGATTACTTGGCAAAATAATTTTAAAAGATCTCTGTTACAAGGGACAAATGTGATGCAGAGCACGCCATAACTGGATTGGTTTTGAAAGAGTCACCTTACAACAGCAAGTGGCTTGATTGTGCTAATGAAGACTTAATGGTAGTGAGTTTATTGACTGATTTTAATTTTAGTGCAGTTAGAGATTTTTCTCTATTGTACAAAATTGCTTTCTTTTGTGAAGAGTAAAAATATATTTCAGAACCCATTAATTGCATTAGGAATGTAGAGGGATAAAACCATAAAACCACATGGGAATGCTGGGATATGTTTGTATATTTGATCTTATTTCTCTAATTTACAGGTCCACTCCTGTTTTATCTAGTAGTAAATAGGAACAGGACACATCTTGGGTCGGGTCTCACAAAACATAACTACATCTATGTGCAATCAGCGTGATGGTTTTATAATTCTGGCACCTTGTGTATTATACATCTTATAATATTAGAATATTTTGTTTTGTGTGTGTATATATATATGACATTTAGAACACTTTATTTGTAAGTACAATTACTGAATATCAGCATCCTTTCATCTTCAGCCAGTAATTGGTGTTTGCTTATTAATTTCTCTAGCACAGAGCAGCCTGATATATTTTTAAGTACCGTAGATATTTTTTCATTTTTTTTTATGTAACAAAAGAGCATGTAATTTGGGCCCATTTAAAGCTGGTTCAAGACATATATAGATGACAGTTACATCGTGATTTCAGTCTAAAATTGTAGACTTGGCTGAATTAATAGGTATTACAACACCGAAGACGGATCTCAAACTGTTTGTGACGTTGAGGCATAGGGCAATAGGAAATAGGCAACACCATTAAAAACAGTGATAATAGACCTCAGGGCTGAGCATAGATGAACGCTTCAGCCTGATCAATAT
Organism: Pelobates fuscus; assembly: GCF_036172605.1. Taxonomy (NCBI): domain Eukaryota; kingdom Metazoa; phylum Chordata; class Amphibia; order Anura; family Pelobatidae; genus Pelobates; species Pelobates fuscus. The sequence continues at coordinate 245,118,377 of NC_086317.1, forward strand.
TTTCTGAAGCTGGACCATTAATAACATGCAGGTAATATCTCTGCATTCTTTGTGTAGTGTTATAAAGTCTCCCCACTCATTCACATTGCCCCCATGATATATATGGCATAGTTGATGATGAAATTCAATGGTTGCTGTTATTCGAGACCACCCATGGCATTAGAGTTGGGCTGTTTCCAAACACATGAATTTTATATTAAACCAGTCATGAGAAGAATGGAAGGATTTCTTCATCCTCTATAGTTTCCCACTCATTCATAATTCCCAATTAAGCGCCCTTTCAATAGCATTAAACATGAAATATATGGCTTGGTTGTCACTGAAGCATTCAGGTATTGTGACATCTTTCTCATTATACAGACCACATGCAGGACTAGCTTTCTGTTGCCGCCAAATGTCCATAGTTTAGTGTTCTTTGTCAAGCATGATTTTGTTTTTTGCTCGGCAGTAGTCACAAGTTTAAAATGAATTCAAAAGAGAAAGTATTTTATTTAGTTCATCAGTGGTTAATTACAAAGAACATAACACTACCATCCATGTCTAATTTGTGTTGTGGTGGTAGGAACACTATTAACCCCTTAAAGGGACACTCTAGGCACCCAGACCACTTCTGCTCATTGGAGTGGTCTGGGTGCCAACTCCCACTACTCCTAACCCTGCAAGTGTAATTATTGCAGTTTTTTATAAACTGCAATAATTACCTTGCAGGGTTAACTCCACCTCTAGTGGCTGTCTACTAGACAGCCACGAGAGGTCACTTCCTGCTTCATAGCACAGGAAACCTGTGCTAGAGCGTCGCTGGACGTCCTCACGCTGTGTGAGGACCTCCAGCATCGCTCAAATCCCCATAGGAAAGCATTACAATTTGTTTTCAATGCTTTCCTATGGGGAGCGCTAATCCGTTTTCCTGGCACTGGAGTTTCCATTTAAGACCACAGCCAAATGTACAAGTTGTGATCAAAACAAAACGTAAACAAAACCTGGCATTTGCGCTATATGTCTGTCCAACTGTAATTCCCCTTTTTCACATTAAATGTACCCACACTTATTGTCATATCATTTTATTCAGGGGAAACAGGGCTTTCATTTAACATCAAATATTTAGGTATGGAACATAATTTAATATGAATAAAATATAAAAAAAATGGGAGAAAAATAAGATTTTTTTTTAATTTTCTTCGTTCTACGTGACATTTTAACTGTGAATGTCATAATACTATTTGCTTTTACTGCAATAAAATACACATATTTGTATTCAGCGATGTCTCACATGTAAAACAGTACCCCCTATGTACAGGTTTTATGGTGTTTTGGGAAGTTACAGGGTCAAATATAGCGTGTTACATTTTTCATTTTTTTCACATTGAAAATTGCCAGATTGGTTACGCTGCCTTTGAGACCATATGGTAGCCCAGGAATAAGAATTACCCCCATGATGGCATACCATTTGCAAAAGTAGACAACCCAAGGTATTGCTATTGGGGTATGTCCAGGCATTTTTAGTAGCCACTTGGTCACAAACACAGGCCAAAGTTAGTGTTAATATTTGAAAATGCAAAAAACTAATTTGAACGCCAATTTTGGCCAGTGTTTGTGACTAAGTGGCTACTAAAAAAGACTGAACATACCCCATTTGCAATACCCTGGGTTGTCTACTATTGCAAATGGTATGCCATCATGGAGGTAATTTTCATTCCTGGGCTACCGTACGGTCTCAAAGGCAACATAACCAACCTGGTGAATTTTATGTGAAAAAAATGAATTGCAAGCCTTATATTTGACTCTGTAACTTTTGAAAACACCATAAAACCTGTACATGAGGGGTACTGTTATACTCGGGAGACTTCGCTAAACAAAACAGTAAAACGTATCACAACAATTATATCGTCAGTGTAAGTGCCATTTGTGTGGGAAAATTTCACTGTCACTCACAAAATCGTCGTTGTAATACATTTTACTGTTTTGAAACACTAATATTTGTGTTCAGCGAAGTCTTCCGAGTAAAACAGTACCGACCATGTACAGGTTTTATGGTGTCTTGGAAAGTTACAGGGTTAAATATATTGCTAGCAAATTAAATTCCCTGAACTTTCGGCCTGGGTTGTCAGGCAGGTCCTGCAAATTGTAACTAATAAAATGACCTAATTATATAAAATTATTACATAAATATATACGTAGAATTATTATATATATATATATGTGTGTATACATATATGTATATAATTTTTTACAATTATTTTTATTTATATATAGGTATATATATAGTGATATATACGTATATACTTATGTATATAGATATATATATATTATTTCGTTCTACATGTATTTTGATATTAATATATATATATATATATATTAATTTTAAAATATAGTTAGAACGAAATTACACATGTATATATATATATTGTTTATTTATTTATTTTTATTATTTTTTAATTTTATTTTTTAATGTATTTACATATTTATTTAATGAAAATTATATATATTTAATCAATATCATTGTACGTGTATTTTGATATTAATATATATATATATATAATATATATATAATTATGTATATATTAATATTAAAATACACTTAGTGTATGTGTGTGTATATGTGTGTATATATACTTAGATCATATATATAATAAATATATATATATATGATCTAAGTATATATAATTTAATTTTACACTGTTTTAACATTTATTTATTTTATTTTCAGGCCTGCAGGGGGAGTACCTGTCATTACATGCACTCCCCCTGCTGGCAATGCCTTGGACGGCAATGCCGTCCATGTTATCGCGAGGTCCTCGCAAGGACCTCGCGATCACATGGCCCAGGGGGGCCAAAGAGGATGGAGCGTGGGATGTACGTGGGATCGCCGGCGACCGGGTAAGTACATAAGATCGCCTGTCGACTTTTAGAGCCATCAAAATAGGGACGGCATAGAACGCCCTGCGTTCTTAAGGGGTTAATGTTGCCTTGTAATATAACCTGCAGTATTTCCAAGCACACTGAAAGGGACACTATAGTCACCTGAACAACTTTAGCTTAATGAAGCAGTTTTGGTGTATAGAACATGCCCCTGCAGCCTCACTGCTCAATCCTCTGCCATTTAGGAGTTAAATCCCTTTGTTTATGAACCCTAGTCACACCTCCCTGCATGTGACTTGCACAGCCTTCCATAAACACTTCCTGTAAAGAGAGCCCTATTTAGGCTTTCTTTTTTGCAAGTTCTGTTTAATTAAGATTTTCTTATCCCCTGCTACGCTAATAGCTTGCTAGACCCTGCAAGAGCCTCCTATATGTGATTAAAGTTCAATTTAGAGATTGAGATACAATTATTTAAGGTAAATTACATCTGTTTGAAAGTGAAACCAGTTTTTTTTTTCATGCAGGCTCTCTCAATCATAGCCAGGGGAGGTGTGGCTAGGGCTTCATAAACAGAAACAAAGTGATTTAACTCCTAAATGACAGTGAATTGAGCAGTGAAAATGCAGGGGAATGATCTATACACTAAAACTGCTTTATTTAGCTAAAGTAATTTAGGTGACTATAGTGTTCCTTGAATGCCATGTTAAAGGAACACTATAGTGTCAGGAACACAAACATGTATTCAAAACACTATAGTTTTAAAGTAAATATTTAGCTACCCCACCCCCCTGAGACCGTTTTGAAAAGATTTTAAACACACCTTTTCTCCAACGCTGCGCCAGTATCAGTGCTACTGGCCCCGCCTGGCTTCACCTTGACAATCTCAGACAATCCATATTGTGAAGCACTGACACAGGAAGCACCTTCAGTGGCCATCCGAGTGAATACCACTAGAGGTGTTACTAGACACCAATCTAAACACTGCCTTATTTCTGAAAAGGCAGTGTTTACAGTGCTCAGCCTGCAGGGACATGCTATAGATTCCAGAACCAATACATTAAGTGCTAATGTTTCTGGTGAATAGTGCCTCCAACATATTTGGAGATCACATGCAACATATTTCCATCCCACTGGAAAGCTGTGCTCTGGAATCCACAGTACCCTTATTTGGGTGAATACAAATAAATTCACACAATGAAACTTTATATACAAGCCACCATTCAGCAATGCTATGTTATACCTTGACCTTATATTTTGAGAAAGCAATAGAAAAGTAACATGCATGATAATATAACAATCATACAAGTCAAAGCATCCTCGTCATACCTCCATCAGTTTTTTCTGTGATGTTAAAACTTTATATTTCAGCGTACTGATTAAACCTGATTTCTTGTATTACTGCATCCTGGGCATTTTGCTCCTTGGTCACATTTACTCATCAGAATTGCACTACGTTCTCGGAGGAGTTTTGCAATTCAGTCTTTCAATTTATTACATTTTGGCATTCATAAATATGCTTTAGTAGTAGTATAAGTATGTTTCCAGTGAGTGTAAAATACTTGTTCCTCTCAGCCCATCAGTTTATATCTAGACTATCCATATGCTAATCTCATTTCATGGTCACATTCCATACCCGCACACCTTCAAAATCCATTTAAGTACATATACGTGGGTAATGTACTGCTTATTCACGCACATTCTCTGAAATTACCATATGCATTTAGTATGCAGTGAAGAAGAAAATGCCTATGACATGGGCCATATATGATTGATGGCTTACATCAATGGGAGGGTTTGAGTGCCAGAACTAAGCCTTTTACATAACTGTGGATGAAATGCAGAGAACACTACTTTGTCTCATGCATAAGCGTAAAACGAATGTGCGTTTTAACACGTCACGGGCATAATTGATCTTCTATAGAAACACACATATAAAGCATCTGTCTAAAAGGAGGCTGTATTGATTGTGTGGTGCCAAACATTCCTTTGATTTTGTGCTGAAAGAACCTGTGGCGACTCAGTGCTGACATTCTTTTTTTAGTCCTGCACTCTGAACAACTTACTGCACAGTGTGAGGAGTCAGTGTGAGCCCATGGTGTACATCAGGACTGCCCAAAAGGTAGATCACCAGATGTTGCTGAACTGCAACTTCCATGATGCTTTGCATGCCTTTAGAATGTCTTTAGAATGACAAAGCATCATGGAAAAACATCTGGGGATTTACAGTTTGGGCAGCCCTGCTGTACATGAACATAGGACTGGATGTAGCTTGCAGTTTTGGTGCATGATATCTCCCTTCAAGTTTGAATGCCAGGGAAATTCTATGTACTTTTACTGCCCTGATCCGTAGAACTATTATAAAATTACTGCGAAATCTGCAAAAAGTAAAATGTTTATGCTTTTAAAATGACTTAATATTCCCAGAGGTGTCAAAATACTAAGATATGCTCTACTGTAACATGTTAATATGTAACATGTATCTTCTTTAACTCGCTCTTAGAATTACTCCTTTGCCAAGGCCTGTAATGTGCGTCCAAGCACAGAAACAAACGATTTTATGAGTTTTATATAGAGACAGCAGGTTAACTGACTTTCTAAATGTAGAAAACCATATTGAAGGAGCTTTAAAGTTGCCATGGCAACTTCTAAAGCTGGAAGCATTTTGTTTTCATCTCATATGATTTGAATCTAGTCACGTTGATAAAAAAAAAAGTCCTAGCCGATCCTTACACCTACGGCACAGTGCCACCCTACTGTTTTGGTAAGAGTAAAACGCCACAAATTCACATTCTCTGTGAATTGCTTTCTATTTGTATTTATTTGAAAATTGTCTCCTAACGGAATCAATGGGAAAGGTCTATATACGCTCGCAAAAGCACATTTCTTTTTATATAACATTTGCCTTGTATCAATTTAAAACGATCAGTTTGCAAAGCAGGATAATCCCAATGGTGGCCCTGCAGCTGTGGAATTCTGGGAAAGTTTTATGCTGTGTCATATTTATATTTTAAATATCCATTTTTATTCCCTCAAATCCTACCTGATAGCTAATCTAATCCATTATCTCAACTATCTTACTTTCTCTATCAGGGGTGCTTAAATGGTATTATCCCAAATGTAATAGCATGCCCATAACATGGTGCTCTGTAACGCTGGACGCCAGTGGGTGGGTAAAAGAAGGCTGCTAATAAAGCAAATTGCATTACTGACCCAGCCCAAAGGGGGCAGATGCACCAGGAAATGGTTGGGTCCACACGAAGAATAGGCAGATCAGTCTGGCATGAATTCACGCCAGGCTTCCTCCCAGTCACACAGGACAGCCCGCCAAATGCTCTCCGCGGGCTCCTAGTGCCCTGAGTGTAGCCCAAGCATTCTAAAGTTACACTTTTTGGGAATGGTCCCATGTGTCCCAAAAACAGGACACTAGAAAACAAAGTCGTCAGTACGGCAGAACAGGAACCTAAAATAGGGATTGTCTTACTGAAATTTGGACTGTTAGGATGCATGTTATAAAACTAAATCTTTCACAATGTTTTGCTTTTCTAAAGGTTGGTAATGCATCATGAGAGTTGCAGTTTACTAACATCTAGAATTTACCTTTTGGGCACACCTTGATATATACTATTTATATCAATCTGGGCTTCATTAAAGAGGAACTGTCAAATGTGGGTTTTTCTTCTCGCAAACCGACAGCTAAAATTAATGGGTTATCCCATCTGAACAATACATAGTAATACTGAAGCCTACCATCGAATGGCTGCATTCTGCAATATGAAACAATAGCTTAGCTAGTATGTAATATGCATCTTCATGCAGCTCCTACTAAGTAGGTGTCCGACCGATGTGAGAAGATGCCATGCACCATTGCAATCCTCACCCCAGTACAAATTTCAAAAGCATTTACAGGGAGGAGGGAATGAGAACCTAATGGATTTATAAAAGAACAAAGAAAGCAGCAATCACTAATCATGTTAAAAATTGATTTTGACACCAAGTAAACCTTCTCTGTAGAATAGATCTGTGACCTTTTATGACACGCTCTGATGCCACCAGCAACTAGCTTATTCTGTACCAGCAAAACGAATCGTACGAGTAGAATGATAAATGTACAAAGCAGTGATATCCAAGTAAACACTGTGGGGGTTATGTATTGAAAGCAGTTATAGTACAAAATTCTAAAAGTGAAGCAATTACCATGGAAACCAAAGGAGTATTCTCCGTGACTGCTCCACAATTAGAACTTTGGCCATAAGAGTTTTTTTTATAAATAATGTAATGTAATGGCATTCTCTATAAAAAAACAAAACAAAAAAAGCCAGTAAATATAAGCATAACTTAAACAGTTTTTAACATAAAATTTAAAACTATTCAGAATTGAAAATTAAATTAAAGTTATAGGAATAGATATGCACAATTCATGTCAGTTCTCCAAATTTTCGGTATGAAATATACATCTTTATGAATATCTATGTAACTTTCTCTCCATTTTGAGCCATTTCCAAGCTGTGCATGCAAGCTATAATTTCAAACCAGTAGATGGTTTATCATAAATTCCATAATAGCAATCTTTCCAATAAGTTCAAGCTTTTGGTGCACAGTCATAAGGGATACAAAACAAAAAGCTGATGTATGTATATACAGTATCCCCCAGCTTGTGTGCTCTGTCCATGGTACCAAGATGAAAACACCCAGTGAAGCTGTATTGCAGGGATGGTGAGGACATTCATGTAATTATTTTCTCATAATGAACTGATAAAAATGCACAGATCATCTGCATGTAATGTAGGGGCTAATCTCAGGCAGACAAGGATATACATCTGCTCAAAATTAGAGGGTGTTAAATTTCTGAGCAGTACCTGCAATGACAGCAGCTGAAATAATTGCCACATGGGACTGTAACTCTCACTGATGTCTACATTAACCCCTAAATTATCCTAACACACCGCACAATACTACACCTTAACCCCCTACACTACACTGACACACTGCACTATCACTAAGCATTAACCCCTATACTATACCAACAGTAAACAATATTCTACACTGCAATAGCACTAAACATTAACCACTACACTAACTTAACTCTATCCCTAATATGAAACATTTATAATGGCAAAATTTGTCTTATAGGAAAATAATGCCATCTCAGTGTTAAGACATTTGTAAACCAGTGAACCTTTGGTGTGTGTGTGGAGTAAGAGAGAAATTTGTATTTTATTGGCACAGCTAAGGTAGGAATTTCTTCACCTCTTATTGCCTTGCATTTTTTCCTTAGCCCGTTAGCATGCTTTTATTAGCAATAAATGGGAAAATGAAGTACGTATTTTGGTGCCAGAGCATTCCATGATTGCTCGTTATTTGAGAATTCAGTTAGTACACATATTACACATGGCTTTAGCTTCCTGCTGTCTCTGAATATCCACAATGTATACGTCTGCACATATGTTTAATAATATTTTTTTTTGTCAATAACTACAAAGTGTAGAGGAATTTTGATGCCTCTTGTAACAGTTCAGCTTAGAATACATATAATTTGGATGTTACTTGCAATGTTTTCATGAGTGATCACCCCAATAAAATATGTGGTTAGCTACAAGCAAACTATGTGTTAATTTTCTGACATTTCACACTTTTTCCACGTTATCATTTTTTTTAAAGCTTTAGGTACCCCTCAGCTTTTTTCCAACATCTCTCATGTCTTGATTCCTCGAGTTCTCTACTTCAGGTAACAGTTAATCAATGTCTGCACAATTATTGCTGTCAAGTGATGGGTTAACTCTGTCGGTGCCCAATGGTTTAATGACAACTGCAAGATTTACTGTTCTCTGCTGGCATTGACAGAGTTAAACCAACGCTTTAATTACATGCATGCATTATTAATGATCCAGCAGGATTGCACTTGTCAATAATTCTTAGAGATTCACAGACAAGTGAATTGTAGAAAGAAAATAAATTAGTTAACCAATGGAGTGCCATACGGTTTAACCACACTTAAAATAAACTGTGTTAATTAGCTGTCTGGAATACCAAGGCTTTGTTCAGAACCCACATGACCTTTAGTGGAACACTGCATGTGCTAATAGCATGCTGTCATACAGTTCGCCTTTTCTGTGTGACCAACAGCTCCTTACCGTATGAAACATTGATAAACAGACCTAAAAGCACTGACTTCATTAGTATGTTTGTCATACAAAGGTTATCCTCTTGGTATGTTACGTTAGACATAGAGAGTCTTATAGCCATTGTATTGGTTATCCTACAAAATGTCCTCATCTCAGATGTCATAAAATGCCTAAAGAGACCAGGCAGCTGCTAAACACCCTAAGTGTCTGAATATTTGTACAGCACTGCGGAATATGTCGGTGCTATATAAAATATATTAATATGCTCTGGACAAGTGACATTAATTTCAGAGCAACCTAAAAGACTATTGATCTCTTCTTGAGCCAGATTGGATGCTTTAAGAACCAAAGTACCAGAAATAATGCTACATTGCTCCAAATGTCTGATCTGACAGGCCCAATATCCTTCATCTGCAACCTTATCCACGTCTTGAATGAGAACCAAAACTACCTGCTAGAACAAAAGCACATCAATCACTGGTAGATCTTGACTTATGTGCCTATGAGTGAGAAAGGAAAAGGTAATTTAAAAAATGTGCATGCAATGTGCATGAGAAATGATCTAGATTATTTAATAGTGGCAAAATTGTATGCCACCATAGAGTCTATTCACATAAAATATAAGAGTTATTTATTATAAACAAGCTATATTTCTAAATTATGTTTTATTGAAACTTTGGTCATTAAAATAAGTAACGAGAAGATGGTAAGGAACATTTAATAATATTTTTTTTAAGGTTCTGTAACATTCAGCAAGTCTTTCCACCAGCAGTATCTTCAATCACATGCATGTAGACATTGATGGTCAACTGATTGATGGCTCTTCTAAATGGGAGGGCATGAGTACCGGAAAGGAGTTCTGCATCTTAAGGATTTTTTTTTTACAACTCTACATTAAAAAAGACAGTACCTATTTAAATTAAATGCACATAGTAATACAATGTTAGCACAAGTCACAGGGCAATTCTGATATTTACATCTTTACTATCCACATAGCAACTCTGCCTTTAGTCCTAACTACCATTCTTCATTATATGATAATGCAATTACTACAAATATGGCAATAGTTTATAGAATTTTAAATATCTACAATGTGTCTTAATATAAATGAATTTGTTTCCTCCATATCATAATACGTGGATTGGCCCTCACAAGCTTCCTTTAAGCCTTGAATTTGGTCTCCTGAAAGAGAAACATTTGTCCACGTTAGTAAATACTTTAGTTGTACTTCATTTAGGAAAGGATAGGCTTATTTTTGTAAATATAGTCAACACACACATTGGTACACACGCTGACATGATCCTTCACTGTCACTTTAAGCCACTTTTATCAAAACTAATTACATGGAACTTGACTGTTGGCTGATCTAAGTCATCAATTATGTTATACAGTGAGAGAACCCAATTAACATTCTTCCTCTTTTTTCCCCATTCATATATTTGTAAGACATGAGCACGCATTCAATTCTCATGTTATGCAATGTTAGCAGCAGGAAAAGAAGGATTTGGCCACGTGAAATTTCTATTAACCATTTCCCTGTGGCTAAAATTACTATTAACCCTTACGATGACACTGAATTGGAAGAGGAGCATGTGTCATCTTGGTGGGCTGAAAGGTCAGCTTTAATTTAACATAGCTAAAAGGGCTGCATGATCAGGTAGTACAAATATTTGAACAGATAATTAGGAAATGAAAAATCCCCATTATGGCTTCTCAAGATGAGCAAATTATCTTTCCAGTGCCAGGGAATTCTGTGAACTTGGTTTGACAAAAAACAAAAATGGAAGCACACCCATTGCTTCTTGTCATTTTATAGGAACACTCCAAGAACCATAACCACTCCAGCACACTGCAGTGGTTGTCTTGCCAGGTGTGCCATCGTACCCCCTATTAGTAAGGAATCAAACAATTTTAGAACTACTACTTAAGAAGGAGCATCTATTAGCTTTCTGGAACTAAGCTGTGCAGTGCAGGGTGAACTCATTAGCTGAGAGCATCAGTGATTGGAAGAAGTGGAGATAGGGAGCAGCTCCTAGTAGACCACAGGTAATAAGTCAAACTGTTCTAAAATAGTTTGACGCCTTACAGTAGGGTGGCACATGGACACTGCTGGCACCATAACCACTATAGCATGCGGTAGTGGTTATAGTGTTCAGAGTGCTTCTTTAAGTTTCAATAGAGATAGTATAAATGGTGCATGGAGCACTGTTTAAACACACAACACATTTTTGGAAAATCCGTTTACCCATTTTTTTAAATTTATTTTTAAATTAAATCATAGCACATCTACTTTGCCTCACTGCCTGCCAAGTTCCACTTTCTGCTCATTACCAGAAAATAACCATAAGCAGCAGCAACATTTCTTCCTGTTGAATTTTTAGTTCCTAGTCAATGACCTCTTTGTGTATACTCTGATTTAATCAATATTATTAAAAATAGAAAATAATTAATTCAGTTGGCCTCTGTGGCACATGACTTTTTGCCTAGAACATTGTTCAGGAGATATTGAAATACAATGTATCAAAATGTCTAACTGGGCATAATTCCCAGACTGTTTCTATTGTAATGATAAGCTTGTGCTTCTGTAGACAAATAAGCTTTGCATACACATACATTAAATATATAGGCTCTCTCTAACTGGTATTTAGAAGTGACCCCTCTCGTGACACATTCTATTTTATCATAGATCTAAACCCTTAAACGGACACTCTAGGCACCCAGACCACTTCAGCTAATTGAAGTAGTCTTGGTGCCGTGTCCTTTTTTCACTTAGTGCTGCAATGTAAAACTTTGCAGTTCCAGAGAAACAGCAATGTTTACATTGCAGCTCTAAGTCTGCCCTCTGTGGCTGTCTAACAGACAGCGACTAGAGGGCTTCCGGATTCGTAACGGACATTTGGTCCGTTTTATGACGCTGGACGTTCTCACGGACCTCCAGCGTCAGATTTTCCCTATAGGAGAGGGCTAATGCACGCACGGCCATTGACACACATGCGCATTAAGTCTCCCTCGCCGGCTGATGTCAGCGGAGGAGGAGAGTGGGCAGAGTCTGACCCAGCACCGAGGGACATTGACGCTGGATTCAGGTAAGTGACAGAAGGGGTTTTAACCCCTTCAGAGACATGGGATGGGGGCGGGAGGGAGGGGGGCACTCCAGGATTCTCTAGTGCCAGGAAAACAGGTTTGTTTTCCTGGCACTGTAGAATCCATTTTAAACAATATAATTAAACCCCAAAAATGTAGTTCTTTCAAGCACTTTACAGTCGCCGCTGCATCTCTTCATTTGTGCATTTGTTTCTTTCTCTCTGACCATGTAATGCTTGTGTTATTTGTGGTTTTAGACAAGCTTTGACAGTTTTAGTTTGTCTGGTGTTTAGTTATTTCCAACAGTTGTATCACGCTGATGTGATAACTTGCTCAAAGCTTTCCCATGCAATCCATGCTGCTTTTAGACAGGATCGTCTGCATCTCATTCTTCCTCTGTGATTTGCAGAGGTTTAAGAGTTGTATTGACAGGTAACCTTGGAGCCTGATTCGTTTGTGAACTAGATTTCCCAGAATGCTTAACTATCCACTTGGCATAAGCAAAATTACCCAATATTTCTTACATAGTTACATAACTGAAAAGAGACTTGCGTCCATCAAGGTCAGCCCGTTTCACATCTGTTGTTCCTGTTGATCCAAAAGAAGGCAAAAAAAAAACAAAAAAAACAGTTTAACCTTACGGACACATGACATGTGTGACATGTCATGATTCCCTTTTATTCCAGAAGTTTGGTCCTTAAGGGGTTAAAGCACTTTTTTGCAACAAACTGAATGGCAGTCAGATATCTCATTGGATCAAGAAGCTACTACCCCACATTTTATAAACCATATTCTTGAAAATTATGTTTTTTCAAGTATGCATCTAGTTGCTGTTTAAAAATCTGTACAGATTCTGATAAAACCACTTTTCAGGTAGAGAATCCGACATTCTTATTATTCTTAACAGCTTTCCTTTGCCTTAGACTAAATCTCCTTTATTACAGTCTAAACACGTTGTTTTGATGTGTACTTTTTGAAATAGTTAATATTGGGATTTTCATCTGTACCAATTTCTATCATTTCTATAAAATACCCACAAAAAAATCACGCAATAAGCAGTACTCATCAATAAACATAAGAAATGGTGAACATGCATAAATCGTTTTTCATCAAATAAGTAAAATGAATGAGTCTCTTTAAGGAAATGTTGGGAAAAGTTAAAATTTTTTTGACAGATAAAAATTTAAGTTTTGCACCAAGGCAATTCTCAATAGTCCGTCTAATTGGATTTTCAAGATTTGATGTACAAGCTGTCATAAAGAGATCTGAATAAACCCATAATGTTGAAGATAACAAAAGCAACAGAAGACACTAAAAGCTTTTTTTTTGCATTGGACTTACAATATTTAGAGGTCACAAACTGCAGAAAGAGGTGCAGAAAACTATTATGTGAAGTGCTTGCTCAATTGCACTGGCAATAAAGTACATACTTTGGTCATAAGAAGAAGTCTAATAGGAAGTGGTCATGAAATATGTTATTGCAGATAATGTTTCAATGAAATAAAGTGGCAGTTCCATCAAATGGGCACATTTAGAATTGAGCAAATCATAATCATTCACCATGGAATCAATTAGACAAAAACAAATTACATTTTACACATAATAATGATCCAAAATAAACGTACTCAAACCTGCTTAGAAAGGATTTTAGAATACAGAACATTCTCACTATCAACTTCAAACCTTAATAATTGAAACTGTGTGGGATCACTTTAAAAGGGCAACAAAGGAAACAGGCAAAAGGATAAATTGGCTTCCATTTTGCAATCGTAGGCAGGCTACATGAAATAGTGTACAGGGGTGGGGGGGGGGGGGGGGAACCTAGAGGCTAAACTGTTTGGAGGGCTTCTTGAGGTGATGACCATGACCATTGTACTAATATTTATTTTTGCTTACTTTAAAGTTGTATTTACTTGTTAGATAAATAGATTTAAATTAAATATTTTGAGCAACTTAATAACCGTGCATAGAATATATAGATATACATATAGCTCTGCCGAGATAATTTGGAAATTTAGCAATTACTGGTTTAATAAAAGGTAGAAATAAATAGATTTCAAGCTTAGAATCAATGCATCAAATATACTGCTTGGGAAATGGCAGTACACAGATTAATGAGTATATTCATGTATTATTTATAGAGCAGAAAGGTTGGACTCACCTAAATATTTATACATTTTAAGGGTGCTGCTGAGACCAATTGACACAACACAGAAACTAGCACACTCAGTCAACTATAATCTAGCTTCAGAGGCTAAATATTTTTTAACAAGAGTTGAAATTTAAAAAAAAAATGTGACTTAGGGAAAAATAATAGGAATTTAGTGACATATATATATATATTCTTTTTTCTTATATAAGATGCCCTTTTTTCGTGAGTAGCAAAATAAACGTTTGCTGCAATAGCCTAGTTCTCAGCCTTGCTCATTCCTTGTGGTATTAAAAGCAGGTCCACTTCAGTATCAGTCAGATATAAGCACACATATGCATCCTACACTTCACATGGAATTTGCAGATGGCAGGTCTGCTTGCCCTCCTCTGTGTGATTAGAAATGGCACCTACTCTGGGCTCTGGCATTTTTCCCATCCTGTCACTGATCGAGGTTGTTCGGTGACAGCACATATTCCACCAGGAAGAATTTACTTAACATTCCCTGCAATTTTGTGAAGAGGCAGTTTATACTAAATCATACTTAGCTGTGTCGAATTTGTCCAGAAAGCTTGTCACGATTGTAGCATGGGGGCTTTGTGTTTTAAAGTAAAAAAAAACCAACCTTTTTTTAGTTGATACTAGATACTAAGCAACTAGATTTAGTTGATACTAGATACTAAGCAACTTCCCATGCTAGGAAATTTGGTACTGAAAGGGTTTTACATTTGATTACCATGAAGAAGTCCTGTTGTAATAACGGTAGCTAATGGATAAATTGCAAGCACTGCAAACTGTTTAACAACTTATCATGTAATCAATATAATACAGTTGAAATACCATTAAAATACCCCCAAAGCTGACACATAAACAATAAACCGTCCCCTTCTCATGCAGAAAAGGAGCCCTTTAGAGTAAACACAGTCCAGAATGTACTTTTAATGTCCTGTAATTATTTGTTTATCTAATTAACCCTACAGCTTTGTATAACAAATGCCTATTATTCATTCATTTATCTCAAACAGCCTCACGTTATAATATTCTTTACTTCTCCATAAATTCTGTTCATCACACACCTCAGAGACGTTGTTAGATGGCAAAAAGAGCCGAGTCTTCAGCCCAAGGATGCCCTCACATATACTATATGACTCTGGAGCAGTGGAAACGTGTTCTGTGGAGTTACAAATCATGTTTCTCTACTTGGCAGTCTGATGGACGAGTTTGGGCTTGTGGATACCAGGAGAATGTTATCTACCTGACTGCATTGTGACAACTGTATAGTTTGGTGGAGGAAGGATAATAGTACCAGGCTGTTTTTTTAGTGGTTGGGCCAGTGAAGAGAACTCTTAATGCTTCGGCAAACCAAGACATCTTGGATAGTGCTATGCTTCCAACGGTTTGAGGAATGTTATTTTCTATTCCAGCATGACTGTGCCCCAGTGCACAAAGCAGGTTCATAAAGACATGGTTGGATGAGTTTGGTGTGGAAGAACTTGACTGTCCCCTACAGAACCCTGACCTTTACCCAGGGCTTGACAAATGTGTTTAGAATCTAGGAAGCCAGCTAAAAAAGTTAGGAGCCAGTTTTTTTAAAACTAATTTTAAGTTTTATTTTCAACAAGAAAAATGCAATTCTTAAGGAGCGCTATAGACACCAGAAGCACTGCATCTCTATGAGGAGATGCTGATTGACACATGTGCAATACCCTCCCTTAGCTGAGATCATAAAGACTGATTCATTCAGCCATGATAGCAGGGAAAAAGTTAATAAAAATACCTTTCTCGTGTGATTAGAGGGGGACAGGTGCGTAAACAGACACAGACATACACACTCTCTGACAGACTCACACTTCCTGATACACACAGACACACTGAAAGAGACACAGACACACATACTGACAGTCACTGACAGAGACACAGACACACACACTGACAGAGACACAGACACACTGACAGACAGACACACACTGACACACACACACACACACACTGACAGACAGACATACATACACTAACACACACACACTGACAGACAGACATACATACACTAACACACACACACACACTGACAGACAGACAGGCACACACACACACTTTCTCACACACACAAACTGAGAGTTTTATTTTAATTGCAATCCACCCAGCCTCCCTACATTTGGGAGAGCTGAGCGGATCTTTCCCTGGGGTCCAGTGGGGCTGCTCTCTCTTCCTGCGTGCAAGAGAGCAGTAATCTACCTGCAACTCCCACTCTCTGTAGTGATGCTTCTGTCCGTATACTGCATATTGACCCAGAACCTATGTAGTGCCCACAGCATTGCTCTACACGGTCTATAATTAACTTCAAATATGGTGCATTAAAGTAGCAATGTCAAAGGGCGTAGCAACATTCCAGAAATACCTAGGTCATCAATGACCTCTATACTAACAGAGAGGTGGGGATATGTCATAATATATATCTACGTCATTTATATATTATATAATTTTCTCACTAACAATGAACAGAGCACTGCTGATGCTCTCAAGCATCTCAATAAAGCACTGGCCCCCTTCCACAAACGGTTGAGAGGCCAAATTACAGGTTTAGCCCCCTTAGTTATGAAGAAAGCCTGGAAAAAGAGGATTTGTCTCAGAGTAGATATGCAAGTACTGCACAAATACATACAGGGTTAGTACAATAGACTAGGTGCTATCCTGTTCATTATACAACAAATATAATACAAACAAGAGTTCATCCACTTTAAACTGGAAGAAAGAAGTGACCATTCCCCTTTAAGAGTAATCGAGGATGTAAAATTCCAGAACTGCTGATAAGGCATGTATTGAAATAACTATGAATAAGAGGTAGTGACCTAGTTGGTTGTACAGAAAGTTGACGAGTATCTTGGGGGAGTTGCAGTTCAACAACATATGCAGACCAATTAATTAGATAATATACATATTTTGAAATTATATATTATGTCATTAAGATCCTTTCCTTAAATATCTTTGGTCTTGGGATATAACCAAGTTAAAGAGGGACATAGGGAACTCTCATGGCAACCTCACTGCCATCGTTTACACCCCCCCTGTCCCCACTCTGTAAAGTCAGAGGTAATATCCTCTGCCTAGTGTGGTTGTTTCGGAGTGATTAGAAATCACTGAGCTTGTGCATAGAGTATCATAGAGTGGGATTACCAAGGTATGAATGAATGCACAAGAACATATTAAGGAGAAATATATTTCCAATCATGTGATTGGATTTTGATTTCAACTATGCACATTTATGTCACACCTTATACAGCTAACCCAGCAATTATGATACAAAAATAGTAGTTCTTGCTTGTCTCACAATACTGAACTACTACGATCCACCAAACACTCCAGATTTAGATACATAGTGATCTAGGTAAAAAAAAAAAAGACTGAAGTCCATTGAGTTCAACATATAAAATGCATGTTTTAATGCTGTCCATCCAGAAGAAGGTAAAAAAAATCATTTTGAAGTTTCGGCCAATTATGCCACAAAAGAGAACAAAAAATCCTTCTTGACTCCATAATGGCAATCATATTTCTCCTTTGACCAACAACCTTGGATCAGGAACCCATCCTCATACATGTTAATTACATGTTCATTATAGTCCTGACGATTTAAAAAAAAAAAAAATGTTTAAAGCATCCAGGCCTTTTTTGAAGATATCTACAGAAATTGATCAGATAATCGCTTTGATAGAGAGTTCCAAATCTTTATTATTCTCATTGTAAATAACCCTTCTCTCTCCTGTAAGCAACAAACCTTTCTTCCAGTTTAAAGTGGATGAACTCGTGCTTGTTGTATAATGAACAGGTTAGCACCTAGTCTATTGTGCTAACCCTGTATGTAATTGTGCAGTACTTGCATATCCACTCTGAGACAAATCCTCTTTTTCCAGCCTTTCTTCAAACGTATGTTTTACATCCTCAGCACTTTCTCTAGTTCTACAATATTTTGTTTAAACTGATCCCCTAAATTACACTGCATATTCAAAGTGTGGTATTACCACTGATTTATAAAGGGATGCAAAATTATATTTTGATCACATGAATCAATACTGTTGCCCATTTTGTTATCTATAATTGTTCCAAAGTTCTTTTCATTTAATGTTATCCTTAATTCAATCTAATTTATGTATAATTGGCTTGTGGGTTCCTTATTCTAATATGCATCACTTTCAATTTATCGGTATCGAATCTCATCTACCACTTTTCTGCCTAGTTCCCCAATTTATCCAAATCCCTCTGAAAAGAAGTTATGTCATGTTCATACTGTAGTATCTTACCTACTTTTATGTCATCTGCAAACACCGATACATGACTTTCAATGTCCACTTCAAGATAATTTATTAAACGATTATTGAGAAGTTGATCCAGGACCGAACCCTGAGGCACTCCACTTACCCCTTTTGTCCAATGTGAAAATATTAAATTTTTAACTACCCACGGCATTAGAATTAGATTTTCATTAGATCACTTAAACGTAAGACACACACGTGAACCAGTTTCTGTAAAGAGCTTAGATTTAGCAAGGATTGTGGTGTGTGAACACAGTGCTGCTTTCTTTACACTGGACCTCACACTGACTCCATCATAGAATCCAACTGTACTTTAGTGAGAGATAGCACCATGAGCAGCTGACCCCTGCCTCCTCCTCTGTCAAACTCTTCACATCTTTACATCCATGAGCTGTGATAATGAATATAATACTTGTACAATATACAGAAGTAAATGGTGACATAATGTGAAGGATCAGAAATTCTTGCTGAGATGATTACAGAATATGAACATGTTAATAATGGTGAGGATACAGGGTGACATGTGCAGAGCTCTACAATACTAGAAGATAACACAGCTGCTTAGATCCCCCCATTGATCTAATACCTGCGGAGGAGACATTACTATACATATACATTGTTTTAAACAAACACGTGAACAGATCTATTGCATTCTCAAATTTGTGTACAATTAAATTTATTGTTTGCGTCAGCAGCCGACCCCCTGAACCCTTTGAAAAGATTGCCTAAAACCCTAGAGTCACCACTGCCATCTAAGCTCATCCTTCTCAATATGCCCTTGCCCCCTAACAACTCATATTATGGCTCCAATGACCTCATTCTTCTTGTACACCATAAACCTGTTCACTGAAAGATTTGAGGCTGAACCTCTCCTAGTATATCCGACACTGCAGATCTCTGTGGGTGTAAAAGGGTTAGAGGCACAGCACTGAACAATTGACTAACACATGGCCTTCCTATTGATTTGTGAACTTCTATTTATTCTCAGCAGTGCCAATTTTGCAGTTTTTGTGCGGTCGAGACGAGATGATCCAATGAATCTCCTGCTGCTCTGAGTTTTAGCACCACATCACCAGTTCGAGCAGGTTCATGCTTAGGACTATTGACTCTTGATTGTAATGAGAAACACGGAGGACAGGGTTTGATTTTGACAGTACTACAAACCTCTTATGTTCTTATACGTTTCATGTTCACATTGTCACATTCATCCCAAAGCAACAATCTTGATCAGTGGTATATTATGTGATGCTGGAGAGAGCCAGCAGGATGCTGTAAAAGTGAAATTGAAGCAGATGTATTGATGCTTCATTGCAGATATCTTCTAAGGTCTAACTAATACAATCTGTTAAAATAGTGCTTGACCTACATAAAATCACTAAATAATGATAAAATATCCAGAAGGGGAGAAGGTCAAATCATAGAAATAGTGACAAAAAAAGGAATGATTTTGGTAATGTAAAAAGAATATATTTGATCATACAAATCTGAATCTGAGATTTATTTTTCTTATTTTCTTTTGATATTACTATTTTTGTCTGTCAATGCTTACATGGGGTTTATGTTATCTTTTTGTTGTCGTTAATTTGTTTTGGTACAATTTGTTATCTTTTGGAGTTAAGTTTTGAATAGTGTTCTAAGATGGTGGCACACTGAGCACGGCTGGATCTATGATTTTAACAAATAGAATATATATGTGGTGTGAGTTGACATACATTGCTTTTTTGTGAAATTTTCATTTTCAGAGACCATTTCTAGGAAAGTGTTAAAAACGAAGTACGTTGTATTGGTTATTTTAAGATAGTTCAAAGTCTACTGAGCCAGTGCTAAACTGAGCCATTTGTGAGTCAGTCTCCATGGAAGTTAATGCCCATTGGGGAACTTTATAGACCACTGTGATTAACTAGGAAATAAAAAACCCACGAAGAGTAGAAAAAGTGAGATAAGCACATCTAGGTCTAAAAGGCAATTGTGTTTCAAAGTAGTTTTACTGTAGCCATATTGCTTCTGCTGCAATTTTACTTTTTTAGTGACCTATTTCCTGGGCAAAATATGAGTACTTGAGGGTATCGGAAGGACAGCATACATGATAAAATTAAATGGTATTCTCATTTCACAGGTGTTAATGTGCCAGAGGGTTATGCAACCTATTTTATTGTGCATCCATGTGGCACATGAAAAATCAGTCAAAGGTAATGGAAAAATAATGATACACAATACTCAAAGGATTATAGATGGTAAAGGTTATGGAACATTCTTTACAATGTTCAAATATTTAGGTAAGGTAAGTATGGATTTTACATAGTTATGGGAAAAATAATTTACACCCTCTTTGAATTCTATTCTTTTACATATCAGGACATAATTACAATCACCTGTGTCTTAGCTGGTCTTAAAATTAGGTAAATACAACCTGAGATGAACAACAACACCATGCCAAGATTTATTTAAGAAAAATAAAGACAAAATGGAGACCCTTGCTGCTCCTAAAGGATTAAGAGATAAATAGCAAATATGTGCTGCTGATCAAATGCCCTTGATTGAGTGAACATTAGCAAATGTGACCACTTCTATAAAAGCTGAAGTTCTAGCAATTGCTGGTCTGAAGCATTCAGGTGTGTGTTAACACAATGCCAAAGAGGAAAGATATCAGCAATGATGATAGAAGCAATTGTTGCTGACCATTAAACTGGGAAAAGTTATAAGGCCATTTCCAAACAATTTAGAGTCCATCATTCTAAAATGAAAAAGATTATTGAAAGTGAAAAACATTCAAGACAGTTGCCAATCTTCCCTTAAATGGACGTCCCAGCAAATTCACCCAAGATCAGACCGTGCAATGCTCAGCATAATAGCATCTCAGACTCCACGGGCCTCAGTTAGCATGTTTAATGTTAAAATCCATGACAGTACAATTACAAAACGACAGAACAAGTATGGTTTATTTGGAAGGGATGCCAGGAGAAAGCCTCTTCTCTCTAAAAAGAACATGGCAGCATTTGCATAGGTTTGCAAAGTTGCATTTGAACAAAGCACAAGACTTCTGAAACAATGTCCTTTGGACAGACGAGACCAAAATTGAGATGTTTGGCCATATTTTACAGTGCCACGTTTGGTGAAAACCAAACACAGCATATCAGCACAAACACCTCATACCAACGGCATGCACTGTAGTGGAGGGGTGATGATTTGTGCTTGTTTTGCAGGCACATGACCTGGGAACCTTGCAGTGATTGAGTCAACCATGAACTCCTCTGTATACCAAAGTATTCTAGAGTCAAATGTGAGGCCATCTGTCCAACAGTTAAAGCTTGGATGATAGTGGGTCATGCAACAGGACAATGATCCCAAGCACACCAGCAAATCTCCAACAGAATGGCTGAAAAAGAAAATAATCAAGCTGTTGCAATGGCTCAGTCAAAGTCCAGACCTCAACCTGATTGAAATGCTGTGGCGGTACCCTAAGAGAGCTTTGCATTAACAAATGTCAGCAAACCTCAATGAACTGGAGCAACGTTGTAAAGAGGAGTGGGCCAAAATTCCTCCACAACAATGTGAAAATGATTAGTTCAAAATGATTACTTCAAGCTATTGCTGCTAAAGGTGGTTCTGCATGTTATTAAATCATAAGGTGCACTTGATTTTTATTCATAGCTTTATTTTTGTTTAATAAATCATGACATGTTGTTGTTCATATGAGTTTGTATTTACCTACTTTTAAGACATGCTAAGGAACATATGATTGCTCTGTCCTGGTATGTAAAATCATAGATTTCAAAGAGGGTGTTCTTTTTTTCCCATGACTGTGTGTGAAGAGGGTTTCTACTGCGATGGGGGATCAGGCACCCATTGATCCAACAATATCTGTCATGACTGACCAATAGGCAGCTTCCCACATTGCAATTTCCTCTCCCTTTCGTGAAACTCTTTTTAGTCTGGCATTGTCTCACATATTCCTCCTTCCCATTTAAAAACATTTCCTGCATGCTCCACATTTTCCTTTTGTGCTCCCCGACCTAAATGCTTTTTGTCCTACATATTGCAATTTGGCTGTCAACTTTGTATAACAAACGCTTTAGTAAATAAACAATTTTGAGTGTACTATTATATTGATCAAATGTCCTCTTTATAAATACATCATGCAAGTCTGCAATTGTTATCATGCAGTTCTCTTGGTGTTCATTTTCGATAAAGGTTAAAAGAGACATCTGGTCATCTATAATAAAAACAAATGTATACACATTGATAGAGCGTTAACAATAAATTCACTGTATCAGAGCTACATTAACACAACATTTTATTGAACTTCTTGTTACATTAGAAATGAAGTCATTCTGAAGAAGACGTCTCTTATGTTTATGTGTATATTAATATTTCCAGTAAATCAGCACACGCAGTTTGTTTTGTCTTTGAGAACTGGGCGTTTTATAGAAGGTCACGGTGACCCAAAAATGACAGTCACTTTTAATTTGGGCACGATTCTGATGGGAACACACAGGTGTTCTGACAAAGTTACAACACATTTTCTTTAATTAAGCCGCTTTGGAAACCTGGGGGGCTCTGATGTGTGATGATACACATTCACGTGCGGTGCAAAAAATAAAACGGCAATATCAAACATCTGCCTTTCCCTGTGCAAGAGCAATCAGCACACTTAACCATTACGGTGTTCTCGGAAAAGACCTATGATTTATAGCGGGTGGCTCATGAGATGTCAGCTGTCTTGGCCCTGGAGATGTACTGGTGGAGGATTTTAACAATTGATTACCTGCTGTTGCTGTTCGTTAACAAGGTTTAGTTATTTATTGGAACTTTTATTTTTCATTGGTGAGTGATGATAACTGCTTTAACATCATTGGATGGTTTAATTCCTATTCTTTGACAACATCTTGTGGTTTTTACATTCCTTAATACATTATTTCCAAAATATAACATCTTCACTATTCCAGGCTGTTGTTATTATAAATAACACGATATGGACACTTAGAACAGTATTTTCTTTTTATCTAAATAGAATTGTCTATAATTGTCTTTTTAAAAGTGTGTCCACTTTTTTTAACAAAGATGGTTAACTGCTTATCTCTCTCTTAACCCTTTAAGACCGGAGGGCGTACAATTACGCCCTATTTTAAGCTGCTCTAAACGCCGTCGGGCGTAATTGTACGCCCTCCGGTCTTTTCTTACTTACCCGGTCGCCGGTGATCCCACGCCGGCGATCGCGGTTGGGGGGACTCCCGCGGAGCCCCCTGCGGCAGATCCTCCCTCCTGGGAGCCCCCCGGCCATGTGAGAGTGAGGTCCTTGCGAGGACCTCACAATCACATGGCCGGGATAGCTAGCTGAGGCATTGCCAGCAGGGGGACTAACTGTAATGACCCCCCTGCTGGCTGGAAATTAAATTAAATTAAATTAAAATAAGTGTAAAAAAAATATATATACTTAGATCATATATATATATTATATATATATGAGCTAAGTGTATATATACACATATACATACACACACATACACTGTCTAGGTGTATTTTACTATTAATATATATATACAGTAATTATATATATATATTAATATCAAATTACACGTAGACTGATACTGATTAAATGTACCGTATATACTCGAGTATAAGCCGAGTTTTTTGTGCTGAAAACCCCCAACTCGGCTTATACTCGAGTCAATAGTCTGTATTATGCCAATTTTCATTGCCATAATACAGACTGGGGGCTGTCAGAGAGTTTACTTACCTCTCCTGCAGCTCCTGTCAGCTCCCTCCTCCGCCGCGCCGTCCATTCAGCACCTCGGTCAGCTCCCAGTGCAAGTCTCGCGAGAGCCGCGGCTCTCGCGAGACTTACAGTGTGAGCTGACAGAAGAGCTGAACGGACGGCGCGGAGGAGGAGGGAGCTCACAGGAGCTGCAGGACAGGTAAGTTACAGCTCTGCCAGCCCTCCTCTCCCCCCCCCCACTGAACTGCCAATGCTGGACCACCAGGGAAGGAGAGCCCCCCTCCCTGCCATATATCAAGCAGGGAGGGGGGACGAAAAAATTATATAGTATTAATAATTTAAAAAAAAAATTAAATTAAATAATAAATAATAAAAAAATAATAATAATTAAATAATAAATAATAATAATACAAAAATAATAATTAAATTAAATAAAAAATAATAATAATACATAATAAAAAAAATGCCCACCCCCCACCAAGGCTCTGCAACACACACACACACACACACACACACACTGCATTCATACACACACTGCACTCATACACACACACACTGCACTCATACACACACACTGCACTCGTACACACACAATGCATTCGTACACACACAATGCACTCATACACACAATGCACTCATACACACACTGCACTCATACACACACTGCACTCATACACACACTGCATTCATACACACGCTGCACTCATACACACACGCTGCACTCATACACACGCTGCATTCATACACACACACTGCATTCATTATACACACACTGTAAATAAATATTCAATTAATATATTTTTTTTAGGATCTAATTTTATTTAGAAATTTACCAGTAGCTGCTGCATTTCCCACCCTAGTCTTATACTCGAGTCAATAAGTTTTCCCAGTTTTTTGGGGTAAAATTAGGGGCCTCGGCTTATATTCGGGTCGGCTTATACTCGAGTATATACGGTATATATAATTATTGTTATATATATATATATATTTATATATAATATAAAAAAAATGTAAATACATAAAAAAATTAAATAAAAAATAATTAAAAATACATTATTAAAAAATAAATAGATGTGTGTTATTTCGTTCTAACTGTATTTTGATATTAATATATATATATTTATATCAAAATACACGTAGAACAAAATAATATATATATCTATATACATAAATATATACGTATATATCACTATATATATATACCTATATATAAATAAAAATATTTAAAAAAAATTATATATACATATATATACACATATGTATATATATATACATATATTAATTCTACACATATATTTATGTAATATTTTTACATAATTAGGTATCCTAATTAATTACAATTAGCGGGACCTGCATGACAACCCATGCCGAAAGTATAGGGAATTTAATTTGCTAGCACTATATTTAACCCTATAACTTTCCAAGACACCATATAACCTGTACATGGGGTGTACTGTTATACTCGGGAGACTTTGCTGAACACAAATATTAGTGTTTCAAAACAGTAAAATGTATTACAATGATGATATCGCCAGTAAAAGTGACGTTTTTTTGCATTTTTCACGCACAAACAGCACTTACACGGACGATATTATTGCTGTGTTACTTTTTACTGTTTTTAAACACAAATATTTGTGTTCAGCGAAGTCTCCCGAGTACAACAGTTCAAAAGTTACAGCGTCAAATATAAGGCTTGTGTTTCATTTTTTTCACATTAAAATTCGCCAGATTGCTTACATTGCCTTTGTGACCCTATGGTAGCCCAAGAATGAAAATTACCCCTATGATGGCATACCATTTGCAATAGTAGACAACCCAAGGTATTGCAAATGGGGTATGTCCAGTCTTTTTTAGTAGCCACTTAGTCACAAACACTGGCCAAAATTGGCGTTATTTACATTTTTCACACACAAACAAATACTAACGCTAACTTTGGCCAGTGTTTGTGACAAAATGGCTACTAAAAAAGACTGGACATACCCCATTTGCAATACCTTGGGTTGCCTACTATTGCAAATGGTATGCCATTATGGGTGTAAGTTTATTTCCTGGGCTACTATACAGTCTCAAAGGCAACGTAACCAATCTGGCGAATTTCAATTTCAAATGTAACACGCTATATTTGACCCTGTAACTTCCCACAACACCATAAAACCTGTACGTAGGGGGTACTGTTTTACACGTGAGACTTTGCTGAATACAAATATGTGTATTTTATTGCAGTAAAAGTAAACAGTATTATGACATTGACAGTTAAAATGTCATGTAGAACTAAAAAAAAACATTTCTTATTTTCTCCCATTATTTTCATATTAAAATTATGTTTCATAGCTAAATATTTGATATTAAATGAAAGCCATGTTTCCCCTGAATAAAATGATATATAATAAGGGGGGGTGCATTTAATATGAAAGAGGGGAATTACAGTTGGACAGACATATAGCGCAAATTCCAGGTTTTGTTTACGTTTTGTTCTGTTCACAACTTTGTACATTTGGCTCAGTCCTTAAGGGGTTAAACACTCTCTTAAATATAAAATATAGACATATGTGCATGCGTGGGTAGTTATAGTTTTTTTTATATGCCCGAACTTGTCTACTGTTTTGGTTTGTTGTACAAATTTAAGTAAAGCAATGGCTTGGGCTAGGAAATGCTCCTTTTATCTGACCTTTTTAATTTGTCTTTAAAATATTTATACCTTTGTCTTTGTGCCATAGCCACCTACGTACAAAACTGTGAGTATTGACTTGCAACAAACTCTAATAAATATATACAGATATATATATATATATATATATATATATATATATATATATATATATATATATATATATATAGTTTATTAAATAATACTTTAAGAATCCATATCTTTTAGCACTGGGAGATAAGTAATTGGGGTAGGCGTGGTGTGGCCAAACAATTGCCCCATAAGGATTATATATGACTCAGAGTCCTCCAGTTAGATAGGGATGGTAGGAGAACTGAGTGTGTGAGGGAGTAGTGAATGGCTATGACTGTATTCTCTCTTCTATAGCAATGCTCCATGTACAACAGTACAAGAGATTGCAGGGTTTTTTTTTTTATGTAATTATGTGTGTGTATGGATCAACATATAATTGAGTGAGGATGATCACTAGTTCTAATTCTGTTACCCTCTGCTGACACAGAATTATTTTCATTTATTAATGCCATGCTGCAGTTAATCTGATGCAAATTAAGGTTAATGCTATCTTATTCTGACTTAATGTAGCTTGGTAAATACAGGTCAACTGGGTGAATAATAAGAATGAAGCAGAATAACTGAGATGAATGAAGGACACAGGTGTATGCCGAAGAGAACAAGGGATCAATGGCAAGGTAGAGACACTGAGTCTGAGAACAGAGGAGGAGGAAGAGTTTAGAAACGACACGAGAACGACACAGAACATCAGAAACATTAAAGAAGGAAGCAATTTAGGGCTCAGTGACAAAGGAGATTAAAACACAGTTGACTCAGACAAAGACAGATAGAAGGCAGAGAGACTAGAATTGTCAGTCTTTGTGTCTCATAAATGGGATAAACCTGCAATGCATTATGGGGTTTGAAACTGGCTATGTAAGGGGGCCGGGCTTTAAAATCATTATGAAATGTCCTTTTTCTTTTCTGTCATTATGTAGCAGTGTGGGAGACCAAAGACAGTGATAATCACTGCTCATTGTGTGAAAAAATGAATCAATACTGTAATAGTATAAATTCATTGGGGGAACAAAATGTGAGCACTTTCCTGTGTGATGTTCTGTGATGGTTTTCATTTTGCAACAGTGGGACTTAATAGCATTACATTATCGATTGCATTCCTCACGCTCTCACGGAACTTTAAAAGAAAAAAATTTAAAATGTTTCCCACAGTGGTTTGTTTCTGGGGATACCCATCAAGATATATATGCATTTTCCATCAGCAGAGACAATAGAATGATATTATACGTTTCCGATAAAGAACATAGCATTTATAAACATTAGCACAAAGGCACTGGAGTGTAGCTACAATCTCAAAAAAATAGGTAAAGACAACATAAAATGCAATCCGTTCTATGCTTGCTTTTATTTTCAAAATAACCATATTTATGATCATGCTATATGTACACGCATGTAAATAAATCAGCCTGTTATTTTAGTGGGCATTTTAAAACTTGCATTGCTAATTGGGTCACATGAACTGAATGTGGTAGTTATACTCCCAGGCCAGGAGCTCGCCATTAAATGGCAGAATAGGAGCTGAAGAGACAGAACCAGAGATAATCTGTCACCCCATCTTCTTTGCCACTATATTTAAGGGACACTACATTCACCCAGACCACTCTCAATCAATCTCAATGAAATGGTCAGGGTGCAGTGGTCCTGGCCTTTTAACCCTGCAAAATAAGACATTCTGGCAGTCACCATTGGCACTTCGACTGTACTGAGTAAAACTCGGTCACTTGACATGGAGGTGCCCATAAGAAGCTCTATTAAGAGCACATTAATTGGACAATCGCGGAGGAAGCCATGTCTCCTCTATGACATTGAAGGAGGTTGAGAGGTGAGCAGCACTGAGGTAGCTTTAGTGCAGGAAAAAAAACAGAAAATGTGATCATTTTTATGGTGCAGGAGGGTGGGTGCTTGCGTATAATACCACTAAGGACAGAGACACTATAGTGTTAGGAATACGGGTTTGTATTCCTAATGCTATAGTGTTTCTTTAATATAAGGAGAGGGGCTGAACTAATGGAGGCTGATGCAAATAGGAGCTGCAACCTGGGAGTGTTGGGCAGTCAGGGCAGACCAGGATATTAATATACCGGTGCTGACCAAAGCTTCAAGAGACCGTAACCAAACCCTAGATATATCTCGAACTTTCATTCTAACAAATCACACAATATAATTGATGCATACATAGCATTGAAGCATGTAATAGGGGGAAAATAATGCCTTCGCGAGGTTCTGCAGACACTCAGAATTAGGATATCTCTTCTAGAACCCATTAATGGCAAGATATTTACAGGCATGGCTCACATACACACACACACAAACACACACACACACACACTTAGAGTAATAGAAATATCTTAAAAGCCATAACCAGAGTGTTTAATGCAAACCAACTTACATTTCCCTATCTCATCTCAGGTAAACTCCTCTGATGAGCGACTGCTGAATCAATATGTACTCATCTCCTTGAGTTGACGGAACTTTCAGGAACTGGAGGATTCATGGGAAAAGTAAGTGGATTTGCATAAAAGTGAGAAATTGTGAAGACAGCACATTTTTCAGTTGACTTGGCATATGGAAGTACATATTACATACACTCCTGTCTTATATTGATAAGCTACATACACAAGTAATGCTTACTGAAAGTATGAACTCTTAAAAAAGTGACATTTTGTCTTTAAAACTCATGAACACACACAGAGATATCTTTGATATAGGCAACATCAGAATAAGAGAGGAGGTATAAAGTCGGATATTAGAGGATTTTATGACAATGCAGCATCTATGTTCTAACTTCAATGCTGTCAATCAATAAGACAGGTGTATTCAATGTAGCTGATTTCGCACCATCAGCTTCTGCCTCCTCTCCCGTTTGATTAGACAAAGTAAAAATCACAACTGTCCTTAGAGATGAACAGCAGCAAAAGTAAAAAAAAAACAAAAAAAAAAACCTAAAGCCTAAAAATCAATCTGGAATAAAATAAAAGCTTATGTCAGAGGGCTAAAATTTAACATTGTTCTTTCTGAATATGTAATACTTTTATTTAATTATTTCACCATTGTGATTCACTGCATTTCAACCGCAAAGCTAGGAAATAATCTAAAAATCTATGCTGTTTGTGCGTCTTGACCTAATTTCATAAAATCAATGTATATCTGATAGCTTTCCAAATGAGCAGGCCACGAGTAGCTTGAAAATTTGAACCTGCTGATTGCTGTAACACGTACATTATGCATCATTGCTTGTTTAAGCCCAGTGATCTATATAACTAGTCTTCAATCAACCTGTACAAAGCCACCACATAATGATATCGCTGATTGAGCCACCTGTTCAAGCAAGGATTTCCTCATTGACTTGTAGCAGAAACAGCATCAGCTACAGCTACATGAACTTATGGGGAATAGTAGCTAACACGAAGGGGGCAAGTCCAGATAGAGTTGCCATACTCTCAGTGTTTTCTTAGACACATGTATAAATGCTGCAGAATTAAACAATCACTGCAGCAGTGTTAATTTGGGCGGCAAATTTCAATTCACTTTTATTCATAGTCTTTCGACTATAAAGCCATTTTAGGTTTAGTCGTATTTTAGCCATCTGAATTGTTTCAGTTTTAGTCTAGTTTTAGTTGACCAAATCTCCAGTAGATTTTTGTCAACACGACTAAAAATAGGTTTGGTTAAAGCCTCTCTCTCTCTCTTTTGCCCATTCCACAGCCCCTCTGTGTCTCTTTGTGTCCTCATAGCCACTCTAGGTGTCTCTGTCCCAAACCCTGGTCTGTCTCTTTTGCCCATTCCACAGCCCATCTATGCAGTGTTAATTTTGGAGGGAAATTTCAATTTAGTTTTAGTCATAGTCTTTCGACTATTAAGCTATTTTAGTTTTAGTCGTATCTTAACCATATCTTTAGCCATATCTTTAGCCATCTGAATTGTTTTAGTTTTAGTCTAATTTTAGTCGACTAAAATGTAACTAAAATTGTTAGTCGACAAAATTAACACTGCACTGCAGCATCTAATTCTACATTCTGCAGACTGCATTTTTTATGTGCTGCCCAACAACTAAAAGATGTGTCCTCAGGAAGATATGGTGGATATAATGGCTGTGTTAATGTAGGGTTGTCTGGTGAACATAGTCCAAACTCTCCCAAAATTACTACCTGAAATTTACCAGACATTATATTTGAATTGTATATAGATACATTTACAAACAGGACTAATAAAGGGGAATACTAAAGTATTTATCAATATGAGTTTAATATTAATGTGCATGTATCAGGGGGTACATATCAATCAATGACATTACACAGGGGCATACCTACAGAATTTGGCAGCTGGGGCAGTTCCTATATTTGGTACACCACCAAGCTTGTTGTCATCTACCTCAGACAATGTAAATGGTATGATTTTCATGATA
Source organism: Pelobates fuscus (assembly GCF_036172605.1). Classification (NCBI taxonomy): domain Eukaryota; kingdom Metazoa; phylum Chordata; class Amphibia; order Anura; family Pelobatidae; genus Pelobates; species Pelobates fuscus. The sequence goes on from NC_086317.1 coordinate 245,149,756, forward strand.
TTCTTTTTAAAAAGAGCTACAATACAATAATGTAGGATACCATCACTTTGCATATATGATTAACAACATAATATACAAAAAAAAAACACTTGTAGAGAGGCACACCAAAGATAATACTATGTAAAGAAAAAAAAAAAGGAAAAACTGGCACAGCTGCAGCACTCCAGAAAAATCCCAACAAAGAGCCTACAGTAATACAGAGAAAATAAGAATATGAGGTGCACACAGAACAAGCTGGATGTACAGAATGGAATTTCTACAAGTTAAATACAGGATAAAATCTACATACAAATGTATTATCACAAAATAATGCAACAGCAAGAAAAAAAAATACTTGGAAAAAAAAGTAGCAACAGAGGAGCTTTCAAAATTAACTTTATGGAAAAAAACGGGAATGATGTGCAGAAGAACTCTAACACTCACCTGACACTCCACAAGCAGCGTGCAGGAGGGAAATAGCCGCTAGATATGATATGCTGGTAACACATTTACCTAATCAGCTGAGTGCAGAAGAGGACAAATCTGTCCCAACGGAGACAGATCGAGGTCCCATTCTATCCTGAGCAGCCCAATACAGAGCTGCCATCAGACATTTTAGGGCTCATTAAACAGCTCAAGGTCTGGCCGCCCGGGTACTTCCCCTGAGTCCATCCATAGGGCCCATCTTGAGTCCCCTCGCAATAATGCACGATGTGTGTGTCGAGTGGATGCAATGTCTATAGTGGATGCAGGGTGTGTGTTTGTATTGTGAATGCAGATTGTATGTGTAATGGATGCGGTGTGTGTGGAGTGAATGTAGTGTGTGTTTGTAATGGATACAGAGTGTGCGTTTATGTAGTGTGCAGTGAATACAGAGTGTGTATGTAGTGGATGCCATGTGTATAGTGAATGCAGAGTGTGTGTTTGTGTAGTGAATGCAGTGTGTGTCTGTGTTTAGTTGATGCAGTGTGTGTAAATATGTGTGGTTGTAGAGGGGCTACATTCTGTGGAAACTATTATTTTTTATTTTATTTTAATAAATTCAATGTTATTCACCCCTCCCTGCCTCTTACATGTGGAGATTGCACTCACTGGTGGTCCAGTGGCATTGTGCAGGTTGCTACATTGTGCAGTGTTGATTTTGACATCAAATGTAAATTTTGTATTAGTCATAGTCTTTAGACTAAAAAGCCATTTAATTTTACTTGTATTTTATTCATCTGAATTGTTTTAGTTTAGTCTCAACACAACTAAAATCGAATAGGTTTAGTTAAAGCTTCTATCCAGGCCTGGACTGGCCATGGGATCTCCCCTGCCGGTCTATGCAGGGCCATGCTTCATTCCATGGCAGGCCGGTGGGGAGATCAAAGTTCTCCCTCATCGGCCCATATGCAGTGTATTGCGGCCACCGGTGGGGGAGAGAGGGAGGGAGACAGGAGAGGAACCCAGAGGAGCTCTAACTTGCAGCTCTGCTGGGTTCCTCTCGCGAGATACGGAGCGTTACCATGTCAATGCTCTAGGTCTTGCAAGAGTGAACTCTAGCCCCACAGGCTAGAGTTCACTCACCATTAGCACCACCAGGGTTGGATAAAATCACTCACACACACACTGCACCCCTGACATGCACAGCACCCTCACTCACACACAAACACACTACACCCCTAGCACTCACAGCACCCTCACTCACACACACTGCAACCCTGACACTCAAAGCACCCTCACTCACACACACGCCCCTCACTCACACACACACCCCTGTACTCTTGAGCCACCGAGACTGATACACAAACCAACGCAGTGGGACGCCACTGAGGCCCCGCAGGGTATCGGTTGATACTTAATCCGCACATGGGGCGCCACGCAGGAAAACCTACCTCCCACACACATCATCAAGACACACACTTCTTAAGGCTCGTTATACACCCATGCGATTTTACTGTTGTGTAAAGACTTACTTCAGGCATTACTGCCCACTAGGCCTTAGAAGCAAGTCAAGTGTCCTCGACTTCTCAGGGGATCCCCGGGGGGCACTACTCTACATTAATTGACTAGACACTAACATAGGTTACCTCACATCATTCTACTCACATGTTGTCAGTTTACCCCCACATTTAATGATGTTGAACCGCTGACAAATCTACCTACTCTTATTTATATTATCTTATTTATATTGCATGTCCTATATTTTACCCCAAATGTAATATGTGATGCAATGCCTGAGGAATGCCGTTGGGGTACCTCAAGCCTTACTGTACCAATTGAATGCACTACAAAAATTAAAAACATTTTTTTTAAATGATATCTTTTTTAAAGATTTGGCTACTCTGAGTGAGAGTTTTATAAGCGAGTTTTCAGGAATTCTCTGTTTAGTGATTAAACCTTCTATATGAATCAACACTGCAACCACTGCAAAAAAATATGGCATTTGCAAAGGATTAAAATAGTATCAAGCATCAATCAATTTTCAGGGAGTGCAGAAAGAAACAAGTGGTAATGATGCTATCAGGTTCATGTAAACAATATTCTTACTTTTTATTTTAAATGGATTGCGTTTTTTCATGCAGCATTTTTAGCTAATGTGCTTGAATAAACAATTGTTGATTTTTCAGCATTTTTCAGTTAGAGAAGACGGCTGAAAGACATGCGATGAGGAGTGGGTGACAGGTCAGCTAGTGGGGGGGGTGAGTAAATTTGGGTGCTATTAGCATAGAGATGAAACAGGTTGGCAGCTGTTCGAGAGCTGGTCAGATCTTTGCTGACAAGGACAAACAGATGAGAAAGATTTGCTGTGCTTGGCATTTTTTACGCCAGTAAAGATCTACAAATTATTTGCGGTCATATAAAAGATCTACACATACGAGAAGCTAATCTGTAACTAACAGTGTCGCTGAGCGGACCCCTCTCGGACCTTGCAACTGCAGCAAGGAATGAAGTGTAATTTCCAGTCCCGTGATATGTAATTTATAAGTGTTAGGTCAAGAGTGGGAAAAATTAATGAAAAATGAAATTGCAGGAAACGGCGGATGACCCCAGAGAGAGTAGGTCTTCTATATTTTCAGACTATTGTGATGTCACTTCAATAAGTGATATTATAACATATTTGCACTGCATACAGAAGGTCACAGGCTCAGCCTTTTGTCTTACCCAATGTAGGGGAAGAACATAATAAAGTGAAAGCTTTCTTATAAATCTGAAGTCGTTTCGCTTATTTATCCATTCTCATTTTTTTCACAAGTGTAATGAAAGGTTAATCAAAAGGAAATAAAGCCATCTGGTATGAGACTGAATAGGGTTTTACCTAGCCTATGAAGAAAGGAGTTCTTGATGGTACGTCTGTGTTTTCCAATTAGGATATATAAGTACCAGAGTAAAGGCATGCTTCCTGTTTGGATGTTATTATAGCATCCCTGGGGAACACTTAAAGGGACACTCTAAGCAACATAACCACTAATGTTCCAATTATGGTACACAGAGCTACCTGCCTCCGTTCATCTTCTTTTAGATGCATTCATTCACAGACATCCATGCAACCACATGCAGAGTTCTCCCGATAGAGGAATTGGCCACATAATTTGTTGTAAGGTATCTGCACACCTTAGCACTCCTGCATAAATGATACTAATTCTCTCATAGCTTAGCATGGTTGGACAGCTTTATTCAGGGAAATACATGTTCTTCGGTTGCTTTTAAATTTCCAGATGGTCTAAATTAATTTATTTGAGGATGTTAGTGTTTCTTAAGCAGGAACATATGGGATATTTGTAGAGTCCTCAACTTCTCATTTAAAGCATTGAAAACATATCCATTGCCTTGACCCTGTAAAGGCTGCCATTTTCAAATTGAGGTACCAGGGGAATCCATTTCTTGTGAATGAGTGGTACATTTTAATACTGTTTCTTTTGCAAGTACATTTTTATATTCATAGAAAGATTGGGGTTCACAATCCAATTTAAGGGCATGGGGATGCAAGGGACTTTTAACTTTATTCTGAATTGAGCACACATTACATTCTAGATGGGGTTGACAGTGTTAGAGTCAGGTAAACTGAAGGAGTTCTTTTTGGCCGTATTAGTACCAGGGAGCTGTATCTCATCTAGGTACTGTTATAGCCACTGTCAATGCCATGGAGGCTTTGCTTATACGGGGGGAGTTGCAGTTCAGAGGACTGAAAACCATGGGGTCTATTTAACCATAGTGGGGAGATACGTCAGCTTGTTTTTTTAATCTAATAAATAACCCTTTACCCACCTCTACTTTAACATATTGAAAAGGAGGAAGTCTGTGGTAACCTACTTTTATCAGATGTGTATTTCTTAACTCAGCAGCTAAAACACAGTATGCAATGTAAAGACTAGAAGCGAAGAGACTGAAAAAGGGATTACAGAGAGGTCCTCCCAATCGTCAGTCTCTATACCCCAGGACAGAAGTGTTCATAATCATGGCTTAAAAATTGCCAGTATAGAACATGAATGAAATATATGTAAAATAGTACATTTTTATTAGTCCCTTCTAGGGAAGATAATGAACAACAAAATAAATAATAAAAGTGTATATACAGTGAAAAAGTGTAAAAAATAGGAATCGTCTGTAATGTACTGGTTAAACGACACACCTTGTTATCACAGTAATTGTAGCAAAGTCTCAGCGGCTAAGGTAGCTATTGATGTGTATATTGAGAGAGCGTAAGTATCTCCCTGATTTGTATCGCTAAGTAGCAAAATTGCTAAGGAGGGGAGGGAGGGATCCGCAGCTCAAAGGGTGTGTTGGTGGAGAAATATGTTGAACGTAACAACACCCTCAGATTAGCATCAGATCGTCAAAGTGGTATGAAATGGTGCTAAAGTTACCAAACACACCCCTAAGTTAGGAGCTTCCCCCTGTATATGAAGTGTAAATCAAATAGAGCCAAATCCCTGGTAACAATGAACAGTAGGCTGTGATTTGGAAAGAGAGCTTCACATCCCATGAAAGGGAACTAGAGTGACGAGATAGTCTGAGAAATCGTCAACTCCTAAGGTTCCGTCATTCAGGATATGCTGTTCATACACAACTGTCGTCCTAAGCACTGATGGGAGGTCTAGATGCTCACTTAATAAGAGATATTGCAGACCTAATCTTAGACCAAATGGTCCTAGTAATAACTCTGCAGGAAAAAGCACACACACTACTCATATCCAAATTTCTATCTAAGTGCTGATGAGAAGTCTGATTGCTGAAGTAGCGAGAAGACCTGATACAACAATTTGAAGATCGTAGTGTATAGAGGAAAAATCCTCTCCTAGTAAGCGTATAACAGACAGATTTCTAATCTAATCTACAGACAGATATCTAATCTAATTCTAGACCAAGTGGTCCCGGTAATAACTCAACGCGCGTTTCGGCGCTGGCGTTGCGCCTTTGTCAAGAGCATACCTGAGTGAGTAAGCCCGCCACAATTTAAACCCCATAGGCTCCGCCCATCGAGAACCCGAGGTCATCGTCGCTCTCGAGCGGCGTTGGTCGGTGGGCGGGGAATGGATGGTTGAGTGGCATGTGCAGCCATCCAGCAAGGGGATAACTGAAAGTTAACCCTATGCTCACCAGATACCCGGATGGATGCTGAAATAGTCCCTGAACAGGGACATTAGTAAGAAATACCATATTTCAAACGAAAATTGAGCAGATACTGTAGGGAAATGTATAGACATATAGTGGATCGTAGTTAAAGATGCAGGAAAAATTAACTAACAAGTGAAAAAGAGCAAAGATAGAAGATATTCAAAAAATGGAAAAAGTAAAATTGAACAATAAAGTAAAAAAGTTGAATATATGCATATACATAGAGATATATACAGATGCAACCCAGGGAATTTTGTTGGTAGAAAGTACACTATCTGAATTGCATCAAGGGGTTATTAATGTGTTATACGCTAATCCCTAAGCTTGTTGATTCTCAAAGGGGTGTTAGATCATTGAAGAGTCAGCTGGTAGACATAATGTAGATGATAAATTTATCTAGAATATTTATCATGAATATTTATCAAAGTGCCCAGATAATGATCATATAAATAGATCAAATAACTGGTATAATAGTGTGGTGAATCTCCTCCCATCTTTCCCCCCATAGCTGAAAACAACCCCAATGGGGTACCCCAATCTATTATATGAATGGTGCAAATGAAAACCCTTCATTTAGTCCCTTGGGTTGTAAAGTCTTGAGCCTGTATATCCAAAAGCTTTCACGTTGCCTAAGGAATCTGTCGTAGTCTCCCCTCCTCTTGAGATCCTTAGGCAACGTGAAAGCTTTTGGATATACAGGCTCAAGACTTTACAACCACATCACATTCCAACGTGATGTCAACGTGCTCCACCTTCACAGGCTTTCAAGAAGTAGCGGGAGGATCCGTTTTTGCACAGGGTGTGAACGGCGCTATTTGGGGTATACCAGAGCCCGTACTCCGGAGTCGCATACTGGCACAATGTGAGTGGAGTCTGCTTGTTTGTTAGAGGGGGGTGTTGCGATTTAGTAGAGGGGGGCTGGGATTTAGTATAGGTGGAGGACTGGGATTTATTACAGGGGGGATTGGGATTTAGGACAGGGGTTTTTATACTGTACTTTTCAAAATAAACCTAGATTTCTATGAAAATGAAAGGTTTGTTTTTTTTGCGGCCCACCTTGTTTATTTGGCCCGTGCTAGACTTTGAGTTTGACATGTTTGGACTAGCAATGGCTGACCATGTTTGTTTGATTAGTGATTTGGAAATCTGTCCATTGTGCTAAAGAAAACAGAGATGATTGATAGGGAAAAAGATAATTGATGGTTAGGGCATAGCTACTAAATGTTGTTTTTATTAAGCGATCAAATTAGAAGTGACCCATAGAGGGGGGAAAAGGAGGAGCAGTAAACAAATAAATGTAAATTTAGATTTATATATTTATTAATTATGTATTTAATTAATATATATATATATATATATATACACACACATATATATATATATATATATATATATATATATATATATATATATATATTAGAGTTTGTGTGGGGGGGAAGGGGGGGGGTTACTGCTTTTCCTCTTTTTCCATTGATCTGTGAACCAAATGGCAGGAAAATTTTTACATGGACAATATTTGGTCGAGCCAAACAAGCACATGGACCACTGGACGACTACCGGACTAACCAATCTAAATATTCTTTTCGGACAAAGTGATTCGGCCATACTATTTTTCTCACCGTACAAGTCTATCATCATGGGTAACTGTACTGGCTAATATGCAATTCGTATTTTAATCAGAGATGTAGTCTGACAGCAGATTGTTAGGCAAAGAATGGCAGGTTACCAAACCCTGTATTAAAGCCTCAGTTGGCTAAATGTAAAGTAAATATGGCACAGTATATCAGTAAATATGATCCAACACTCTGTTTGAGGCCTCGTTTATTTGTATTTAGAACAATCAGCAGCCTTAACGTTTTATTACCTGTTACACTGTATATGAGATGGTTGACAGGCTTCCTAATATTCTTTAATACATAGCACATGTAACAGAGGAGACAGAAATCACACAGCTGACACGAAGCGTGATGAAATGGTGTTTAGCAAGAGCTTCTAGCTACAAAAGTGCTGTCATTTCTGTTATTAAAGTAATGGAATCCTATTAAAATGAATGGGATTTGTCCGGTTGCCGTTATTGTGTCCTAGTTATGTTCCTGTAAGACTCAAATAAATAAAGCCTATTCACGCAGAGAGTGTTGGTGCATGCCTCTTATCAGGATTCTCTTTCCGAGTAGACGTGGTCTCTCTCCCGGGAGAATCGCACACATGCTGCCATCCCATTAAATGATTTACACGTGGGCCAGTAATCTCCATACGGTGCAATAAATCTCATTAAAAAGTAATACAACTGCAACGCGTAATTGGTTCCAAATGAGCAAGTGCATCGAACTGCTGGCTCTCTCCTTCGAATGTTCCAGGCACCTGCAGCACGCCAGCCGAAAGATTCAGGGCCTTGTAATAATGAGACAGGTGAAGCCGACACTCGTACCTCACCATAGAGTTATGTGAGTGTATCCACACATTTATTGCACACCACATTATATCATCTAATCATTATATAATGTTCTGCACTTCGAGCATTCGACGATGTTCTAACATGCAGTCCCCGGGAACACATTTAACTGTTTCATGACCCAATCAGTCTGTGACTCTAAGAATTAGAACGAACGAGGCATGCTGTCATTGGATTGCAGTTGTATTTACTTTATCTTGGTCCTCAATATTGGAATTTTAGCACGTACATGTTCTAGCAGAGAATAGCATACCTGTACTGTCATCCTTAAACAGATTATTACAAGGCTCTAATATTATTACTGTGCTGTGTAATGCCTCTGGTGCTTGTTCATGAGGATTGCTCAGTGTAGGGTTCCACTGTCCTGAATTAAAATGGAGTTGTCATTTTACAGAGGACCTTAATCTCTCTTATTTTTTTCTGCGGAGAAGCTTGGTCCAAAACCGTACAGAATTAGTTTTTCTGGTTGATATTAATTGTATGCCTACATTATTTTTAAAGGCTTTTGTGGAGTGTTCTGTATATTTGAAGGGACGACATAACCATTACAGCTCATCGTAATGATTATGTGGCAAAATATCCTAATGTATGCTTCTGGTCTCTCTGTCTACACAGCTTGTCCAGTTTTGGATGGCAATGATAGGCTCAGAGGGTTGAGGACAAGTTAGCCTCAGACCCTCATATACTCTTTGCACAAAATCCAGTGCAATAAACCATAGTGGTTATGTTGATTTAAAGCAGAACAACACTATTGGGGTTTCTGCATTTTTATTTTCTCCAAAGGTCCCCACAATGCAACATATCTGGAGAAGGAGAAGCAGTTAGCGAGAGAAGGAGAAGCAGTTAGCGACAGAAGGAGAAGCAGTTAGCGAGATAAACATAACTTAGACTGTATATTTTCTGTGCCACCATCTCCTTGCTACCATAATTCTTTGGCCAGGAGCCGAAGTCACCACTACAAGAGAGGATAAAACAAGATCTATGGATGAAGTTTGTTCCCATCATCTGTCAAGACAAATAGCTGATGGTAAATGGCAGAGACTCCACCTTTTGCCAAAGATTGGCAATTACATGATACAATGTATTCCTTACCTTATCTCTTGTCTCTTGTATATGCAAACATTGCAACACAGCGAAAAGGAGCTTTTCACACAGATTCTGTCATCCTGAAAAGCTCAAAAGTGACAGTGCTGCTTTAAAGGAATACTATAGTGTCAGAAATACAAACACTATAGCCAGAGGCATAACTAGAAACCACGGGGCCCTGGTGCGAAAATTGCCCCCTGTACGTCAACCCACCACCACCCTCCTCCCATACGTCCATCGCCCCCCTCCCCCACACATGCAAACAGATACATATGTAGACACACACATAGACACACAGACACATACATATAGACACAGACAGACATACACACACACACAGACACATACATATAGACACAGACAGACATACACACACACACACACACACATACAGGCACACATACAGGCACACATACATACAGACAGACACACAGACAGACATACATACAGACACACAGACAGACATAAACATACATACAGGCAGACATACACACACATACACACAAACACAGACAGACAGACATGCACACACATACAGACAAACACACACACAGTCATACACACACATACAGAAACACATACAAACACACACTCACATACAGACACACAGACAGGCATACAGACACAAAGACTGACATACACACACACATAGACACACACACACATACACACACTCACATACAGACAGATATACACACTCTCATATACAGACACACAGACAGACATACACACAGCAAGACATACAGACACACAGACAGACATACACTCACATACAGACACACATACCTTTCTCTGGGGTCCAGTGGTGGCTCAGGCTGATGGGAGTCAGAGTTCCCACTCTCCTTCCTCCTGCGCGGCTCCCAGTGGTTGCTGGGAGGAAGTGACCGGGGCAGTCACTTCCTCCAAGCTTCTGACATCATCAGAGGGGGCCCGGTCGCACTGTTAAAGCGCTGACCGGGCCCCCTGGAATCACATAGCATCGGGTGGCCCTTACAGCATGGGCCACTCGATGGACACCTTCAATGCGGCTGGCCGGGGCCACATTACTTAGCTGGCGGGACCCGCAGTTGCAGGGGTCGGCAGGGCGGCCAGGCCCTATTAAGTTACGGGCCCGGTTGCAGCTGCAACCCCTGTGACCGCGGTAGTTACACCACTGACTATATCTTTAAGATTGTCATTTAGGTGATTGGCCCCATATCAGTGTCGGAATCCCGCGGGCGGCTGCGAGGGGAGTACTCGCGGTACTCACCCTCCAGCCGTCCGCGGTCCCCTCCTCCTCGTGGGCTCGGCGAGCGGCATCCTTCCAGCCTCGGATGCCGCCCGCGTCTTCCTCCACATCCCCCAGCGGCAGCATGCATGACGCTGCATGCTGGGAGACCGCCCAATATATTACACGCCGGGGTCAGTCACCTGACCCGGCATTAAAGGCACAGTGCCTCAATCACAGTGGGAGGTTTAGATAATCTTATGGTTTAAATACTTACCTTTCCTGTTCCTCCCTGCCCTGTTGTGGTCTTTGCTTGCTAGTATTGCTACTGAACTTGTGTTTCTGGTTACGTACTCTCTGGCTTGTTAAGCTGACTTTGTGACTTTCTCCTACCCTTTGACCTCGGCTTGTTTCTCGTTATTCTGTCTTCTGGTTCCCCTTACTCGGCTTGTCTCCTGACTATTCTTTGTGTGCTTAGCCCGGCCACTCTAAGGTCCGGTACTGCACCTTTTCTGTGTGTGTGTGTGTGTGTTAGCGTGTTGGGTTCCCAGAATCGTGACAGTCAGAATCCTTTTTTCCAGTGCCGCACGGGTCTTGTTGCTGCTGGCTCTGCCCCCCCCCCCCCCCCCCCCTCTGCCCCCTTGGCTGAGATTATTAAAATTGATCATATCAGCCAATCAAATGTTTTTCCATAGTAAACCATTGGAAGGCTATAGCACATGCACAGCAAAATGTCGCACTGCGACAATTAGCAACTCCTCATAGAGATGCATTGAATCAATGCCCCTGTATGAGGAACGTTCAGATGCTGAATGTCAGTGCTGAGTGACTGCCACTAGAGGTGTTGCTAGGCAGTAATGTAAAAACAGGACTTTCTCACAGGACTTTCAACCTGCCATTGGGTATAGAGAATTCAGTGGTCTTTTAGCCCCGATTATTATTATAATTGGAGAGTGGAGGTACAGGAGCTCTGCCATGACAGTCTCTGTGGACTAGTTCGTCCTCCCTTGTGGGCATGGTGCAGAGGCAGCAATACTCAAGGTCTCCTGAGTCGACTTGGATCAAGTTCTCAGATGTGGCCTAGTTGTGGCATCAGCTGATTGTTTGACGCCTGCTACTTGCAATTCTGAATTACTCTACAACAAGCAACTGTAATATACCAATCTACTCTTTTTTTTAACTTTATTATACCTAGTCAGATACTTAGCTCAAACAGCAATTTTAAAGTTTTTACGTTTTTAAGTTTTATCTTTTGTCAGCTTCATACAAATTAGCAAGCCAATGGCTGCTGGAAACATATTGGGGCCAATACAGCATAGTATTTCAGATTTATAGTTAACTACTATAGCACAGGCCAAGTTTAAGCGTTATTTAAAGATTACCATCGTCTCACAGTTTACCATTTTGAAATATATGCAAATATTTTGACATGTATAACATATCCCATATTGATATTTCTTTGTATATGTCTCATGTGGGTTTTTTTGTGTGGTAATTTTAAATTAAACTTGAGTCCAGCAAAGGTTCAGTATTATGTATATCATGTATTACCTGTTTTGCCGTACTTGGGGCATATTGCTGGAATTGCTTTGCTGTACGTGGTGTGGGACATATTGCTGGAAAGAAACTGGGTGCTTGTTTCTTACCTTGACCTGTTTGATGTGAAGTACCATAAGGAAATCAAGGTATAATGTAATTCCTCATTTCTATATTTTTTTAAAAACAAAGTTATGTGAACAAAAAGATCTTTAAAGGGACACTTTAGTCACCAGAACAATTACAGCTTAATGCAGTTGTTCTGGTGAGTAATGTATGTCCCTGCAAGTATTTTCATGTAAACACCGTATTTTCACTCTGGATGGAGACACTGAACTTTCCCCGTAGAGATGCATTGACTCAACGCATCTTTATGAGGAGATACTGGTTGACCAGCATGGCATTTAGCTCTGCCCCCTGCCCCGCCTTCTTGGCTGAGATCATCAGAATTGACTATCTCAGCCAATCCAATGCTTTCTTATTTGAAAGTATACATTTAGAAGTGCATGCATAATTGCAAAACATATCGTAGTATATACAGTATCAGTTATTGTTTTTATATCCCTTTGTTTCTCTTTTGCGTCAGTTGATTTTCTATTCACATGGTGATTGGTTTTGTGAGCAAAACTAGCTATTGTTCATATATGTGTCTATATGAATAGTATTTTCTGGGCCACCATAGTGAAGTACTTTACCAGACGTGGTACTATTGCACCAGCCTCCTTAAACATGCAATCAAAATAATCCTAATCTTGACAACATCCCTATCTGTCCTTTTTCAACAGAACTTAAATTACTGGAAGGTTAATTAGAGCAAAATGGATGCTAATCGCATGTCTTTTGCTGTAATAAATGTATCCGATTAATCTTATTATCATCAAAATAGCCTTATTAAAATCAACTTTATCTTAAAGGAACACTATAGTCACTAAAACAACTTTAGCTTAATGAAGCCGTTTTGGTGTATAGATCACTGCTCAATTCTCTGCCATTTAGAAGTTTAATCACTTTATGAACCATAGTCACACCTCCCTGCATGTGATTTACACAGCCTGCCTAAACACTTCCTAAAGAGTCAACTAAAGTTTATCCTTCCTTTATTGCAAGTTATGTATAATTTATATGTTCTTATCCCCTGCTATGTTAATAGCTTGCTAGACCCTGTAATTTACAGAGAAAGAGATACAATTGTTTAAGGTAAATTACATCTGATTGAAAGTGAAACCATTTTTTTTGTGGTTTTTTTTAATGAACCTGTGTCAGTTAGAGTCAGGGGAGGTATGACAAGGGCTGCATAAACAGAAACAAAGTGATTTAACTCCTAAATGGCAGTGAATTGAGCAGTTAAATTGAGACTGAGAAGCATGATCTATAACTGATAAAACTGCTTCATTAACCCCTTAAGGACACATGACATGTGTGACATGTCATGATTCCCTTTTATTCCAGAAGTTTGGTCCTTAAGGGGTTAAGCTAAAGTTGTTTAGGTCAGTATAGTGTTCCTTTAACCTGACCTTCCTAATTGTTTGAAATCAGCAATCCGGTCCACCTTTGAGACTACCATTACATATTATCAGCTATTAAGACTGTCTCTGTCTGAAGATCAGCCTGCAGGAGAATGACTTGTATAGCACCGGTATCCATGTTAGAACATCAGCTGGTCTTCATTTTAGCCATAACGCTTGTTACCGAAATAGAATAGAATCACAAGTAGAACTAAGCTGTGGTTTAATTAAATTAACTATCATTATCCTCACAAATATCTTACTGGAGGGGTGGGGGAGCAACTATTGCCCCTCAACCCTCAAAAAAGGCTGGTAATCTAAATAAACATGGGTATTTTATTTTTCCTGTTGCTTTATGACAATCCTTTGCTCTCAGCGTGAGATGTGAAGATGTTGTGTGCTGCAGGAACCAGGCTGCTACAGATCAATTCACAATTTACTCAGCTGTAACTGAAAGGTTGTGAAAGAGGACTTTTTAACCAGGCTAGCATCAGCCGGAGCAGGGAGCGCTGAAACTGACATGTGTATTCAGACCCGGGTTTGTGGAAATTTGTGTGTTAACACCCGAGAGTGTCAGGCGTTTAAAAACACTTCAATTGTCTGCTTAGAAATCGAAATACCTTTAGCAAATGAGGCACAGAGAGACAGGCGTGAAACAACACTTTGCATCCATTAAACCTGGAGACAGGTCCCCCCCGCTTTACGTCTCTCATCTCCCTCCACCCATTTTCATACTCTGCATCACGTCTTTGCTCCACTCCATCAGTTCTGACAGAGCCTTGAAAGACACAAGCGGGAGGTGTAATTAAAAGCCGGTCGATTTGACGAACAATCAAATGAGGTCACTCTAGGTTTTTCTTCTTCTTCATCTTGGGAATCATTTAGGGGGTTTTTTTTATTTTATTTTTTTTAAAGGGGAGGAGGTGCATAGAATGTGCACATACATTTCCTGTGCATACAGATAGGATAAGATGGCGCGATTTGCAAAGTTAGTGCACATCAGAAAAGGATTTATTGTTAGACAGCGTTGCAGATTTTATCAGCAGAGAACTTGAGCATTCTATTAGCAAGATACGTCCAGAAAATCACAAAGTTGTATTATTCGTAAGCTTCAGCATTTATACATGTATTAACAGTCTTTTATCTTTGCCTTTGCTTATCCTCAGAACTGGATTTTGGAAAAAGAAACATATAAATAAGAGAGAATTTCTACAGTTAGTAAAGTGTGTAAGGCAGTCCCATCAATTCTGTTTTTTTTTTCTTCTTGAAATTAGATGTGTATACATCTATGAATAAGATAGTTTAGTTGGGCAGTAAATAGGGATAAGATTGACAACCATATCACTTTGACACAGTTGTCAACAGACTTGTGCATTTGGTTTCAAACAAACTTGAATTTGTTTGAATTTAGGTCTATTGGCAGTTTGTTTGAACTCCATTTAGACGTATAACTAAACATACAACTCGTGCAATGGATAAGCATGTTCGCTTGCATCATAATGATTTCACTTGATCTGTGAACCAAATGGCATGAAAATGCACCTATCAGTGTACTAGAATATACATACGCATGGGCGTAGGAACCAGGGGGGATGGGGGGGACGCATCCCCCCCAGCAAATCATGCGGGGGGGACAGGTTATGGGGAAATCCCCCCCAGCTCCGCCGGCCCCCCTCATGCTGCAGCCGCCCGAGCGCTCTGTAGAGAACCTCAGGCGGCTGCAGCTTTGCCCGTGCTGGTGCGTCCATGAGGGTGCACCGCCTGGGCGCAGCATTAAGGAGAGGGGTTGACAGGAGGGAAGCGCTCACTGCTCCCTCCTGTCACTCCCTCACTGTAGCGTGGCCGAGCCCTGTATGGTCCGCGGGTACAGGGAACATCTGTCTCCTGTACCCGGCCGGACTAACAGGAAGTGCACACTGAGTGTGCACTTCCTTTTAGTCCGGCCGGGTACAGGAAACAAAAGCTCCCTGTACCCGCGGACCATACAGGGCTCGGCCACGCTACAACAGAGGTAGGGGAGGGGGGAGGAAGAGAGTAGGGAGGGAGGGAGGGAGGAAGGGGGGGGGGAGAAAAAAGAGAGTGACAAGGGAGGGAGGGGGGAAGAAAAAAGAGAGTGACAAGGGAGGGAGGGGGGGGAAGAAAAAAGAGAGTGACAAGGGAGGGAGGGGGGGGAAGAAAAAAGAGAGTGACAAGGGAGGGGGGGGAGAAAAAAAAGAAAGTGACAAGGGAGGGAGGGGGGGAGAAAAAAAGAGAGTGACAAGGGAGGGGGAGAAAAAAAGAGTGACAAGGGAGGGAGGGGGAGAAAAAAAGAGAGTGACAAGGGAGGGAGGGGGAGAAAAAAAGAGAGTGACAAGGGAGGGAGGGGGAGAAAAAAGAGAGTGACAAGGGAGGGATGGAGGGGGATAAAGAGTGACAAGGGAAGGAGGGAGGGGGAGAAAGAGAGTGACAAGGGAGGGAGGGAGGGGAGAAAGAGAGTGACAATGGAGGGAGGGAGGGGAGAAAGAGAGTGACAGGGAGGGAGGAAGGGGGAGAAAAAAGAGAGTGACAAGGGAGGGAGGGAGGGGGAGAAAAAAGAGAGTGACAAGGGAGGGAGGGAGGGGGAGAAAAAAGAGAGTGACAAGGAAGGGAGGGAGGGAGGGGGAGAAATAGAGTGACAAGGGAGGGAGGGAGGGGGAGAAAAAGAGTGACAAGGGAGGGAGGGATGGGGAGAAAGAGAGTGACAAGGGAGGGAGGGAGGGGGAGAAAGAGAGTGACAAGGGAGGGAGGAGAGGGGAGAAAGAGAGTGACAAGGGAGGGAGGAGAGGGGAGAAAGAGAGTGACAAGGGAGGGAGGAAGGGGGAGAAAGAGAGTGGGGAGGGAGGGATGGGGGGAAAAGAGAGTGACAAGGGAGGGAGAAAGATAGTGACAAAGGAGGGAGAAAGAGAGTGACAAGGGAGGGAGGGGGAGAAAGAGTGACAAGGGAGGGAGGGGGAGAAAGAGTGACAAGGGAGGGAGGGAGGGGGAGAAAGAGTGACAAGGGAAGGAGGGAGGGGGAGAAAGAGAGTGACAAGGGAGGGAGGGGGAGAAATAGAGTGACGAGGGAGGGAGGGGGAGAAAGAAAGTGACAAGGGAGGGAGGGGGAGAAAGAAAGAGACAAGGGAGGGAGGGGGAGAAAGAAAGTGACAAGGGAGGGAGGGGGAGAAAGAAAGTGACAAGGGAGGGAGGGGGAGAAAGAAAGTGACAAGGGAGGGAGGGGGAGAAAGAAAGTGACAAGGGAGGGTGGGAGGGGGAGAAAGAGAGTGACAAGGGAGGGAGAGAGATTTACATCCATCACACACACACACAATCACACAATCATGCAACCCTTACACACACAGAAACACACAATGCATTCCTTACACACACTCAATGCACCCCGTGCACACACACACACACACACACACACAATCACACAATCATGCAACCCTTACACACAGAAACACACAATGCATTCCTTACACACACTCAATGCACCCTGTACACACACTCAATGCACCCCTTACAGACGCACACACTGCATCCCGTACATACACAGAAACACACCTTGCAGCCCTTACACATACAAACACAGATTCACACAATGCATTCCTTACACACATATCAGGACATCCCTTACACACTCCAACCCCTGTGAACAAACTCATTGGTGGAACATGAAGGTGGACACTGGGACCCAGACCTTGAGCTGTTTAAAGGGCCCCCCAAAAATGGAGCTGCTTCCCGTTCTCCCAGAACATTGATTTTTGTGACCACAGTTACAAACAGCCTCCAGAGAGCCTGTTCTACACCAGACCAGTGGAGCCAGACTGCAGCTAGAGCCCATCATCATCCTCATCTGGTTGTAAGTAGGCAATCTAGCATATTATTTGTGGCACTAATCTTTAATTTACTTCACATTAAAGAAACACTATAGTCCCCAGAACCACTGCAGCTTAATGTAGTGGTTCTGGTGTCTATAGCCTGTCCCTGCAGGTGTTTTAATGTAAACATGGCGGCACTCCAGCACTGGTGTTAGTTAACACTGCAGAAACATAATTGGAAAGGGTTAGGGGGGCTACTAATAAGGATAGGGGGAGAGGGGTAAGTAGAAAAATAATTGTAAGGGTTTAGGGGGGCTACTAATATGGATGGGAGGAGGTGGGAGGTAGAACAATTATTGGAAGGGGTTAGGGGAGTACTTATATGAATGGAAGGGGTAGGGTGGGTTCTAATATGCATGGAAGGGGTTAGGGGGCACTAATATGCATGGAAGGGGTTAGGGGGGTACTAATATGCATGGAAGGGGTTGGGGTTAATATGCGTGGCAGGGGTAGGTGGGGTTCTTTTGTGCATGGAAGGGGTAGGGGTGGTTCTAATATTCATGGGAAGGGTAGGGGTGGTTCTAATCAGGCGGATCCCGGCACTGTATCCGGGTAAGTAAAACCCCTTCCCTGTAGTGACCCTTTAATGTTATTATTTAATAATTTATATAGCGACTGCAAATTCCATAGCGCTGTACAATGGGATAAACAACTCCTAGTTTGTGGAATAAGAATATACCCGGCGAGTAAAAATGCTATCCCCCCAGATTTTTGGGGGTTCCTACGCCCATGTACATACGTAATATTTATATTTAACAGTACACTGATTGACCCATTTTTGCGCCTTTTTGGTTTATCTCAATCGTATTCCCGTAATATGCATGGCCAATATTTGGACAAGCAGAACTGCCACATTAATGTCTGACTACACAAACTCTTTGTTTTGGTTTTTTGACCGACCCAGATTTTTCAATTGTGCACAAGTCTAGTTGTTGTGGCTACAAATTCTATAGCAATATATACCAATATATACCAGGAGGGACTGAAACATTATTTTGCATAACTGTATTTCCACAAAAGTATAGAAGGATGTTATTTGATTAACATCAATAAAGGAACTGGAAAATCTTTTTAAGACCCTGAGTGCAGCCCATTCTTTATACATCTGTGTGTGTGTGTGTGTGTGTGTATATATATTAGAGATACATTGCAGTCTAAAAGAGAATGAGACATAAGAAGAACGTAGTACAAATAAGGTTTTGTAAAAGAGCAACACCATAGATTAAGAAACGAGATTACATTGGCTAGATGTGGATAACACTTAGAGTTAGTGGATTGATTTGTTAGCAACTTTAACGAGATTTGTGTTGAGGGAGAATTTGAACATCACGGGGAGGAAGAGAATCCATATTCATGTAGCAAAGCATTCCTAATATATAGGACAGTTTCCAAAGAGTTCTGGAAATGACAGTGAGATAGGGACAGGGAGAGAGCTATAGGTTGTGAGAGAAAAAGCAGATTTGA
Organism: Pelobates fuscus; assembly: GCF_036172605.1. Classification (NCBI taxonomy): domain Eukaryota; kingdom Metazoa; phylum Chordata; class Amphibia; order Anura; family Pelobatidae; genus Pelobates; species Pelobates fuscus. The sequence goes on from NC_086317.1 coordinate 245,168,461, forward strand.
GCAGCATTGGGCAGTGAGGGCAGAAGGAGGGGAACTTGAAGTTTGGAGCAGCGTGAGAAGAGCGACAGGTAAACAAGATAAACTATATGGCTGCATTTTTCAGATTTGCGTTGAGGCTTTAAGAGGAAGTTTGCAGTATTCAACACCTGAGCTAATGATGGAAATAATTACATTTTAAGTGAGAATTTGTTGTATTTGAGCAATATTTTATTTATGGAGTGGCAGAATGATGTAAGTCACAACATATCCCATGATGCCCTAAAGATGTATGTGCACATCATCATATTTATGTGGCATCAGTGGTGGAATGCCCAAGTGTTTTGGAAAATTGCAGAATCAATAGCCAGACGTCTTATGGCTGCAATGCGTTTTGTGCTTTTTTCGTTCTCTGTTGAAGTATTTTATGAAGTTAGGCAAAGAGTTGATCATTTACCTTTAACCAATATAGTACATGGAATTAATCGATACATTGAATGGCTAGGGTGCTACTAGAAGAGTTTGGGAAATAACTAAGCTAACAGTTTTAAAGACAGAAAATCGTAGTTTAAAAAAGCAAATTCTCACTAATCAATAGCTCGTGTAACAGCATTTTTAGGATCTACTGTTCAAACGAATGAAATTTCAAATATTGTGAATGTTCAAGACGGAAAATAAAATCCAAAAATCTGTCTTCACCTGATGAACAGTAATTGAATGTAACCTGAGGAACAGAAAACCATCCAGTGACCTGCTGGATTAACGTTTGGCAGACATTTCTTCATAACCTTACCACTTCTCTCGCATTCACCATTCTTTGATAGTTTAATTTTTCCAATTATGTGATTCTATGTAATATGATGCCATCTAGCTGTATTCATGGTGTGCTTGAGAGAAAGGGAAATTAGTTTAATACCAGCCCTATATCCATGCCCCACCAATGGTTTCACTTTTAATCAGATGTTCTCCTGCTCATACTTGAGACTCCTGCAGGGTCTAGCAAACTATTAACAGAGCAGAAGAAAAGAAATTCTAAATCAAGCATCATTTGTAATAAAGGAAATGTAAACATTAGATGTCTTTTTACAGGAAGTGTTTAAGAAGGCTGTGTAAGAAACATGCAGGAAGGTGTGCCTAGCACTGCATAAACTAAGTAATTTAACTCCGAAATGGCTGATTATTGAGCAGTGAGAGTCAACAGGCAGTGAATTGCAATGCATGGTATAAAAAACGAATGCATGGTATGACATACAATGTGCTGTGTTGGGCACCTATTCTCCAGGCAGCACCAGGACATAAATACCCCAGTCTAACAAAGATTAGTGGGATGTACACTCCAGGGCAGCAGCTTTATTTGCAGTTGCCATGATTAATAATATTTCTTCTCTCAAAAGTGATACACTGGGATAAAAACAGGGCAAAAAGAGACTCTCCCCAGCTGGGGCAATTCTCTCTCCCCAGTTCCTCTCCCAGTATATTAGTAGGGGGATAGGGATTGAATTAAGAATAATAGTAGCATATGTAAGATATTGCACCCATCAATTTTGGCCAGACCTGGTGTTGCCTATGATTAAAGGAACCTTAGTCCTAGCCATAATTTAGAAAAATCATAATATAAAATATTAGACATGTGCAATTCGTTTCGGTACAAATTTAAATTCGGACATATTTCGGCAATTCGGACATCCGGATGCTTTCGAATGTCCGAAGTACCAAATTGCAGAAGTGCCAAATTTCAGAAGTGCCAAACCGAACCAAATTGCCGAAGTGCAGAATTTTGGAAGTGCCGAAGTGCTTCAGATTTCTGAAAAGTGGCAAAACAGGGGAGGGAGGGAAAATTAAGGGAATGATGACAGGAATCTAACCCCAACCCTACAGCTAACCCTACCCCTACCAGGGTTGGGGATAGGTTAGGAGTAGGATTGGGGTTAGGGGTAGAGTTGGGATTAGTGTTGGGGTTAGGGGTAGTGTTAGGGTAGGGGTTAGGAGTACGGATAGGGTTGGAGTTAGATTAGGGGTAGGGTTGGGGTTAGGGGTAGTGTTGGGGTTACGGCTATGGGTATTTTACCGTTTTGCCCATGCATATCCCTATATGATATACATTATGTTGACATGTATAACGTGCCATCTCCAGAACTCATTAATCTTGTGGTTTATTATGATCTATCCAGAACATCTTGATTGCTTTATTTTGACATAATACTTTATTATAACTTTATTAAGGGTAAGCTTGGCACTCTCCCCCCATGAAAAAACAAGTATTAAAGCCTAGGTGCAAACCCTTGAAAAATATATAAAAAATAGGTATAATGGGTGCTCTCAAAGGTCTTCCAAAGTGACAAACGTTTTAATGTTGCAAAAGCACATTTACCAACAAACAAAATGTAAAATATATATATATAGTTTGAGGAAATTAGAGAGATATCCAAATCTTAGTAATTGTTTATTGATGGAGCGCACACTATTGCAATAATTATTTTATTGCAGGTAGCCATGTACTGAGATTAGCACAGAATGACTGACTGGAAAGTAGTCACTTAGATGATTGCTTTTCTGGTTCTTAGTTTTCATTGAATTAACGTCATTGTTATACAGATCCTTTTTAATAAATAAAAACCATACCTGCTCAGATATATGGCTTTGAGTGAAATATTTCAGAGCATCCTAAGATTTCTGGACAAACATACACAGTACCATAGATAAGTGAAAGCACATGTACACTTTTTATTTCAGGATACCTCTGTCATAATTCCCACATGTAGAATGTGATAATAATGTATATGCTGTTTTTCATCCTAGTTTAGCTTTTATTTGGTGACTTGCCTGCTTTTTTTTCAGAAAGCTTTCTATTTCCTCTATACTGCATACTGTAAATCTGCATCTTACCGGTGATTTTTGTAAAGCGTGCTGTTATCCAAAATCTACAGATGTTTAAATTGTGGTGGAAACATCACAGTTTGGATCAAAGTTCATAGAATTTGCTATTAACAGCATTGTAAAAACTACTTTAAAAAAATATATATATATATATACACTTTCTCAATACCCCAAATCTCATTCTGGAATCCTCCCAGGATTTTATCAAGCTATAAACACAATCTCACATATGCAGCCTGGGATACTTCTTATGTTTTTACCTTCAATTTATATACCCAACAGGGAGTCCTGGATATGTGCTCTTGAAAGATTATCAACAAACAGCATATGTGTGAAGAAGTCTTCTGTTATCCCAATTAAAGGACTCACGTCTTGCGAAGGAATCCCTTGTGAAGTTAACAACTTTCATTTTCTTTTAAAAAAAATTCTAACACTATAAAGAAACCCTCTGTTCCCGTTGTGGAGCTAATCTAGAGAGGGTCCATGTGCAAATATTTATTTTAGCCCCCCTTTATAGCATGAGTGACCAAAAGGTTGATCCTCAACCGTCGTACAACTTCCACGGTGCATTCATCTGGAGATCTACCATTTGTACATCCTTGCAGGGATGTATTTGGAAGCCATGTTTGTTTGAATGTGTGTAAGTTGTTGTATGTGTGTGAATGCAGGGGTGGGTGATGGGATGTATGCACATGTATTCACATACACTGCCACAAACAAACACATTCTGACACAGATACACACTGACACAAAAAAGATAAACACAGGTGTGTAACTCACGTATCTTGTGATATATACAAATCTAAGCTCAATGTAAGCAAGTATCAAGTATCAAGTAAGCAATACACATTGATCGGTGTAATAATTTTGAGGCGCATTTACAGTCTCATCCTATTATATGGTATGAAAAGGTGGCCATTAGATTGTTACAGCTTTGTCATATTGCCACCAAATAGCTATACACTCTGTAGATTTTTCTCAGAATTGAATATAAGATGTATACCATAATGGCAGAATGTTCCAGTTCCAATAGTGTGACACATCATTTATCAAAGTGCAATACAAATGCTTTGGGATACAATACCTTTGTACGTTTTCAATGCTCTCAGTTAGCAGTACAGCACTCACCATTATAAATAGTTTTGCTCCAGAATGGTTGGTCCGGCCTCTCTCCCCCCTCCTCTCTCAGCCTCCATGCGATTCTAAGTCAGTTCTGCCCCTGTTCTGTTCACCAGAACCACTAGAGCCCATTTTAGTGCTATTTTCTCAGTTATTGCCAAACTTCTTTCAGTGACTTTGACAAACAAAATTGAAGACAGAGTACTCCCCCTCATTCGACTTAATTACTTTCACAAAATATTTGTAGGAGTGATTTAGGTACCAGTCAGCATAATCATATTCTACTTACCTGTACAAATATTTGAAAATTAAACTTTCTCATAATGGCTTTCTGAGCAGAGTCATAACACTTGAAAATAGTTTGGAAAAAACTGAAGGAAGTGAACTCACACTGTAGCCTCTTGGCATCATAACCACTACAGTAAGCTTTGGTGGTTATGGTTCCTGGGGTATTCCTTTTATTAGTAATGACTGTTTGTGACATATATTTTTATAATATGAAACATTACAAATTTTTGCTTAGGCTTAATTACCTGCAAAGAATACCATAGGTCTGTTTATATAACAGAAGTGAGTGTTTAATAAGGGGCTGGATACGTATCGTGCAATTTATTAGAGTTGATGATACATTTTGTAGTTTTGGACACACTGTTTGCATTGTTGACAAGGGATTTGTGCAGCATGCCAGCGCTGCCAAACTAGGTAACTTTTTCCTTAAGGCCTGTTTCTTTAGATATGGACTTTAAATTCCTGGTTCACACCATGCCATCTACTCAATATTTTGAGCATATTCACAATAATCAATGAATAATACGACTATTCTGATAAACTAAGGATATAACGATTTCAAGCACTTTATGATGCTGCCCTGCAATATGCTCTGGTGCTCAGCAAGTATCCACCACAAGATTACCCTTATTGCATATGAAACACTGCCCATTTCGGTACCATGGCATTTAAGATGCCATCTCTACTAACAGACACCAATCAGCCATCCCCTCTGATCAGTGGATGGCTCTTGATTCTCCTGTACTGTTCAAACATTTCAGATGACCTCCCTCCAGTGGTTTTGGACTGCCATGCATCTCTCCTTGTTCTGGATGCACGGCCCCTTTTTTTTTTATTTCTGAGCTTGACAAATGTATCTTGGTTCGTTATATTACTCTACACACTATATTTGATGTAAGACTAAAATGTATTGGGGATTTTTAGTATCTCCAAGGTGTACGTGCAAGATGCTATTTCATCTTACAGGTTGCTGAACTGTGGTCAGGTAGGGTCTATAGTATGTGAAAGCATACATCGTTCTTACAGTCTGTTACTTACTTAGACTATTTTCTCTCACCATTTGTCTAACATTTGTATTTCTTCAAAGGATTCTCTTCGATGCTCCAATAACACATAATGAAAGGCTTGACTTTTTATGAATAATATAAGGTCATAGCTAGATAGACAAACAAACAAATAAAAAGACTGTGTATCACAGTTTTGTGTCTAAGAGCCAGTCTGTAATTAACATCTTAGGGTCCACAATCATAACCCCTTAAAGATCATCAACCTGGTTCCTGAAGTTGCTATGAAATGCCATGTTTATTTTTTCGATTTCAGTTCTTCATAGCTCCGCATTCGGTAAAGGAACACTATAGTGTCAGGAATACAAACATGTATTCCTGACACTATAGGTCTGAAACACCATTTAGGTTCATGGCTCCCCTTGCCCCTTGTGAAAAAGGTATTTTACTCACTTTTTTCCAGCTTTGCTTAGGTCCATCAAGGCTGATCCCACCAACGCTCCGCCTCCTTGACTGAGATAATTCATTCTGATGATCTCAGTCAATCCAATGTTTCCCCATTGGAAAGTATTGGGAGGCTAATGTGCACATGCAGCAAAATGCCATGTTGGTCCAATCAGCATCGTCTCATAGAGTGCATTGAATCAATGCATTTCTGTGGGGAACATTCAGCACCTCCATTTAACATTCTCAGCTCACACTCTATGGGTTGTCCCTATATTGCACCCAGGGGGGGGCTGAGGCAGCACATACACTTGGACCACTAGCATACAGGGGTTGCACACTGTGGCTGCACAGCATCATTCTTCTAATTATTAAAAGTTGCAGGACCCAATTGTATCACTGGCTCTGCCCAAAGGTCATGGATATGCACTAAACATGGTGGGTCCATCCAAATTATTGACAGGTCTGGTGTGAATGCACGCCAGACAGCTCTGCTAATTATCTAAAGTCCTGATAGTCTTCTTAGGTCAGCACAGGCCTGTACTTGTTCACGCTATGCTTGTTGAGGAACCCAAAAGCAATATACCAGGACATTTATGATGTTAAAGTTATGATGTCGGCAGGGGAGGGCTGGCAGCCTTAGGCCTGGGGGGCAAAACCAGTCAAGTGGCCCATTGCGCCACCAAATCAGTTCACCATCCATGCCCACCTTTTTCTGGTTTTATAACGGATATTGATGTTATGCTAATCAGTAGCTCTTTGCCATACCCGCTCCTTCACGGCTCTGACTTTCAATGTTGTCAGAGCACAGGCTGAGAATCTCTGAGCCTGTGCTCTGACTCACTAACTGAGCGCCGGAACCACGAGGGAGAGGATTTGATCTGACTGCACCTACTGCTGGTGCGCACCAGTGGACCACCAGCGAATCGTTTAAATTAAATATGCTGGTGTACCCAACTTGTGAGCTGTGTTGGCCGCCGGGCGCCTCTGTTGTCATGGCACCCTGCGTGACCGCACAGCTTGCCCACCCTAACGGCTGGCCCTGCTGGCACACACTGATGTTACTACTTAGACATCCCTCAATATTAATACAGAGATGAGAGTAAACACCAATAAACTGTGGAAACAGAGCTGATCCCCCCAAATTTATAAAGGTTTGCTTAGAGGATTTATTCAACATTAAATAATGCCTCCTCCTCCTCCTGTAAATTAGCGGCAGAGGGCACTTGCACTGTGGTCAAGACGGGTCTGGGCAGGAGGAGAGTGCAGTGCAATCAGTGCACTCCCCTCCTGTGGGTCACCAGTAGACTGGTGCACCTGCCCAGGATCAGAGCCGGTGCAAGGATTTTTGCCGCCCTAGACAAAATATAAATTTGCCGCCCCCCCCATGTGACATCACAATTCCCCACCCATATGATCTGCCATATGAACTAACGCCAGTGCTGCACACAGTGTGTGTTTATATTAAAAAGCCTGCAGGGACCAGCTATAGACACCAGAACCACTTCATTAAGCTATAGTGTCCCTTTAATGTGAGGTAAATTATAGATTAGTGTCACTAATAATATACTAGATTGCCTACTTACAATTAGATGAGGATGATGATGGGCTGCAGTTTGGCTCCACTGGTCTGGTGTAGAACAGGACCTCTGGAGGCTGTTTGCAACTGTGGTCACAAAATTCAACGTTCTGGGAGAATTAGAAGCAGCTCCATTTTTGGGGGGCCTCTTACACAGCTCAAGGTCTGGGCCCCAGTGCCTGACGGTGAGTATGCCCATAAGGCCCACTCATAAGTCCACTTATATGTTCCACCCACCCATGAGCTCGCTCACAGGGAGTGGAGTGTGTAGGGGATGTGTTATGTGTTATCTCATATGTGTGCTTATGATATGTAGTGTATAGGGATACCAGTTTGTGCAGGTGATGCAGTGTGTTTGTGTGTAGTGGAAGCAGTGTGTATTTGTGTATAAGGGATGTATTATGTGTTTCTGGTTGTGTGTGAGGGATGCATTGTGTGAATCTATGTTTGTATGCATAAGGGATGCAAGGTGTGTGTCTGTATGTGTGTGCATTGAGTGTAAGAGATGCATTGTGTTTCTGTGTGTAAGAAAAACAGTGTGTGTGTTTGCATGTGTGTGTAAGGGTTTGCATGGTATGTTTCTGTGTATGTGTGCAAATGATGCATTGTCTTTGTGTGTAAGGGTTGCATTGTGTGTGTGTGTAATGGATGCATTGTGTGTTTCTCTGTGTGTAAGTGAAGCATGTTCTGTTTCTGTGTATGTATAGGGATGCATTGTGTGTTTCTGTGTATGTATAGGGGTGCATTGTGTGTTTCTGTGTATGTATAGGGATGCATTGTGTGTGTGTGTGTGTGTGTGTGCGCGTAGTGTTATAGAGCTCCCTGTCTTGCCCCCTGTCCTATAGAGCTATCCCTTCTGTCCCTTAGAGCTCTCCCCTGCCCCTTAGTGGTCTCTCCTCTCCCCCACCCTCCCCTAGCGGTCTCTTCTCACACTCACCCACCCTCCCTGTGCTCTTCTCATCCCCCCTCCACCCTCCCTGTGTTCTTCTCACTCCTCCCTCTGTGTGTTCTCACCCCCCCTGTGTTCTTCTTACCCCCCCTCCTCCCTGTGTTCTTCTTACCCCCCCTCCTCCCTGTGTTCTTCTTACTCCCCCTCCTCCCTGTGTTCTTCTTACTCCCCCCTTGTTCTTCTTACCCCCTTCTTCGTATTACTCCCCCCTTCTTCTTAACCCTCCTACTTCTTCTTACCCCCTCTTCTTCTTCTTACCCCATTCTTCTTCTTACCCCCTTCTTCTTCTTACCCCCTTCTTCTTACCCCCCTCTTCTTCTTACTCCCCCCTCTTCTTCTTACTCCCCCCTCTTCTTCTTACTCCCCCTTCTTCTTCTTACTCCCCCTTCTTCTTCTTACCCCCTCTTCTTCTTACCCCCTTCTTCTAATTACTCCCCACTCTTGTTCTTACTCCCCCCTTCTTCTTCTTACCCCCTCTTTTTCTTATCTCCCCTCCTTACTTCCCCCTTCTTCTTACTCTCCCCCTCCCCTCTTCTTACTCTCCCCCCCACCCCTCTTCTTACTCTCCCCCCCTCCCCTCTTCTTACTCTCCCCCCTCCCCTCTTCTTACTCTCCCGCCCTCCCCTCTTCTTACTCTCCCCCCTCTTTTTACTCCCCTCCTCTTCTTACTCTCCCCCCCTCCCCTCTTCTTACTCTCCCCCCCTCTTTTTACTCCCCCCCTCTTTTTACTCTCCCCCCTCCTCTCTTCTTACTCTCCCCCCTCCCCTCTTCTTACTCTCCCCCCTCCCCTCTTTTTACTCCCCCCTCCCCTCTTCTTACTCTGCCCCCCCTCCCCTCTTCTTACTCTCCCCCCTCTTCTTACTCTCCCCCCTCCCCTCTTTTTACTCTCCCCCCTCCCCTCTTTTTACTCTCCCCCTCCCCTCTTTTTACTCTCCCCCCTCCCCCTTCTTCTTACCCCCTCCCCTGTAGGTGGCCGAGCTGCACTCCGGTCCGCGGTCCCGGCCGGAGTGATAGGAAGGTGCTCAGTGTGCACCTTCCTGTCAGTCCGGCCGGGTACAGGAAACAGAAACTCCTGTTCCGCGCGGAACAGGAGTTTCTGTTTCCTGTACCCGGCCGGACTGACAGGAAGTGCACACTCAGTGTGCACCTTCCATCACTCCGGCCGGGACCGCGGACCGGAGTGCAGCTCGGCCACCTACAGGGGAGGGGAGGGAGGGAAAAGCAGCTGCAGCCGCCGAGCGCTCTTTACAGAGCGCTCGGCGGCTGCATCATTTAAAGGGCCGGCCCGCCGCGGCCGGTCCTAAAATAATTTCGGGCGGCCTGGGGGGCAATTACCTCCCTGCCCCCCGGCCCAGCCCGCCCCTGGATGTCGGGACAGGACCTGAAAGTTGTGACTGTCCCACCAAAATCAGGACGGTTGGAGGCCTTCTCTGTGGTTTTGGTTCCTGTATACTGCAGTATCTGGGGCTGATCAGGCTGTAGACTGTGATGAATATATATGGTGTGGAGTTGTTTGTAAGTGGCTGCGAGAGTGAGATAAGACATTCATCACACAAGCAATAATTGATGGCAATACAGTCCTGGGAAATAGAGTCTGCATCTCTTAGCCATGCCTACATCTCTGAAAATATTGCCCCACACTGCTCATGTCATTTGTTGCAGTGATATAACGTCACCATTTGTCAAATTCTTATTTCTTGTACTGCGTGAGTAGTAGCATCCACACAGATCTGTAAGTTGAACATACAAAAAAGGCAATTTCCCCCTAGACCAGCACTACCCTCTTCTCTTATTCCAGTCCATATATTAATGTCTCTTCTATCTCTCAACCCTCCAAATTCCTTTAGGTCTCATTCTTAACTCCAAATCCGTTTACTTTGAGCAATCGGTGACATATCTTCAAACTCAGGACCACCTTATGCATGCTACCTCTTGTGTCTCTGGAAACCCTGCTATATGCCATGCCATGCTATCTTCAACATTCCCTTTTCATTCAACTCACTTAAATGCCCCCTCATAGAAAAATAATATCAGTTTGAATTCCATAAACTCTCTGGCACTTTCATAAATGTCCCTTTCTTCTCCTCCTCTATTACCGCTCTGTGATTGCTGTTAGCTTACATCCAAGGTGGTGGAAATCCAGAATAGAGAACAATTTGACAACATGCGTAATGAATTAAAAAAAAACCACAACATTAATTAGGGATACCTAACATTAATTAGTGATTTAGACCACGAACATCAGTTATCATGACTTGCAATTGAGTTGCAGAATTTTGCCTAAATTAGCCTAGCTGAATAAAATCTCCAGTTCATCAAAGTAGCATTTTCCAACACTAATTTGCAGTCTGTGCTTTATTGACCACAACTGTTTGAATAGGGACGTTTACATTTTCCTCATTAATTTTAATAATTCTCGTTTTACTTATTTTAGCACATCATCCATCATTCATTCTGTTCCATTCATTTTGTGTATCTGGAAATTATTCATTCACGCATATTATTATAATTGCATTAGTAAAGCGGGCTTTAATACTGCTTGTATGAAGACATTTGTAGTCCATATTTGTATATTTAATTTTGCTTACCACAGTATATACATAGTCATTACTGTAGTCTGATTAGCATTTTTAATGAGATTCTGTCAGATGTAAATCAGAAGAAGGCTTCTAGCAATGATCAGTTATTAATGATTGATGATTATGTGTCGTGCTATTTACTCACTTTCAAATTCTCATTGCATTCATGCATATCGCTCTTGTGTGCTTGGGCATATGCATTATTTTCTGTATTGAGACATAACATCTACAAGTGCATATGCAAAAGAGTATTGTGATGCAAAGCTGATTTTCTTGCTTCTGCATATGCCCTCTCCAACAGCATCAATATCTCTTCAAGTACTGGGTGATTGTACTGCTGCTATTTAACCTTTTTTTGGAAGGCTTTCGCTTGAGAATATTTCCTACATGTGCCAATATAACTGTACTGAACATGATTCATTAAAGGACCCGTACTGCAATACTCTGCGTTCCACCATGTATTTCAGTTGGCATTGTGGTGTATCATTTCAAGTCCCTTTTGAAGAGTGTGTTTATCACACTGGAGATATCTTCTGCACTCATAATCATGAATCTCATAGACTGGCACAATTACAGGTCTGTTTTCAGAATCTGGATAGTGAATGGTAAGCACATAGAGGTGGTATTGCATGGAACTCTACATACATGTAGATGATCTAATATAGTTATTTTATTGCTATGGAGGTCAGGGATACAGTTAAACACACTATATGTTTATGTTCTGTTGCTATAGAGTACGGTTATATGCACATTGTGTTACTGTAAGTTTGATATGGTGCCCTGGTGCTCTGTGATACACTCATGCACACCAAATAATATTTGTAAGTTGAATTTACGAGGCAAGTGCCTATAGGCACAGAATTCTATGGTGCTCTCCAGCACCGCCCACCCACCCCCCAAAAAAGGCAGATAAAGGGAGTTTAACATATTTATTAAGTGGACATTGCAGTCATAATTATTTGCAGTATTGTGTTTGAATCTGTGAGTATAGTAAGTGTATGTAGCTGTGTGAATGCATGCATGGTAAAGGGGGACTTACTGAGGTGTGATTGTCAGAGTTAGATTACATAGATTGTCAAGTGGTAAAAGGATTAAAAGCTTGATAGTTACAGATGTGGAATAAAGGGTGATTAGAATTATTATGTTTAGGGTTAGAGTGGAGTTACATTTGGTATTGGGGTACATGGGGTGTTACGTTTAAGAGGATTTAAACCTAGGATTAATGTCACGGGTGCTTGGAGTAATGAAACAGTTTCTTTAGATTTTGAGAGGGGTTACATTTAGGATAAGGGCGACCGACGGCACACTGCATAACAACCCCTCGCACCATTCACATGTCCTGCTAACACTCACCACACGTCCCCCCAAAATAGACTACGGGATACAACACACAGGCGGGCGACCATAAGATCACTCATCCAACACTATGGACCGGTCCCTGGAGAGGATGGTTCAAGAAAGCTCAATATGTCAGCTTCCCGACATTTTTACAGCGGCCGGCGGTTACATGGACACAGATTTACCTGAACTCACCAGGGTACACGCCACACGATGCATCAACAGAACCGGATATTCCCCAAAAATTTCATACCAGCACATTGCCTCAGATCTGGAGACATGGAGACCAGGGGAGGACTCTCCTGTACCTATGGACCCTCTCTTCTTCTTTATTTTTCCAACAACTTTTACCCCTCTTCGTTAAACTCATCCCTGATTCGGGGAAAATGGGCTCCACACTTGGTGGAAGGAAGCGGTAAATACACATACAGGAGAAAAAGCACCAAGCATGGAACGATAACCATATATATATTCCCAGTTATAGAATGAGAGTGACCACCGTGAAAATGCCCTCATGTCGTACCTGTCTACACTGCAACTATACCATGCATGTACAATACCATTGTAACTAAGCACCGTTTCAAAGTCTGTCAAGTTGTATTCTAAAATGGAATGACAAATGCTTGTGCTACATCTTTTCAAAATGTTTTCTATGGAGGCCTGCGAGCCTCATTTTCTTATTGTCTTTTCTACAATAAGAAAGATTTGCAAAAAAAAAATTTAGGATAAGGGAAAATAAGGTGTTTTTACAGGCATGTGGAGGTAGAAGGGTCATTTGCAAGGTACTCACCATCCCACACACACGTATTTTTCATATATATTTAAGTTCTATCAAAGACATATATGGTCAAATTTGTTTTAATGGGTGTGGCTGGTAATGTAGCAAAGGGGTGTGATTCTGCCTATTATTTTTAGGTGACTTCATAGCACACCAATTGCCATTTAGGTAAAATGTCTCATAAATTAGAATACCATCCAACTTCGACGTCCATAGAATTGAGATGCCAGTGGGATGGAGGTAGAGGGGGTAGGCCAGTGATGCAATGGTTTCACTGGCTGTGCCCCAAAAAAGCAGACCCACCCTGGCTGCCTGCCTATTTCAGTGCTCTTACCAGGGTCCTAGTGCCCTAAACATAGTGTGAGAGTTGCTTATAATGCATGCGTGCTATACTTGTTGGGGAAAGTTCCTTGTGTCCCCAAAAGTGGGATGGTGAGACAGGACCTGAAAACTGTGATCGTTGGGAGGCCTGAATTAGAATAGATACTCACTTTTACTGACAAACTCATTTCTAAGCACATTTTAACTGTATCGGCTATTAGAATTATTCCTGAGAAGCTGTGAAATACAACCATATCCTTCAGACAGGTTTAGATTTTACAAATAATGGAAAGTAGAGTAGAAACTAAAACCATAAGGGTTTGGGTCAGAAATAGTTTTGTGCTGTAAGAAACATTCGTGAGATATAGGTCAGGCAGGAAAGAGGGACGGTGTCACGGCCCTTGGCTTGCAGCTGCACTGGGTCACACCCAATCGGTGCGACCACACTGACTGGTTAGTGAACTCACCTGTTCAGCAGTGAGCTGGGAGCAGTCCCGCTGGGGCGGCCGTCCCCTCCACAAGCGGCAAGCAAACTGGCACCGACCACGAGGTCGGGGCCATTTTTAGCTCCGCCTTCAAGGGTCATGCGAACGTGCGCGTGACATCACAATGTCGACACACACGCACGTTCTGGGGTCAGAGGCCAAGCTCTGACCAATCACAGCACAAGGAGGGGTATTTAGACCCTGACGTTTGCGTAGGTCCATCAAGGCTGATCCCACCAACGCTCCGCCTCCTTGACTGAGATAATTCATTCTGATGATCTCAGTCAATCCAATGTTTCCCCATTGGAAAGTATTGGGAGGCTAATGTGCACATGCAGCAAAATACCATGTTGGTCCAATCAGCATGGTCTCATAGAGTGCATTGAATCAATGCATTTCTGTGGGGAACATTCAGCACCTCCATTTAACATTCTCAGCTCACACTATATGGGTTGTCCCTATATTGTACCCAGGAGGGGCTAGGAGGCAGCACATACACTTGGACCACTAGCATACAGGGGTTGCACACTGTGGCTGCACAGCATCATTCTTCTAATTATTAAAAGTTGCAGGACCCAAAGGTCATGGATATGCACTAAACACGGTGGGTCCGTCCAAATTATTGACAGGTCAAATTATTGACAGGTCTGGTGTGAATGCACAGGCCTGTACTTGTTCACGCTATGCTTGTTGAGGAACCCAAAAGCAATATACCAGGAAATTTATGATGTTAAAGTTATGATGTCGGGACAGGACCTGAAAGTTGTGACTGTCCCACCAAAATCAGGACGGTTGGAGGCCTTCTCTGTGGTTTTGGTTCCTGTATACTGCAGTATCTGGGGCTGATCAGGCTGTAGACTGTGATGAATATATATGGTGTGGAGTTGTTTGTAAGTGGATGCGAGAGTGAGATAAGACATTCATCACACAAGCAATAATTGATGGCAATACAGTCCTGGGAAATAGAGTCTGCATCTCTTAGCCATGCCTACATCTCTGAAAATATTGCCCCACACTGCTCATGTCATTTGTTGCAGTGATATAACGTCACCATTTGTCAAATTCTTATTTCTTGTACTGCGTGAGTAGTAGCATCCACACAGATCTGTAAGTTGAACATACAAAAAAGGCAATTTCCCCCTAGACCAGCACTACCCTCTTCTCTTATTCCAGTCCATATATTAATGTCTCTTCTATCTCTCAACCCTCCAAATTCCTTTAGGTCTCATTCTTAACTCCAAATCCGTGGTTTACTTTGAGCAATCGGTGACATATCTTCAAACTCAGGACCACCTTATGCATGCTACCTCTTGTGTCTCTAGAAACCCTGCTATATGCCATGCCATACTATCTTCAACATTCCCTTTTCATTCAACTCACTTAAATGCCCCCTCATAGAAAAATAATATCAGTTTGAATTCCATAAACTCTCTGGCACTTTCATAAATGTCCCTTTCTTCTTCTCCTCTATTACCGCTCTGTGATTGCTGTTAGCTTACATCCAATGGGAGATGTAGTCCAAAACATCTGGAGTACTTAAGGTTGCCTACTATGGTGTGTGGGGATAGGGCTGTAGTTTGTGTGGATATGGGATGTAGTTTATCTTGGGATTGATAGGGGTTGTAGTGTGTGGCGGTGATAGAAGCTGTAGATTGAGGGGACTATTGGAGATTTATTTTGGGGAGAATAGGGCTGTAATTTGGGGTGTGGAATAGGGGCTAAATAATGTGGTTGGGGAATAGGGCAGCATTTTTGTGGTAGGCTAGGAACTGCAGTTTGGGGGGATAGGGCATGATAGGGCTGTAATTGGGGGGAAAGATTTTTTTTTTTTTTTTTTCTCCTGGGGTTAGTATAGTACTGTAGGTTCAGGAAAAGACAGGGACATTCATTTGTGGAGGGAGGATAGGGCTGTAGTTTGGGTGGAGGTAGAGATTGTAATTTAAGGGGAGGGTAAGAAATATAATTTAGGGGGTGGGTAGGAACAAGTTTGTGGGGGAAGATACATCTGTACTTTGGGGTGGGGGTTTAGATAGGGCTGTAGTTTTGATGTTAACGAGTATTTATTAATTCACAGGATTTTTAATATTGTGTTTATTTATACCCTATGTGTAGAAAGTACATTTTTGTGAGGTCAGTGAAATAAAATTAAATGGAAACCCACATTGCTGTATATACTTACGGTATGTCCTGGAAATGAATGCCTCCATATTGGCTCTCTGTTAATCTTCTCTATAAATGTTCCCCTTTTCCACTTTTGAACATAGTGGAAGATGAAAAGCAGAAACAATGTGTGTGTGTTCTCCACCTCATTTGGATTGTGTACCTTGGCTGTGTCTGAACTGAACTGGATTAGGATGTCACTAAATCTTTAATATCTATATAATGTAAAAGAAAACAAAGCATGACAGGAAAAAAGGGTTAACGCAAGTTAAAAGTGATATTCAATGTTTTATTCAATGGTGTACTTTCCAGAGAAGTGACATGCATTTTTTAAGCTTTTCCAGTATATAATTTATGTGATTCCTGAGATTCATCACCATGTATTGGTTGTAGTCATCAATAAAGGTCAACAAATATCTTTGTCTGCTGGGAATGGCGTGTTTGTTAACTGGAAACATCACTGTGTATTGCATAGTGTTGCATAGCATTTTTGTTTGTACCTTGAGTGCTTTTTGGAAGTGAAGTACTTGTATAATTTGATGCAGGATGCACAGTTGATGAGCATGTGACATGACAATTTTACTATGTCTTCAGTTAAATTCTACTTTGCAATTTCCTTAATGGCTTCTGGAGATCAGTGTCCCTGTTTTTGGTGCCCCACGTGAACACAGTAGCTGTAAACAATGCGTGTGAATGTTTTGGCTTGCTTGTTTTCTGTGTTAAGTTTGTATGTGTGTTCATGTATCTGTTTCGATGCCTATCCCTTTTTTTTTAATTATTAATTGCACATTCATTTCTTGGCTAAAGTGAGAATTCAAAGTGTACTTCAAAGTTATATTCAAAATAGTTGAACTGGGAAAATTCTCAAAGTCGGCTAAGCTTTCAATTCTGCTACTCTGGTCTTATAATTTTAAATTCACTTTGAATTCACTTCAAATTCTCACTTTAGTAAATAACCATGAGTTGTGTCTGCCCCTGATGGAAAGGTGCAGTTCAGTAATCCATGGTCATACCATTCCACTCTGATACTTTTCTCAACAGGTTGGAAGACTTTATCTTTCGCAAAAGTAAATTCAATTAAGAAAGTCTTCTCGCATTTCACGTGGCTTGTTGCCCATGGATCAATGTGCATTCCATGCCGAACACTCTTTTAAATATTATTGACACATTTGCACCGTGAACTGTGTGTGTTTTTTTCTTCTTTGATCACCCAGGCATTTGCCCCAGTAGCTTGTTTGTTCTGATGCCTGTTTTTTTGTGGTTGATGTCTCGACCTGGTTTCTTTCTTTGTGGCTTTGTTGACTGTGGGTTTCATCTCTGGTCTTTCAGTGCCTTCAACATACATACATTTCTTATGTCTGTGCTTTCATCAGTTGTTTTTCCTTTACCATATTCAAGTGTGTCTGTTTTGAGTCATGTCTTGTTTCTAGGGCTTTTGTGAAGGCATAACATGACTCTGGGTGGCTAAAAAGCAATGTTGCCATAATTGTTTGTCAAGATTCCCAAACTGCACAAGGTGTTATATGCTTTATTTTCATTGTCTATAATGAAACACACATACATTTTGCTTTTGTTATGTTTGACAACTTTTTTATCTTGAACTTCCGCAGCCGACAGATTATTTATACATATTTGCCACTGCAAATAGCATATCTTCCTCACTTGCCATTTTCTTCTATTTTCTTTCAGCAGTTAGATGCAGTTCATCACGTACTCTGTTTGTGCAAGGCTTGAATTTAAGCAGCACCGTTTGCTTTCTTCTGGATATAGGTTTATTACACTGTATTCTGGGATCATAACTCGGTATAAACAAGAAATAGATCAGAATAAAAAACGACAACAATGTCAGAATTAGAGTATCATGGAATGAATACAAAATAGGAACAAGATCTACTGCCCTCTTTGACTGAGTACTTACAGTAGTAAATATGCCATTACAGGGTTCTACCAACCTCCATGGCCACTTCTGCTTTTAGAAGTGGTCATGGAGCAAAGAATCTGAATATTCAGCGTTTCTGTTTGAAACACTGCACAGAGATATTTGCACGGTTGTGCCGGGTGCTAGTTGAACCACCAACACACGTTACTTAGGCAGTTGAGAGTTATTGTTAATTCTCAAAAACCAGACATAATAAGCTTCTACACTCGCAGGTTGAGTTGGGAGCTTGTCTGGAAGGGAAAGTTGCCCTTGCCTGCCCTCCCTCCCTCTTTGAGAAGCATTTGATTGGACCACAGAGAAGTAAGGTATGAAACAGTGTGACCTCAAATGCGTGTGGACAAACCTTGCCCTGGGATTATTTTAATCTATTTTACAGCTTTTGGCAGAAAAAAGGAGGGGGAAAGTAATTAGTGCCCAACAGGACATTATATCTAAATATATATATATATATTGAAAAAGTTGAATACCACTTTAAGCCTGCTTCAGCTCCGCTTACTGTTCAATCTACCAAACACATTAAGTGTATACGATGAATCATTTTGCTACTCTAGTGAAAAGAGGGGCACTTGGAATGGATGCACTTATTCTGTTAACTGAAATATTAATATCTAGCAAAGCAATTGTAATGGAAATGTGATCTTGATTTAAAGTTAAATTAGCATTTTTGAAACAAAGCATCAAACACCACAACAAGTCTTTTTACATGTAATGTGTCAATCTGACTACATGTATCCTAGTCTTACCGAATGAGAATCCCACCTGCAAAAATGAGCTAAATGCTACAGGTTTGTAGATATCAACAAGGTGAATCTTGAGCATAATATATGAATGTAGTATGCCATTTGCAATCTTGTCATATTTTAATACCTGCAAATGTAATTCCTTTATTGAAATAGAAGTGTGCTCCATATTTCAAAGTACTCATACAGTTAATTACATTCAAGCACAGCACTTCCATAGATAAATGCCAGCCAAAGAAACCTGTAACGAATACATTAAATATGATTCCCCTCACTGCCTGTGAAAAAAGTATAACATTTATTAGGAAGTACAGCGGTGTCCTAAGGGAAAATAGTTTGCAAAAATGTATAAAACGTGTTTTATTCTTTTTAATAGCTAGTTTTCTCTTTTCCAAAGACAGTATTTATTTATTTCCATCAAAATAATCATAACAATAAAAATAATTGCCTTTTCTTTTCCCTTCTATATACAATAATCATGGCAAACTCCAAGTAACTTAAAGAGTCAGTCTAAGCCCCAGAACAACTTTAGCTTAATAAAGTGGTTTTGGTGTATAGATCATGCCCCAGCAGTTTAACTGCTCTATTTTCTGCTGTTTATGAGTTAAATCACTTTATTTCTCTAGATGTAGCGACAATTCCCCTGGCTGTCAATTACATAGCCACCCTAAATACTTCCTGAAAAAAATAGATCCATTTAGACCGTGTCTTAGCTCTGTGACACATCACTGGTCTGCCTTCTTTACTCTTCTCCTACCTATGTCCCGATTCTGGGACTCTGGTGGGAGAGTATGAGTGTTTAAGTAAAGGGATACTATAGTGCCAGGAATACAAAGCTGTATTCCTGGCACTATAGCTCCCTCTGCCTCCCTCCTCCCTTGTAACCTCCCCCCAGCAACGGTGAATAAAGGGTTAAAAAAACTTTTTTTTAATTTTATTTATTTACCTGGTCCCAGCTCTGATGTCCCACAGCACTGGACCGCGGCTCCACCACCTCCGACGTCACTTGATGCTTTCCATGTCCAGCCTCAGTTAGCAGACCAAAAGTCTGGTAACATTGCAGAAGCTCAGCCATTAGAGGTTGTCTTAGTGCTGCGATGTAAACATTGCAGTTTCTGTACAACTGCAATGTTTTACATTGCAGCACTAGTGCGATAAGGACACTGTACCCAAACCCCTTCAATGAGCTGAAGATGTCTTGGTGCCTCTAGGGTTCCTTTAAGAACTTGCAGAGGGCACAGCATCTGCCTGTGTGAAATAATATAGGGATGTCACACAAGGACTGATTAAATGCCTGCAGACTTGGAACTCTTTTAGCACATAATTGACTAATATTAATTTTCATGTATGTTTTATAGATTCTAAATGTGCACTGGTTATATTTACTAAACTGTTATTTGGGTGTGTATATGTTATGCTGTGTTCCTTGTATCCACTATGCTTCTCTATGAGCATTTGATTTGATACTGCCCAGCACTGTCAAAGATGTTTATGCAGGGCAAAAAGTGAAAGTGGGTCAGCTGAGCTGTAGAAATTTTAGGCAAATCGGAGGGTAAATAAAAAAAAAACTATTCAATGCATTAAAAAAATATATTTTGGAACCTATACATTTCCTTTATATAAGTATAAAGCATGGAATCCCCAGTCACTAGATTAATTAAAGGGACACTCTAGGCACCCAGACCACTTCTGCCCATTGGAGTGGTGTGGGTACCAACTCCCACTACCCTTAACCCTGCAGCTGTAAGGGCACTTCCTGGTTTCTAGCACAGGTTTTCTGTGCTAGAGCGTCGCTCGACATCTTCACGCTGTGTGAGGACCTCCAGGGTTGCTCAATTCCCCATAGGAAAGCATTGAAAGCATTTTCAATGCTTTCCTATGGAGAGGTCTAATGCGCGCGCATTAGGTCTCCCCCGCCGGCGGCCACACATGTGCGATCGGTCTCCCCACCCGATGACGTCGGCGGGGAAGGAGCGTGGGCGGACCCGAAACCACCGCCGAGGGACATTGGCAGGGGTCTCAGGTTAATCACTGAAGGGGTTTTCACCCCTTCAGCAACATGGGATGGGTGGTGGGAGGGAGAGGGCACCTGCAGTGCCATGAAAATGGGTTGTTTTCCTGGCACTAGAGTGTCCCTTTAATTTACCAGCACACACAAACACACACACATATATTCTTCTTCCCTTCTTCCGTGTAAAAATATCCCAAAATCATCGTTAAGTGAAAGATGCACGGAGGAAGTACTGTATGTAAACTATGCATTTGAACTTATCAAGGCTACTATTCATGTTTCTTTTATCAATGCATCAGTTCTAATTATTATTATCAACATTTATATAGCATTAATAGACTTTGCAATGATACACATGGGATAACATCAAATAATAGGAAAAGAAAATAATATTGACAGATACGAGTGTAGAGGACTGTACTCAAACAAGCTTGCACTGTAGAAACCTAAGCACGTTTTGTCTGCATACATCTGTTACTGTTTCCATACAAGTCACAAAATATCTCTTGATCTATATATTCTATATTTATGCCACACCATAGTATACAGCAAAATGCATGTTCTCTTTACCACAGGGTACATTTCCTAGTAGACTGCCTTGAGAAATAAAATGAATCTGTGTGATGTTCAATTTTTAATAGGAACAGTGCTGAAAATGGAATACATTTTTTTATTTTATTTTTTTATTTTTATTTTTTGCAGTGCAATATAGAATGACATATAGGCCTGAGGTACCCCAAAGGCAGTCCTCTGGCTGAGCTGTACTGTATATTTGACATGCACATTTTTTTTAATATAGAGAACAGAAGGATAACAGCAGTTACATCCCTCTATGCCACATTTAGGAAGAGACAGTCTACAAGAGGGTTAAGCATAGAGTGGAGCAACAAATTAACATTAGACTAGCCAAGCTTTAGGTATATGTTTTACAACAGGCTATGAAACTGGCAGTGTCAGCATATTGATAAAGTAGGTTTGACAAGTTAGTGATTCAAATCTAGGTTACGGTATCACTGGGTGCAGATGTAATGCAGCTATGCATGGTATGGCTCAAAAAGGAAAGTACCAGATTCAGATGCAGAGTATAACTATTAGGCATGTGTTTCAGTATAAGGTATAAAGAGTTCACTCTGGTTTGGAAAAATTATAAAAATGAAAAAAAAAGAGAGAGAAAAAAAAAGATTGGTGAAAGATAAGCTGCAGCGAACAATATGTCAGCTGTGTAGCTTGATGTATGCTCAGTTCTTAATTAGAAACCAGTATTTTTCATTGCCACCTGCGTGTGGGACGAGAGTACAGGTATTGTGAGCTGGGTCTTCGGCCATGGGCCCCTCGTCGTGCTGGTCCAGGCTGTGTCAACCGATCCCTGCTCTGGAGGCCTGGTCTGCATGCCCGGGGGAGTGATCGAAGCTTTCCTGTGGGCCCAGGTCGTGGAGGCGGGCAACCCCGGTGTGGTGTATATTGATGCTACGGTCCTTAGTTTGCACCGGAGTTGTTACTTCCCTGCCGTGTACATGGTGACTGCCAGGCTTGGGACGTACGCCGGAATTCAAACCCAGCTGTGGAGTCTTGGCGTCGGGTCTTGGTGTCTTGGCGGCGGGTCTCCTCTCCTGCCCCGGAGCCTTGTGAGAGCTGGTGCCCTCCTGCCACGAGCCTGGGAACCGTCTTGGTCCAGGGTCGTCCCTTTCGGGATGGTGCAGTGAGTCTTGGTAGTCGAGCTGGGTCTTCGTTTCGCTGCTCTCCGCTTGTGTGGCCGGCACCTTTGGGTTATGTGCCCTGTTGCTCTAGGCCCGGGAAGGCGTGTAACGTGGGATACGGTAGCGTGGGGCTTAGTGGTGCCCTGAAGAGGGGTTCCAAACCTCCTTTTGCCTTCGGCCTCAACCCACTTGGGTAGTTTGCGGTGAGGTGCCACTGGCTGTAAGCTTGCCATCAGCTTGGCCCAAAAGCAGTCGAAGATTGCTGCCAGGGGGTCCCCTGTACGTCCACAGGTATATACTGTAGCATTTTGCTGTTGCCGCTTGTTTTGCATTGCCGCGTGTAAGTCCGCCATCTTGGAGGCCCTCGGTTCCACACTGCTCAGCGCAGTTGCACGGCCCGTCGTGTAGTGTGGCATTTGGGGCACTCTGCCTGGCGGGGACCGGGATAACCCCCGCCGGTCCATAGGGAGGGGGAGGTGGTTTGCGTTCGCTTGAGACGTTCAGCCTTAGGTAGGAAGGCGGCCGTCCTTCCTCCCTGTCTCCTCTGGTAGGCCTCATTCTGCAGCTGCGGTTCCTGGTCATGCCGGTTGTCGAGTGAGGTGTCAGCAGGTTCGTGCTTGCTTCCCCAGTCCAGTGGGTTGTTTTGTGGGCAACTTCCGTCGCTGTACCCCAGGATTTCAGCAGAATTCGAGCCCAAACAGCAGGAGCTCGTGCTGAGTGCGTCTTGTTAGTTTGCCAGTCAGGCCCCGCCCCCCGGAATACATTTTTTACTTATACCACTCAAAGCAGTAAAATCCCACAGCAGAATAAAATACTTCTAAGTGTGCAAAATGCTGGTACAAATTTTTTACTCTAAAGTTTTCAAGTGCTATTCTCAAAGTAAATGTATTACTTTATTAAAAGTCTTGTCAAATTCATGTATATTCCCAGTAGACTCTAGGCACCGGTACAAGACAATTAAAAATCGTTGGGATATCCATAATATTATCATTAACAGAAAATAAAAAGTAAGAATTATAAAGGTGGGGATGAGAGCACGTTAGATTTTCTGAGTGGCTCTCTTATCTGCTGCCAAACTCTACTCCCTTTTGCCATTTGCTTGGCTTGGGCTATCTCAAAGGGCCCAACAGCACAGAGGAGCTGAATGGTCATAATCAACATTAGAAGTAGACAGGTTATTTCACGCTTTGCGTGAAAAAAAGGTCTTCTTACCATTCCTATCACACCAGATAATCCTTTTTCTTGTGAAGCACCGCACACCTCTGTTTAATTCACTCTTCTAGGTTATAAAATAGGCAGTATTCCAACAGGGACCATGGCTGTTCGATTTTGTTTTGTGTTTTATTTATAATACTGCATGTAATTTTCCTAGAAGTCCCCAAGACGGGAAGAGATGATGCTCAAGCAGAAAGGGATCAAAGACAAGCCAGCTCCACACCAGAGCTGGCAGCTGTTACTCCAGCCTGACAGTGGAGGAGATGAGAGAACAAGGGAACGAGGCGGGAGGAGGAGATGTATGGAATGGGCATTTGTAATGAAAGATTTGCCCAGGTGATAAATTATCTGTGGAGGGCTTGGAGTATTCATTTTCTCACCTGAGCTTGTAACAACAACGTGTTCAGAATTGATTTTCCATGCTCCAGAACACAAATAAGTTAATGTCTGTTCTTATCTTCATCCGGATTCCCGGGAGACAAAAAGGTGGAACGTTACCATAAACAAGTGCCTGAAGAGTTTGGGCTCTGAGCCTGCTCTTGTAGGAAGGTCTTGTGAACTCGCAGCCCAAAGCAAGCAGCAAGAACTTTAGTGCTTAATTCAAATGGTGTTTGGAGTTAACAAGAGAACATTCATCATAAAACAGACGTATTTGGAATAGATTTAGTTTTTTTAATGAGGCCAACTTTTGAAAAGTACAGTAATATACTTGAAAGATTAATGATCGATTAGTAATTTGCTTATTAACAATGTATCAACAACTAATATTCAAATAATCTTCTTTCCGCCATCTTGTCTCAAAATGGAGTCAATAATGACAGCAGCATGTCCGATTCCTTGTTAGATTTTTTTTCGTTTCATACTGAACAAAATATATTTTTTTTTAGTTAAATTGGACCTGCAAGCAGGGGGCCTAGATAGAAATGTCTCCTGCTTTGCTCTAACATGTAGACAACAAACCAAAAGCTTCTTCTGTAATTGCATTACCACACAGAGCCAATGGGGACATCTAAAGTATGCTGAGGTTCTTTCTATAATTCGTTTATGTTTTTTTTTTTTATGTTAAAGCTGTTTTTAATAGATACTAGACGTGATTGTTAAGCTGTCCAATGTGATGGGAGTGTCTCTTGGTGTCAGCAGTATTTATATTTGCATTTAGTTAATTACTGTCAGGGCTAAAAGGAGAATTCTAAGAGCTACAACCACTACAGCGTCTTGTAGTTGTTATGGTGCTAGGAGTCCCCAGGCACCATCCAACCGTATACAATCAAACCATTTTTGAAATGTTTGACACTTTATTATGTACCCTGCAAGCTTGCATGCTTTACAATCTTCCATGGCAAAAGCAGTAGTTCCCATTTGTCTTTAGTAGTATCAGATTTAGCTTGCTTTTGACATTATTTACTGTCTGAGAGTATTATCTAACACTATGCCAGTTAATTAAGTCATAAAGGCAATTAAATTGACAGAATCACAGAAGATCACAGAAGACTAGAAGGAACTTGGGCACCCAGATAAGAGTCAATGGATTTAAAAACAGTTTGACTCCAGAGACAGCACAAATAGCACATTGTGCTTTAGTGGTTATGGTGTTTAGAGTGCCCCTTTAATTTGCCAGGATGGCTCTTTTAACAAATCTTGCAAATACCCATTTATAGAAATCTTAGGTTTTAGAATTAGTATTAAACAAAATCTCCAAGGTCTATAATGGCAAATACCTGTCTTTATTGAAGAGATAACTGTGTAACCCCTTGACAACCAAGCTATTCTAAAAGGAACGTAAAGTATAACCTTTATTTGAAACAAAGAATGTTTAGTTAGCACAAAAACTAGGACACAACTGCAATTGTGTATAGATTGCTCTGCTTGGAATCCTGGGGATAGCTTAAAAAATTAAAATTGTGCACATCTATAGACTTAGTAAAATTTATTTTATTTGTTTGTCATTTGCAGAAATATTGGTGTGGGTTTAACATAGTAGAAACTAAACACTAGGGCAGGGGTAGGCAACCTTTAAGCAGCACTGTGCCGATATAGGATTGTGATGTGCCATAGCGTGCCAATCCTATTTTTATTTTTTTTAAATTGAGGTGTGTATGTTGCCGTATTCTGCTTGTGTTATTTATACTGTAATTGCTTTGTATCATTGTATTTGTGCGTATATGAGCTATTATATTGTATATGTTTATTAGTAGTTTATGGTATTGTGTATGATACATATGAATGTTGGCTGTGTATGAGGGCTGCTTGTGGAATTGTGGGTGGATGGATATGTCACATTGTGTCTGGTAGTGTGTGTGGGCTGTTTGGGGTATTGCATGTGAGAGGCTGCATGTGGGGTTGTGTGCATGTATGTGGATTGTTAGCGGGTTATGTTTGTGTGGATTGTGTGTATGTTTGTGTGTGGGCAGTTCATATTATTTGTATGAGTGGAGGGTTATTCTGCATTTCCATGTATATCTAGCAGTGTTGGTGGCTTCCCTGGGTTCCAGTGGGGACCAGGCTGGCCAGGTACAGGTCAAGGACAGGAGCTGCAACAGCAGCTGCAGGTTGCTCTACTACAGTGTGGATTCCCATTCACAAGTGCTGGGAGGAAGTGATCTGAGATCACTTCCTCTATGTGCTGCAATGCATAAATTGAGGATTGTCCTTGACCACATTTTCGTATTAGCAGATATCTGAAGTTTCACTGGAACTTCTGATAGGCCAGAGCCTGTTTGGCTCTAGCAGCCTTGAGTGCCGTGCAAAGACACCTTGAGTGCCGCGCATGGCACTAGGGGTAGGCAACCTTCATCGCTCTAGATGTTATGGACTACATCTCCCATAATGCTCCTACAGCTATAATGCTGGCAAAGCATTGGGGAAATGTAATCCATAACATCTGGAAGGGCACAGGTTGATACCCCTACAATAAACTGTCCCTTGCAGAATGGCTTGCAATCTTTCTCATAAGTGAATGGAAAAAGGTAATTAGTTATTTTGCAACATATAGTAAGTATGATTAGTGAAATACAGATGAAAATTTACAAAAAATGTTCAAACTCCACCAGGGTCCAGGGATTCAAATAAGTTACTATTCCACACCACTTCTTTTACTTTCATGGTTATCCATGGTGGAAATAAGACTTTACCTCAGTAGTGTCACGATTCGGGGAACCCAACACGCTAACACACACACACACACAGAAAAGGTGCAGTACCAGACCTTAGAGTGGCCGGGCTAAGCACACAAAGAATAGTCAGGAGACAAGCCGAGTAAGGGGAACCAGAAGACAGAATAACGAGAGACAAGCCGAGGTCAAAGGGTAGGAGAAAGTCACAAAGTCAGATAAACAAGCCAGAGAGTACGTAACCAGAAACACAAGTTCAGTATCAATACTAGCGAGCAAAGACCACAACAGGGCAGGGAGGAACAGGAAAGGTAAGTATTTAAACCATAAGGTTAATTCTGATTGGATAATTTCCAATCAGAATTAACAATCACACGTGGGAGATATCTAAACCTCCCACTGTGATTGAGGCACTGTGCCTTTAACGCCGGGTCAGGTGACTGACCCCGGCGTGTAATATTATGGGCATTCTCCCAGCATGCAGCGTCATGCATGCTGCTGCTGGGGGACGTGGAGGAAGCCGCGGGCGGCATCCGAGGCTGGAAGGATGCCGCTCGCCGAGCCCACAAGGAGGAGGGGACCGCGGACGGCTGGAGGGTGAGTACTGTGAGCGGAGTGCAGCCTCCCCTCGCAGCCGCCCGCGGAATCCCGACAAGTAGCAGGAAATGTGCTTTAAGGGGATACGCCAGTGATTTGAAGTGATCATGGTGCCCATTGTGGAGTCTTTCATTATGAAATGCTGCACGTACAGAATTTAACTCTCCACCTCCAGATCATTGGGTTGTCATTATTTTGTGCATATTTCGCACCAGACAGCCAGTGGTGACATGTCCTCCCCACCAATGCCACCCACGTCCTCCCCTTAGGTTGTTCTGTCTGACATATGTCTTGGAGAATGACTTCAGCTGAAGAGGATGGAGTTGCAGGGAGAACTTGGCCTCTGCTGGAATGGGGTAAGTTTTAGCTTTTTTACTTTTTTCTTTTTTTTTTTGGAGGGGGACCAGTATAGGTAAGATTACTCTGACCAAAAATAGTGCTTTATGAAAGCACCATTTTTTTCATTGGGAGTAACCCTTTAAGTAAACTGTCATATTGTTCCTGTTATGACTTGCCCTACCAAGATGTATGAAAACATGTTATTGTTCCAACAAAACCAAGGGTAACAATGAGGGGCAAGCATGTACTTAAAGAGTGTGCCCCCCTCTAGAAAGTGCCATCAAAATGGTGGTCACTCAGTGCTGGCATCTTCTTTGCCTCCTCTGATGTGATTACAAGGAGAAACCCTCATGCAGAGTGAGTGTGGGGGTGCATTAGGCCTTGAATTAATGCTTTCCTAGCATTTAGCAAGACACTGGATGTCCTCCTGCAAAGCGTGAGCATGTCCAGTGTTGTTTCATCGATTTAAACTCTGTGAAACAGCAGGAAGTGCCTATTGTGGCTGTCTCTAAAACTGTAATATTTTACATTGCATGGCTAAGTGGACAAAGACACTGCAGCCGGACAACTTCAATGAGATGAATTGGTCTGGGCGCCTATAGTGTCCCTTTAACCCCTTAAGGACCACACTTCTGGAATAAAAGGGAATCATGACATGTCACACATGTCATGTGTCCTTAAGAGGTTAAACAATTATTATCACATAATTACTTAACGGCTAGGAACATCTCCTGCTCCAGGCTCATGTTGTAAATTATGCCATTTTTTATTAATATAGTAGCAGATTTATACATACACTCAAGTAATTGGACATATTACATTTATGTTGCATTATGTTTGAGCACTAGCTTTCTTGAAAATGTATACTTTTCCTTGTTATATGAAGGCATAACCTTTTGTTCTTATTCTAAGGTGCTTCTGTGAATGTAATAAAATATAAACATGTGTATTAGAATGGAGTCTTCGGGTATATGAAAACAGAATGGGAATACAGAGCTCCAGAAATATAATGAGACTAAAAATGAATATAGCATGGTGTTTAGCCCATACAGAAAGGGGACACTGTCATTTTAGAGGTGTGAGTGGGGACCAGTGTGGCCAGAGGAGGGGCTGTGCTGCGAAATTTTAGGTAACGTCTAATAACAATTTAAAATCTAATTTAGAACAAGAACAATGTATCTTATTATTAAACACATTTAATGTAGTTTAAAGACACAATACTGAGTATTATTGCAGTTAATCTCTATTATGCAATCAAACACACCAACATTATGGAGCTCCTAGAAAAGAAAGACAAATTCTGGACCAAAAGAGGGACTGTCCATCCTAAACAGGGACACTTGGGGATATGTTACACTATTATTTACGAAATCCATAAATGAAACAAAAACAAACTATAGCAAACACATCAGATTAATATATATATATATATACACAAAATAAAAAAACACAAAATCACCACAAATCATGGGGAGCCAAGAAAGCAACACATTTTGGACCTCAATCCTAAATCATAGGATTAGGTATTTGTATTTCAGGAATGTATATTCCCAAATGAATGCAAAATGTGAATGAAATGCAGTCATACCATAATATAGTTGCCTGACTGAAACTAGGCATCTGCATTTCAAAAGCATTGCAGGTAGCTATATGCTCACAACTCTCAATAACAGCCTTTCAGGTGCTACATAGAAGCACTGCAGAGCATGAGGTTTGCAAATTTCTATAGTGTGTGGGAGGGGTGGAGACACCTCAATGCAGAGGTAATGACCTGAGATATTTGTGGGTTTTTTTTCTTGGAAATGACCAGTGCAGAAATGAACGGGGATATAAAAATATTTAATTGTAGAAAAAGACATTGAAAGTGTTAAATGATACGAGATATGCGCAATAGCTTTATATTTGGAGCTTGTTCTTCATCCACACAAGCAGTGAAATGTCTGATCTCCACTTACTAATTTCAATTTATCAAGATCAGCTTTTAGAATTGTGCAACAAAACCGTAGGTCCTAGACTTCAGTCTTACGGTGAGAGAAGTGCTGTGCTCCAAAAAGAGGTCATGCTCTGAATCTGAAGGCTGGCTCGAGGGATACGCGGAGAAGTACTATTTTGCAGTTGTAATTGTTTAAAGATCACCAGTAACATTAGATAAAGCAGCACTTGGACACTCATAGTGAGGTGACAGACACTGTTCGACTCTTGGGTCAAATAAGCCTATGAACATACTAATTGAGCATTGCTATGTATATTATTGGAATGTGGGCTGTACAGATTATTGCACCCAGTGTGTTCTTGAGGGCTTACTTGTATCTTATGCTAATTAAATATCTATACGTGTAAGCTTTTTAATTACTATAACAAGTATAAGCCTGCCATTCAATTATGAATTTTCTGTTATTAATGTTCACTTACAATCACTTTTTTTTATATAGATATATATATCAAGTTCCAATCGGTAGTACACTAGAGCAGCTTAATGCTTGCCTCTTTACCACTTATTTTCCTTTATTATACCCTTATAAGTGGCTATCAATTGTACGCACCTGTTATTCAAAATTGGCAAAGTATGCTAGAGACTACAACTTAACATCTTCATTATGCTAGCTATATTTCTAGTAAATGCATTGGTTACATGGTATTGATTATTTATTTTCAGGTCACGTTGTTCTTTTTTCTTTAGGTTGATGGAATTGGGTGAAAAACTTCAATTATTGGTTGCAACAAGCAATCCAACCCATGTGCATCTGCTTACATATGGCTCACGTAATCTGTGATTATCTTGGAGGAGGCAGTATGGCATTGCAGTTAATTATGGCCACAGTAAAACAGAAAAACAGGTCGCGCCAAATAACAGACAAAAGATCTAAAAGAGATAAAAAATACAGTAAATAGTCCATATATAAAAAAAGGTCCCAAAAGTGACCAGATAATAAGACACAGTCTAAGAGTAATAAAAGTCCTCTATCCAGTTTTCATAAAATGCTTGTGGAACCACTTTGATAAGTAGCAGCATATGAAAAGAAAAACAAACAGGAAAATACCAATAGTGCAGTATTGTAGTAGAACTGTATGACAAACGACACAAAGGTCTAAAAATTGCCAACTCACATATTATAGAGCTTTATCAGCTCTGGATAAAACAGCATGCTGTAGTATTTTATCCCCATTTGCAGAATATTCTTCATGCTTTACTTCACAGCAGAATGGTGATGGGGTGGAACATATGCAATGATAAAAAAAAATAGCCAATAGTGTTCTCTATTGAGGAAAGTATAAACACAAATAATGGAAATATACTTACAGTAGATGGAGTAGACCGCTCTGTGTATCAGGCGTGGGTGTTATAATCCCCATCTAGGATTCTTTATGCGGTAGTCCACAAGAGTATAAAAAAGTAAATACAGGTGCCAGGTAACAATATATAAAATAATAATAAATGTAATAATAAAAGCTAGAAAGTATATGGATAATAACAGATAATGGAGTAGACAAAAATACTTTGTTACAACATAAACAGCATAACACCACAACGCGTTTCTCCCCTAGGGTTTTATCAAGTGAATTAAAACCACCTGACTAGATATGGCCACAGCCTTGTATAGAGGAGGTCTACTTTAACTGACCTTCCACGTGTTTTGGGGATGACTTCTTTCATTTAATGGCAGTCACTGAAATAAACGGGCGCATACTTCCCAACATTTTAAATGGGGAAAAATATGTCCATTGGAAATTGAAAAATTTAAATTGTTAATAATTTAGATGGAATTGTTGTGACTGGGGAGCTGCATGTTTGAGCATTTGGATTGACTTCATAGCCTGTTAAAAGCTTTTTACATAACTGCCTTGCAAATCAGAAAAATATATTATAATCAGAAGAAATCCTTTCAAATATTTTTTTCTGCATTGTGAGAAAACATGTATTTTTTTAGCTTGATTATTTATTTTGATTTTAAAAGTTGGCTATCAATTCTACAAACCATTGCGTAAGCATATGGCTGTTAGCTTTGGTACTTTTTGAAGCTGGTCTATTAGCCATTAGCTGTTTGAAGAGAAGTTCCAATTGTCTTACTTTAATAGCCCATAGGCTTCCATGGCAACTTGGCAAAAGAGCTAAACTTGGAAGAGATTCAATGCACCTTACTTGTTTATGAGATTTGTTTGAGTTTACCTCTTGGGCAGACGTTAATGCATTTTGCTATTATCACAGTCCTGTATGCCGTGGCACCCATGCATTTGCTTAGAAGCTAACCCAGATTTGTTATTATATTAAGATAACTCATAAAAAAGAACATTGGATTTAAAATTACAAAGAGCTATGGACAGTAAGACAAGGCACATCTGTTTATATATTTAAAATGCTAATATTGAGGAAGCCTACCAAGATTGATCATGGTGACCTATTGACCTGTCTACATAACATATATAATTATATCACACAGTAATGGCAGCTGAAGCTGAAAAGAGATGACAGTCCATCAAGTTCAATTTATTGCATCCCTGTAACTGCTTCTGGAAGGCTACTCTGTGTAATGAATATATCACCCAACATGTAGACTTGTATAAAACAATATTTAACCTTTTAAATCATAGCCTGGGGTTCAAATAGAGACGTAAAACATTCAACGATTATGTCTAGGTCATTTCCTACCTAATTTTAAGGGACACTTAAGTATCATAATCACTATAGCTTACTGTAATTGTTGTGGTGCCAGGGTACCCTCCCAGAGTATGTGGTAATTTAAGAGCAGCCTGACAACTTACTTTGGGATCGCTGGGCTTCCGTCACCTTATTTTGAGATGGAAGCACCTGCACGAAACGTCCATTAGCTCGTATGACCTAAGCTCTCGGCTCATTGGCAGAGAATATCAGCAAAGCGTTCTCAGGCAGTGAGAGCAGCCCTGCAGGCCCAGCTCGTTGCAGGGGCCCCCATCTGAAGATTGTTGTAGTGTTTATGGTGCTTGGAGAGTTTCTATTAAAGTACCACTATAATGCCAGGAAAACAAACTAATTTTCCTGGCACTATAAAGTCCTTAGGTCCCCCCACCCTCAGGGCCCTCCTCCCTTCAGCCACTTACCTTAATCCAGTGCTGGACTCTCTCGGCGCTGGTGACCTGTCCTCCCCCTCCAACGTCAGCTCCAGAGTGGAGCCGAATGGAGCATTCAAACTGCCCACAGGAAAGCATTACAATGCTTTCCTATGAACGTTCTGTGTGCTCAATGCGATTTTTGCATTGACCGTCGCGGAAGCACCTCTAGTGGATGTCAGGTAGACAGCCACTAGAGGCTGGATTAACCCTCAATGCAAACATAGCCGTTGTTTACAGCTGCAGGGTTAAAACCTGGGGGACCTGGCACCCAGACCACTTCATTGAGCTGAAGTGGTCTGGGTGACTATAGTGGTCCTTTAATAAAACGATTCCTCTAGAACTGGTCTGCAATGAAGAATGTCCCTTTCCCTGCTTTTTCTTCTTATGTGATGTTAGGAAAATAATGTGTCTTGATGTATATAATCTTTATAATCAGTTAATTATAAAATAGCTCTTGTTTGTAGTTAGATTATGATTCAGTCACTGATGGAATTCTTCCTGCAATATAATTGTCAAGCAGAGATGTGACAGGATCAAGGGAAATAATTTGTCTCACAAAAATGAATTGAGATGTATCTGTCAAACATGTATTTTATTTTTTTTTTTGGTCACTGTGCAGTTCTCATGCATATTGCATGTGTTGACTCATTAAATATATCATCGTCCTTGGTCCTTGGTGGGTCTAGTCTAATAACCATGGATCCATGGCATCTTTGTCTTAGGAAAGGCTGACCTATTATGCATGGTACATTAATCCTGTATCTAGAGCCATTAAACATGTCACTCTTATCACGAGACATAATAATTTTAGTAAGGACTGATTCGTTTTTACTCACTCTTATTATTAGTACATGTTGATCATTATTGGAAGTGACTAATTAAATGGTTTACTGATACATGTGATTTTTTGTCCTAAATAGGAACAAATATACCACAAGCCACCCTTAGTTCTCTATGAGGTATACTTCAACTCTTCTGCACCAACGTGCTAAATATTCTTTATTCATGCATATGTATCCAGTGGGATATCTTTTAAAACATCAACAGTTATGAAGAAATTAGAATTATTTAATACATTATAAATAATAGAGCACAGTTTTCTACAGACAGTTTTCTACTCAACCAATACATCTTTCGTTTGTCTTTGTACATAAATCAATTGTGGAATTATAATGTTTATTGATTGTTGTTCTTTTCTTCTGTCCTCAGGGCCCATGTCATAGGATGAACACTGCCTGTCCCCTCTTACTGTCTGTGATATCGTCTCTTGTTTTGTGCTCCTGGGGTTCCAACCCCTCACCGAGCACATGCTCGGCTTTGGCATCTGGAGTTCTCTACGGAGCGTTCTCTATTAAAGACCTTTTTCCTGTCTTCTCACCCGGGTGCTCCTGGACCCTTGAGAACCCTGACCCCACCAAATATACCTTATACCTGAAGTTCACCCACGAAGAGCAAGTGTGCTCACATCTCTCCCCCATGGTGCAACCTCTGGATCATTACCTGCCCAACCACACCTGCAGCCACCCTGAGGAAGGGGCAGAAGAGGCCCGGGAGCTCTGCATTCCAGGTTCCCCATTCACATTCTCACACTTTGACAAGAACTTCCTTCGTCTATGTTTGTCCGAGCAACCCCTGTCCATTCAGCTTCTGCCTGATTCTGTGCTGAGCTTTCGTTTTGTTGAAGTGCTTTTGGTCAACCATGATAACTCTAGCCAGTTTGCTTGTGGTGTTTTGTGCCGATGGTTTGAGGAGTGTCTGAGGGCCCGAAGCTGGGGGGTGCGGTGTGGACTGACTCAGATTGGCTGTACTTGCCCAGAGACGGCAGCACGTGGACGAAATGACACAGTATCTAATTCCATTATCCCTGCGGGGAACAGTGATTGCTGTGTCACCCAACTACTTCCTGGAAACCCCAATGAGGAATATCCTCGGCCCATCCCATATGGTAAGTTTCTTAATTTGTGAGAAATTGCAAGAGACAAAAATCCAGTACACCTATTATAAAGAACACACAATGCATGTATGTTACATAATGCATTTTATAGGAACAATAGGAATGAAGTTAAATCACAGATAACATTCGTTTGCAATGCTTGCACTAGTATAAAAATTCATAAAATATGAACCACTGTTAATTAAATATGTCTGTGTGGAGTGTATCTTCAAAATATCATTAATCTGGCTTCAAGTCAATCCCAACATTTTCAATATTCAGAGTTCTAGTGAGCTGAGTATATTTTCCATGTGGTAGTATGGCTCTGTGTTTATGAGGGAATTATATCTTTAAGGCAATAGATCAGTAGATTGCTAAACAAAACAAAATTAAATGCACCACAACGATTTAGGTCAGATGGACCTAGGATCAAGCTTCTGTAAAAATTACATCGTGGACCAATGACAAGAAGCAATTTTAATTTCCAAACTATGTACGCCAACACTTTCATATATAGGATTATTCACTAAAGTGAGAATTCAAGGTGAATAGTCATACAGACTAGTCAATAGTATATGGATTGAGTAAGTGGGTTAATGCTGTATTGAACATATTTTAGAATTTAGTCTCTAGATATGCTCATGCCTGTGTATATAGATGGGTACATAAACACGCACGCATGCACACCTTTTAAAAGATTACGCTCATGTTTAGGGAGAGGAGGTGTAAATTCAACAAGTGTTCCTTTTAGACATAAAATTTGACAAATATCCCTATTTCGCTTTGATATCCTATTGTGCTGCTTTTTTTTTAAATATATCTCAGAATGCTGAGTGTATAATAAAGGTTCACAGAAATAACATTTACAAAAATGTTTGGATAGACAGCAGTAAATGTGTTATTATAAATAAAATGATTCATTCTTGTTCCAAATGTTTAAAGGGTTACTCCAACTCTTTTTGGCACTACTCATTTTTGGATTTACAAGGCCCTATTGGACAATACTAATAGGTCCAAAAGTTTTAAAACGTACTTGGAATCCAATGCCAGGTGCAGTTCCCCGTCGCTGATCTCCATGCCCTGTCCGATGTCATCCCTGCACTTGTACAGTTGAAAGGCTTCTCCAATAGAAAATATATCAACATTTAAAAAACTAGCAACATGTTAAAATATTTTTCTAAATATTAAGTCATTTTCAAAGTGTATCCAAAAAGTTTAACTCATTTGAAAAGCCTACCCAAAAGTATTAATTTGAGATCATTTCAAAAGAAATTATGTAAAATAGTGGAATGTTACGTTTTACTAATGTTGTGGAGGATAAACAGTGTAGGTGGGTGTGTAAAAACAAACTGCTATAAATGTTATGACAGACTACATTTGGTGAAGAGGGAGGTGCTAGTATAGAGGCTAGGTAAAGAATTATGTATTTTTACAAAAAAGTAAAATACGAGGGCTGCGGAACTAGTAAGAACTGGGAGAGAGAACAAGTTATGAGTGGCGCTGGTTTTAAAGTAGGAGAAAAAGGCAGACAGAAAAAAGCAGAGACAATAAGGGACTGAAATTAAGGGAGGGTAAAATAAATTTGCATATGGACACTTTCAGAGTTGATTTCTTCAGATTAATGGGCACTTAGTTAGGAGGTATGACGTATAGAACATCTATGGGAAGAATTTTCTACCCAAGACACTTGAAGCTGGACCAGATCCAGAGTTGCCATGCCATATGGTCTCTCCGTTCGGTCTGACAGTTATGACTCATCCCATGTGTGGCCCGAAACGCCAACTGTTGACAAAGCCCTGCCAACTCTTTCACCCTTTATTAAAGGGGCACTCTAAGCACTGTAACCACTTCAGATAATTTAAATGGCTATATTCCAGTGGTGCAGCCCCTTCCTTCAGTGCTAAACTGCTTTAGTACTAAATGAGAGTTGTCAGCAGCCAGAAGCTTGGCCCCCTCTGCAGGGGTCAAGTCCTGAGGAAAAAAGTGTAGTAACTCACCCAAGATCCACCCCTATCCCCCCAAAATAAAATTATACGCTTGTATGCATATATACAGGGCCGGCTTTACAGTACCCCTCCATGGCCACAAGCCCTCGTCCATCCTGTAAAAAGTGCTAAGCCTCCATTACATAGTTGTTATGTATTAATGTGATTTCTGGGCATAGCATGATATTAATACATTTGTAAATATTATAGACATAAAAACACATATAATAATAATAATAATACACACATATTAATATACATGTATATTTAAATATTACTCTCAGAAATCATGTTAAATTGTACTTATTATGGTACACACAATTTCCGGTCTTTTTAAAGAGCAGAAAATTCTATATATATATATATGGGCTAGAAGAATTCCTCCCAAATCTATAGATTCTGGAAAAACAAACCTATGTGAAGAAACACTCTAGCATTAGGAATACAAACGTATTTCTAACAAGAGTGTTGAAAAAGCTCCTCTTTCCCTGAAGTCGCCATACCATTATGTTGTGTATGTAGGGAACAATAGTGTGTTGTGGAATAGGGATGCAGCGTGTGTAGGAAACACAGTGTGGTGTGGGATAGGGATGTAGTGTGCAGGTTATGTAGTGTGTGTAGGGAAACCAGTGTGGTGTGGGATAGGGATGTAGTGTGTGTGTATGTAGGTAATGTAGTGTGTACATGGAACACAGTGTGGTGTGGGATAGGGATGTAGAGTGTGTGTGTGTGTGTGTGTGTGTAGGTTATGTTATGTGTGTTTGTGTGTGTGTGTATATATATATATGGGGATGTAGTGTGTATATGTGTAGGAAACAGTGTGTGTATAGAGGATGTAGTGTGTATGTGTTTAGGGAACATTGTGTGTGTGTGTGTGTGTATAGGGAAGTAGTGTGTATGGGTGTAAGTTACATAATGTGTGTGTATAGGGAGTATAGTGTGTCTGTAGGGTTTGTAGTGTTTGTAAGTTATCTAGTGTGTATGTGTGTAGAGAACATAGTGTGTGTATAGGGAATGTTTGAGTAGATTAGGTAGTGTATCTGTGTGAGTAGATTAATCTCTGTCCACCAGTGGGGACTGGGCTGTGTATGAATGAGGACCCTCATTCAGTATTAAAGGACCACTATAGTGCCAGGAAAACATACTCGTTTTCCTGGCACTATAGTGCCCTGAGGGTGCCCCCACCCTCAGGGTTCCCCTCCCGCCGGGCTGGATGGAGACGAATGGGGTTAAACTTACCGCTTTCTCCAGCGCCGGGCGGGGAGCTCTCCTCCTCCTCTCCGCCTCCTCGGCTGAATGCGCATGCGCGGCAAGCATTCAGCCAGTCTCATAGGAAAGCATTTACAATGCTTTCCTATGCACGCTGGCGTCTTCTCACTGTGATTTTCACAGTGAGAAGCACGCAACCGCCTCTAGCGGCTGTCAGTGAGACAGCCACTAGAGGCGGGATTAACCCTAATATAAACATAGCAGTTTCTCTGAAACTGCTATGTTTATAGAAAAAAAGGGTTCATCCTAGAGGGACCTGGCACCCAGACCACTTCATTAAGCTGAAGTGGTCTGGGTGCCTATAGTGGTCCTTTAAAACAATTCAGAAACAATTTATTAGTGAATAAAAGGAAAGCACCAAAGGACTCCGTGCTCTGTAGCCATGTCTGTAAAATGATATGGTTATAGTGTCTAGCCCCAGAGTGTCATTTAAGACTGGCTAGTGCCAAATGTATTTTTTTTTTTTTATTGTTTTATATAGATAATGCACTAAAAGGTATGCAAAATCTGTAATTATTAGAAAATATATTCACGTTTATTCACATTAGTCATATACTCCCACTATCTGTAATGAGTCCTTAACCAAAAAAGGAGATGATCATGGTCCTTAACCAAACAAGGAGATGATCATGGTTCTTAACCAAACATGGAGATGAATGAATTTTCCATGACAGTGCTGAATTTACATGGTTTATGGCCAAAGCAAATTTTTCTTGGAGTTTATGGCCTCAGCTTTCAACTCTAAGAAACATAAGTGGTGACCTCATCTATAGCTGTATGCTTGGAGCAAAAGGGGAAATCCTCATTTTGGGATGGATCAGAAGAAAGGGTGAGCTTGTGAAGCAGAACTGTTTATTATTATAAATAAATAAACAAATAAATTAATAAATATCAGCAACCCAGCATAACTGGATGTAATTAAGCCTGCACATTGATCCAACCATTGCAATTCCATATTGCTGCATAGCCTTTGCCCTAATTATTTAGATGGTATGGATCTGAGTTATGTAAGTGAAACTCCACTTCCTATACTTCACTTTAGCTGTTATACAGTTTACACTATGTTGTTATTTTTTGTATTTATTTTAGAAACTATGTATTCTAATTTTGAATCCATGTAAACACATCTTTGGAAGATTAAGTATTCAACCAGACAATATTAACACAAGGTGTTTATTATTTGAGTACTAGTATTATTATTATTATTATTATTATCATCGCCATCTATATAGCGCCAACAGATTCCGTAGCGCTTTACAATATTATGAGAGGGGGGATGTAACTATAAATAGAACAATTACAAGAAAACTTACAGGAACAATAGATTGAAGAGGACCCTGCTCAAACGAGCTTACAGTCTATGGTAGATTATGTGTTATTGTGTATTTATGAGAAAAGCCTCACAGACCAGAATATGACCTTCTTGATTAAGGTCTCTTTGTGCTAAGGTAGAGATCCACTGTGAAGCTAGAGGATCTTCTTTTAAATATCTATATTATGCATAAAAGAGGCATGTTAGCCAATCGTTTCCCCTTAATATCCTGAACAAGAGTACTGAGGGAAGAAAATAGCACGATACATCAGTCTACCAAGATGTAACTGAACATGTGTATAATTTGTGGGTGATGTAATCAAAGGATTCTATAGTGCAGCTGTGATAGTTTCATAGTGGAATCAGTGTTATAAATTTTAAACACGATACTGATGAATTATTACGCCTCCCTTAAGTGGGAAGTATATAATTTGAGCAGGGGAAGGCGGAGCAGTACTTGTGGGTGTGCCAGTGATTCAGTTTGCCTCTAAAAATGGTGATAAGGTTTGCCCTGAAGTACATGCAAGCCATGTTGAATGGCAGAACTGTTTGTTTAGTTAAAGGAACACTCTACTGCCCAAAGGAAAAAAAACAAAAAAAAAAAAAACACTGTTTAGTTGATAAACACCAAATAAAAACTTGCATGCATTTAATTATGCATATTTTGTTGAAGTTATATTGAAAAAACAAAACCTGCAAGCCCTCCTCTACTAATCCCGCCCAGACTTTCTATGACTGTCCAATCAAAGGCTTCCCAATACAGCTCAATGAGAAGTCTTTGTAAGGCAGGTGCTCTGGGCAATTTCTGCCTCTTGAGTTCAGTACAAATAAGCTAACCAAAACAGGAAGTAACAGGACCCGTTGTCTGCTTGAAAAACCAGGTGGGTGTAACCAGTATAATTTATAAAAGTGTACATTTCTATTGAAATCTGCACTATTTCCAAAATAAAAAAAAGAGGACACACTCTTCACACATAAAGCTTTTAGCAAGCTAAAGTACTATATGGGTCTAGAGTGTCCCTTTAAGCAGGACTGTCCACTCCTCAATGGGCATTAATGTCTTGTTATGTCCATGCACAGCATTAGTGGGTGAGGTGCATAGCTTGTGGTGACAGTACCTGTAGAGATCTGTGTAAAAAAGTATCCATAGATAAAGAAATGAGGCAGCTAATCTAGAAATGTCTTCCAAACTCTCTCAATAAAAATAAATGAAAAACTAAATTGGTCCCAGATGAAAAAGAAAATATAAGAAGATGCAAAAGGAGGAAAATAAATATGGAGACATCTTAAAGGGACAGATAATGCAATCTATTACACAATTGTGGAGTCAACTGTAAGAAAGAGGCTCAGCACATAGGGCTATAATGTGCCAAGGAACGATATGTATAGAAGCCAGAATTGCACTCACGGGATGTAAAGCAATTTCTCCTGCTCTAGGGACTAATAGCAAAGGACTAAAATATTTCAAGTGACTATCTTTCCACAGGATATGTTGCGCTGAAACAAATATCACCAATTAAATACAGAGAGATTATTTCAATATACTACAGCATATCTTGTTTTTCAAAGAATGTAAAGAAGTCAGAAGAAGCATAGATCGGGGTGTTGCAATGGATGTAATCAGTTTTGATTTTGCTAAGGCATTTAATACATTTCTTCACAAAAGATTACTGTACAAATTAAAAGTAATCATTATTCTTAAGATTGCACATAGGCTTAAAAAGTTAGCGCAAAGAGTAGTTATTACATATTGGACAAAGGCATACCTCTCAACTTTAGCCAAGCTGGAACTGAGGAGGCTTCACCGTTTACACAAATTGTGTCATAGTACGCACTCGGCTCTTTAATTACCGTAGTAAACAAAAATAAATTAAAAACTCCAGTTGAGATTTCCAGTGTAATCACTTGATAGGCGGGACTACATCGTGTCATAAACAGGCTATAACTACTAGTGCCTTCAGTTTCTTGGGACCTGGTATTTTGTCTGTTGACTTTTTCCTCGTGTATCCATCAAAGTCCAACATTGGTGGTATTACAGAAACATCAGTTGGGGAGCAGAAAGTCTATGCATTGTTACTCTGACTGCACTCCCGAGCTATTAAGAATTTATTGCAACATTCCTTTACCTAAACAAGAAGAGAGAAAACACATTGATGTTAAAGTGGTAACTCAGGCTGGTGTTGGCTTATTATTTTTTAATGCATTGTACAAAAAATGCATTTAACAATGTATGTTAGAAGCAATCCAAAATAATAAATTATAGCAGAGAAAGTTTTGAAGTTGCTGCATCTGCAAGAAATTCACAGATTCTATATAAATATATTGTATTGATCAGTTTGTGATCCCTGGCCAGGGAAGTGACAATTTGATCCAGGAGCTCTCTAGATACTTTTCTATGAAACCTTTCAAAGTGCTGACTTTGCACAACAAGAAAGTTATCACCGCGTTTAATGGAGATGCTGCCGTTGGTGTTTTGGAAGGGGGGGGTGGGCTTTGGGGCTGTAACAACATATGTGGGATGTTTTCGGCCAGGATGTTGACAGTTTTTGGAGAGGGCGGGAGGATATTGGTGTTTTTTGTTTATTTTGTAAAATTTTATTTCAGGCAACTGTTTCTCTAGAAAGCCCCTTATTACAAAAAGAAAAGTAGTATAACGCATTGACAGGCTGCTTAGGGGGAAGATCTGATACCCCAAAGATGACAGAAGGGGATGATGGAGAGGAGAACGTTGGTGCACACCACCCTGTTATTGATGTGGGATCAGTATATGGTCACATCTAAAAAAAGTATCATTTGAAGCTATGTATATATTCTAGAGGATGTTCATCTAATATGACACCCACTACCGATCTAGAAGAGTACTTAAAGTACGAATAAAACGTAAACAAAATATTATGAACTGAGCTCAAAGTACTGTGGTGGAGCAATTGATCACACAATCAATAATATTAGTGGCATAAGAAAAAGCATAAAAATAAAGCAAACACCAAGATCTGTAATGTCCAAATACCAAATGCTGGTGCATAGTGCCAAAATTCCTTTGGTGCAATTCCATTTGTCAGGGGCATAAAAAGATCTACCCCAGGTAATGACAGTAAACTCTTTCACCTGAAACGTGCCTTGCAAACTAACCATCCGTTTGCAGTCGGCATCCTAAAATAAACACGTGTATGTGTAGAATCCCTTTTTATATGGTCCCAAATAAAATAAGTTATTCTCACTTGACGTTAGACATGTAAACACCAAATTCCTCTATTGCGATCTGTCTCTGCTGTAATAAATCCCATGGTCGGAAATGGGTGCCATGCTCAAATGATCTGAAACTTGTCTTTGTGAGTTAAAAATGCTCATATTAGGCATAGAATGACAGAGAGCTCCTCATGTGTAAAATCATAACAAAATCTGTAAAAAAATGTTATTGAGCAATACAAGTTATGCCTACTTTTAACATAATAGGTTTGTGCAAAATACTAATGTGGTTTTATGTCCGTCCGGGCTCGAAAGAGCAGTCTCCTTCTGATCACTCCATCTGTCCACCCTACAGCTTGCGTTGGTTTCCAGGCAACCAGATGCATTTTGTCTCAAATTAGACTTTCTCGATGTCCCAATTCTTGTGGCATCACACTGCATACCTTCCACTGCAGCATGTGCTTGTTTCCAGCTACGCTTTCATCCCAGAGAGCATCAGCAGCAAGCTGTTATGGGTACATAACCTGGGACAAAGCATACAAAGTATATATCACCTCACTGTTAGAATAGGGGTCTTTGAGTTTCCTTATGGGTTTAAGTCTTTGACGTTTCTGAAAACTAGCAAAAGAACTACAGCTTTTGTAGTTTGCAGTTGTTCTGGTGAGTATTGTATGTCCCTACATGCATTTTCACGTAAACAGTGCCTTTTCAGAGAAAAGGCAGTGTTTACATTGGTGCCTCAGTAGAGCCGACTTTAGTCTTTTAGGTGCCCTGTGCAAAAATCTTCACAGCGCCCTCACCCCCACACCCCACACCCCCTCTACTGGCCATACCCCTTCATCCATTTATAGTGTGTGTGTGTGTGTGTGTGTATAGGGGTGTAGTGTTTGTATATGGGTTGCAGTGTCAGAGCATTCATGTGGTAATCCACGGCAATGCTCTCATTGTCCCGAGCTAGGAAGACAGCTACTTATGGTCTGCAGCCAACAGAAGTGCAGGCCAGGAGTGCTATACTGCCTCCACACCATTACAGAGGGTCAGACTGAGTATGTCACATAATACTGTTGCTTTAGAGCTCTGGATTTTCTTTATTTACCTTGACCTCTTTGGAATAAAAGCTCATAGTAATGGGCTGTTTATCAATTTATCAGTGAGCTCCACAGTAACAAAAAACCCTCACAGTACTATGTGGTGTGTACCAGTTTATCACAGAACCCCCAACTATAAAACTCACAGTAATGTGTAGTGTATGAGCTTGTCACAGAGCTCCACAACAATACAACTATCAGTAATGTGCCTATTAGTGTATCGCATTGCTCTCCAACTATAAAAACACAGAGTAATGTGCATTTTGTATGCCAGAGCTCCACTGTAATAAATCTCACTATAATATGATGTAGTGTGTGTGTGTGTGTGTGTTGTCTGTGTGTGTGCTAGGCATGATGGTTGTGTGTAATATGTATGCTATGTGTTGGCTGTGTGTGATATTTGTAATGGGGGTATTAACTGTATGTGATATGTGTGTGT
Source organism: Pelobates fuscus (assembly GCF_036172605.1). NCBI lineage: Eukaryota > Metazoa > Chordata > Amphibia > Anura > Pelobatidae > Pelobates > Pelobates fuscus. The sequence continues at coordinate 245,212,309 of NC_086317.1, forward strand.
ATTGGCAGTGTGTGATATTTGTGCTGGGTTTATTGGCTGTGTGTGATAAAAATAACTCAGATAAAAATATGCATGTAGGTCCATGAGTGAATGCAGGTGTATATTTTTGTAGAGTCACATGCACACAGTCCCACATTTATACATATGTCCAGTGGCGTACATACCAGGGTCGCAGGGGTCGCGGCTGCGACCGGGCCCGGCCCACCAGGGGGCCCGGCCGCCCCTGCGATCCGGTATGTACGCTCTGGGCCAGCCTCTTCTCCTGGGGGGCCCAGGAGCCAGCCACCTCCGGGCCCCCGAGGCTGGCCCTCCTTACACCCGGCGGCCGGCTGGTGCGCGAGGGAGCACTCTCCCCTGAGTGCTTCCTCTTCAGCTCCCTCGCGCACCGCACTGATACCGGAGCCGGAAGATGACATCATCTTCCGGCGCCGGTATCAGTACGCGGCGCGCGAGTGAGCTGAAGAGGAAGCACTCAGGGGAGAGTGCTCCCTCGCGCGCCCGCAGGACCAGCCAGCCCGCCGGGTGACCGGCCCCCTCAGGAGCCCAGCAGCACCACTGGACCCCAGGGAATCCCCTCAGCACTCCAAAAGGTAAGGAGGCTGAGGGGATTAAATAAAAAAAAAAACATGTGTAAGTGTAAGTGTGTGTGTGTGTGTGCGCGAGTGTGAGTGTTAGTGTGTGTGTGTTAGTGTGTGTGTGTGTGTTAGTGTGTGTGTGTGTGAGTGTTAGTGTGTGTGAGTGTTAGTGTTAGTGTGTGTGAGTGTTAGTGTTAGTGTGTTAGTGTGTGTGTGAGTGAGTGTTAGTGTGTGTGTGTGTGTGTGTGTGTTAGTGTGTGTGAGAGTGTGTGTGAGCGTTAGTGTGTGTGTGTGTGTGTTAGTGTGAGTGTTGGTGTTTGTGTTAGAGTGTGTGTCTGCTAGTGAGTGTCAGTGAGTGTGTTACTGCGTGTGTCTGTTACTGAGTGTGTTTGTGTGTGTGTGTGTTAGTGAGTCTGTTTGATGTCTGTTAGTGAGTGTGTGTTTGTCAGTGACAGTGTATGTTTTGTAAGTGAGTGTGTATGTATATCTGCCGCTGAGTGTGTCTTTGTCAGTAAATGTGTGTGTCTGTTAGCTAGTGTGTATGCATTTGTTCGTGAGAGTGTGTGTGTGTCTTCAGCACTTACCTTTCTCCAGCGCCGGACTCCCATGGCGCTGGGGATCCCTCCGCCTCTCAGCTCCGAATGCGCATGCACGGCAAGAGCCGCACACGCATTCAAACCGCCCATAGGAAAGCATTACTCAATGCTTTCCTATGGACGTTCAGTGTCTTAAAATGGCGGAAGCGCCTCTAGCGGCTGTCAGTGAGACAGCCACTAGAGGCTGGATTAAGCCTCAGTGAAACATAACAGTTTCTCTGAAACTGCTATGCTTTCAGCTGCAGGGTTAAAACTAGAGGGACCTGACACCCAGACCACTTCATTGAGCTGATGTGATCTGGGTGTCTGTAGTGGTCCTTTAAGTGTGTGTGCATCTGCATGCAGTGGCGTACATACCGCGGTCGCAACCCCTGCGACCAGGTGCCCGCCGCCATGTGTTGCTGCCCCGGCCCGCGCAGAGTAAGCGTGAGGGGGGGGCCCACGGATCAATTTTCGCACCGGGGCCCCATGGGTCATGTGTACGCCACTGCATATGTCCCACAGTTATACACTGTCCCTGGCACTTAGTCACACACACAGTTATAGGTCAGGTATATAGTAAAACACACAGTTACAATCAGTCACACACATGCAGCCACTCACACACTGTGTGCCTGTAAGTATGTATGTGACTGTCCGCCTGTATCTGTGTGTGTTTGTCATTGTATCTGTGTGTGTGCGTGTGTGTGCGTGTGTGTGACTGTCTCACACACATACAGTTGCAGGCAGACAATGACAGAAACACACAGGTAAAGGCAGACATTCACACACATAGTTGCATAGACAGGCACACACAAGCACACGCAGACAGAAAGGCACACACATAGTTGCATAGACAGACACACACAAGCAGACAAGCACAGACAGACAGACAGCCACACACACAGTTACAGTCACATACAGGCAGACAGTCACACACACACACACACACACACAGGCAGACAGTTACACACATAGGCAATCACACACATAATTGCCTGCCACTCAGAAAGCCCGCCCCTGCTGCCATGTTCTTTTGTTTGATAGTTCTGGGTGGTGAATACTGAAATCCTCCACCCGGGTAGCTGGACAAGTGTGAGCTGTGTCGGCCACATGGCGCCCCCTGCTGCCATGGCGCCCTGTGCGGCCGCACAGCTCGCACACCCTAAAGGCCGGCCCTGTCCCTAGGGACACCTCCAGTGGCAGTGACTCAGATGGCCCCTGGAGGTGCTTCGTGGGTTAGTGCAGCACTGAGGAAATGCTGAACATTCATCATAGGGAGGCATGGATCTCTATGAGGAGATGCTGATTGGCCAGGGTGTAGTTTGGTCTGAGGTTTGGCTGAGATAATCAGAATTGACAATCTTAGCCTTTGTCATATAAATGATGTGGCAAGCTCCACTGGAATGAATGAGAATCTTCTGATAGTTTGAACCACTTCCCGGTTTGGACAGACCTTACCGCAAAAGGTGAAACCCAGCAAATGCAAGGATTGCAAAGGTGAGTATAATTTGTTTTCTTATTTTCATAATGTCATAAATATAGGTGTCACTTCCAGCCTGGAGTATAGTTTGAAGTTTGTCACCAAAAAAGTCACCCATTTCTTATATGAATATCTCATTTTGTTAATGTTGCAGCTTATTTTTATCCATTTTGTTTGGTATAGTATAGAGGTAACAGTTTTGCTTTGCTTTTTTCTTATACACCTAAATAAATCTTGGTTACCTATTGGTTTTTTCAAGGTGAGCCTATATTTTTTTGTGTTTTATAAAAAAATTAATTTAAAAAATGTCCAGATCATTTATCTTTTCATTATATTCACAGATAAACGGAACAACTAAAGCTTAAGGCTGGTCGCAGGTAGAGCTGGCCTTGAGCTGAAACATTATGATGGGATTAAGCTACTAAATAATAAGAAAATATACCCTTCAAAAACTTGCAGTCATTAACCTTTAACTATCATGCAAATGGCAATGAGATGAGAACACCAAGCAGTAAAATGTTTAATCATTTTGCTGTTATTTAAAATGTGTCACAAAGCGTTGGTTTTAAAGAGACCGTAATACTTAAATAAAATGTTACCATACATAAAATGAAACATTTAGCGAAGTTAAAGGGACACTATAGTCACCTGAACAACTACAGCTTATTGTAGTTTTTCAGGTGAGATCTATAGCTCCCTGCAGGCAATCTAATGTAAACACTGTATTTTCAGAGAAAATACAGTGTTTACATTGATTGATAGGAATACCTTCAGTGGCCGTCACTCAGATGGCCACCAGAAGAACTTCCTATCATGTATGGCCCTAAAAAGGCCATGTACACGTCTGACGTGTGCAGGAGAGAGAAGGCAATGTGTGTGAACCTTCTCTCTCCTGCCTGTCAGCAGAGGAGAGGGGGCGGGCAAAGACTGCGAGCTGTGCTGTCATGCGCGGTAGTGCGCTCAGGACTTCATAGGGCGGCATGAATGCCGCCCTATGAAGTATGTGCGCATGTTCAAAATGGAAGCGTCTGATTGCTCCCTGCTCGCGCCCGCCTATTTAGTCATTTTGATGAAATAGGGGGCGCGGCTTCACGCGGCTCCCGGCGCTGGAACCAGGTGAGTAAAAAGGGTTGGCTGGAGAGTCCCTTTAACACATATATGTAGATGCTAATGAACATGCCTATATCACTTTTATTGCCCCAGGAAGCTGCCATATTCTTGGATACTTTTTTCATTCATTTATTCTTTTTTGAGACTTAGTAATCATAATTTAATGCTAGCTGTCTTCATATGCTGACAAGACGCAAGTGATAAATATATATATTTTTTTAAATATATATTTAAAAAAAAAAAAAAACATTTGTGTCTACAGGAGTAAACCACTTAAAAACAGGGATTTAGGGATTACCCTGTTGTGTCAAAAGTGTTGTTTTTTTTTTTTTTTTTTTAAAACACCTTAGACACAACTGGGTAATCCCTTAATCCTGGAATGTTAAATGGGTACTTGGGGACTGGTTTGGGAACCACTGCTCTAAAGGAACACTATAGCACTAGGAATACAAACATGTATTTGATGTTCTCACCCAATCCAATGCTAATGCTATAGTAAAGCACTTGGAGGCTAGGCTACAGTTGCTGGGCTGCGCCAATCAAATCTGCTCTAGGATTTTGACTTGGTTCTCACAGCAAGCACCTCTAGTGGCTGAAAGGAGACAGCCATTAGAGATGTGTTTAACCCCTTAATGCCGTTACGGCGTTCTATGCCGTCCCGCATTAAGTGGGCTTTAAAGTCGTTGCGGCGGCATAGAACGCCGTAACGGCTTTGAGCCCTGGAGCGCCCGGGATACTTACCTGCCCGGCGCTCCGCTTCGGGAGGACTGCCTCACAGCTCAGGCAGCCCTCCCACGGCAAAAGAGGCCCCCTATAGCTGGCTGTGGACCTGCCAGCAGGGGGACTGTCTGAAATGTCAGACAGTCCCCCTGCTCGTGGGAAAGTAAAAAAAAAAATATTAGACATGTTATAAAATAAAATAAATGTATTTATATATATATATATATATAATATATGTATATATATTATATATATAATATATATACATATTATATATATGTAATGTCATACATACTGTATTTTAATATTAATATAAGCACATATATTAGTATTAAAATACACTTAGAATGACGTTACATATATATAGAAGGCTTGGCCTGTAATTGTGGGAGGCACTTAATTTCCCTATTTAAACCCAGTGAGCCCCTGCTTACCTGTCTTCGACGATCTCGGAAGTGCTTCAGTGTACTTCCGGTTTACAGATCCGTGACGTCAGTTTCCCGCCCGCCGGCAGCCCGGTTCAAACGCCCTGCGGCTGTATTCGTGAGTATAACGCTTTTGCCTTACACGGACGGCATCGAAATCGTAAGTTTAGCCCTGTCGCTCACGGGCTCGGATTCACTCCGCTCCTGCATTTTCTCGGTCAGTGTAACACGTTCAGTTACACTTACACCTCGTAGTCTCGTTTAGCCTCACCGGGTTGCCATACGTTTTTCGTTCAGTTGGTGCAATACCTTCATTCTGTTCCGTTTTCTGGATATTGTTCACATTTTAAGCAATAATTTAGTAGTTACGTTTTATAAAAGGGGTTTAGGCGGTTTGTAGTATTGCCCAGTATTCTAAACTTCTGTATTTAAAGTAGTTTATATGGTCCCCTTAAAGTCATAAATAGCTAAGTAGAATAAATAGGGGGTATGTTGTTCCATTGTTTTAAATGGCTGTTCATGTCCTATTTTTTGTTGTAGTCCTTACTAGTACTGACACTTCTCGCAAGTGGCCCTTCGCGGGTATACGTGTTCGCAGCTTTGTTAAAGAGGTAGGCCTCTGTGTCACCCAGTTCATTTGTGTGTATATTGTAGTTAAATAGTACGTTTCATAAATAGGTCACGTTTCCTTTCCTTTAGTTCCGTTGGTTCCCTTCAGGATAATACTCCTTTATTAGGTCAAGTAAAGTTTTCCTTCCTCTGCAGGTATGTTATTGGTGTGTCCTGGGGGGGGGGGGGGGGAGTTCGAGGACTAGTTGTAATTCTCCAGCCAACTTAGGTATGTTCCCATAGGCCTCTTTGCCTATAAGTTTAGAGGTCCCGCAAGGCATAGGTCAGCCCTTACGTTCGGAGGTTCAGGCCAATCGTCCCAACGCATAGCTATAGCCTTGCTTCAAAACTTAGTTAGGGCCTCACCAGTCACGGCCAAACGTTTTGCTTCTTTTTCAAGTCACCGAGAGGCCAACACCCCGCCACCCACCTCAGTGACACCAAGCCCCCACGAGCCAAATCATAGTTAGTGCCTCTCATAGCCACTTGGCAAGTAGTTAGGGCCTCATCTGCCACCAACGAAAGCTAAGCTAATACAATTTCGCCTATGGGCACTAGCCTAGTAAGTGGGGTCCCTCCAGCTATTTATTTTTCAGTACTAAACTCACCCTCTCTGCCCCCCTTAGAATGTCCAACGCTTCGGTGTTAGAAGACAATCTGTCGGTTACCAGCACCCCTCTCAGGTCGGGCTCGCAGAGAAGGCAACCAACCCCTCCAAGTCCAGCTTCCAGCTATCGCTCCTGGACTATCCCTAAGATTACCGCTGAACTTGAAAATAGGAATATCCCTTATCCGGCTTCAGCTAGGAAGAATGAACTTTTTCGTTTATTAAACTCTACTGAGGATAACGAAAGGCCTGGCCCTAGTTCACAGGTTAATGTACTTAATAGCCTGGCTGAATTACACGCCATGATGGCCTCCCTAGTGTCCTCAGTTGCCACCATCAATAACAGATTGGATAACCTGGAAGCTAATAATGTTCCTACAGTCCCCGAGATTCCCGGGCCGGTTGTCCAACCCACACCCGCCCTAGGAGGTAACAGTAACCCTCCACCGCTAGGAAAGTTACTAACGTTATTAATCCTATTCACCTAATACCGCAGTCTCTCAGACGTGACATCATAGAGGGAAAGGATGTTAACTTGGCCTCGCTACTGATAGCGGCTCAAGACGTGGTAGAAAACAGGGCGTACACGTTTGAGGATCTATCAGTAGTAATGAGGGCCAGAGACCCTAGGTTGAATAGGAAACTTAACATTCCTGAGTTTGTCTTGGCATTTGGCCTATACAGAGACGTTATCTGTACTGCTTTTCCCCTCCGCAGAGAGGAGCTAGATTTGTACCTACACAAGGTGATAGAGCTAGCTTATAAGTACGGGGGCTTTGCCTTTTACGACTATCACAAGTCATTCTCCTCTAGGTCAGCCGCTTCATTGTCTCAATATAATGCAGTCACGGACTGGGGTCAGCTAGACACAGAGTTGTTTCTTATGCATTTTGCAGGTCTCAAAACCCCTTCCTGTGCCATATGCTCGTCTGCAGCTCACTCCATTAATTTCTGTCCTGAAAATGTAGCTATCCCCTCTACCAGTAACGCCAACTCCGATTTTCAGTCAACTTCCAACCAGAAGGAGATTAGAGACAAATTAGGCATGCCAATAGTGTTCTTGGGCAAAGCTCAGGTCTGCAATAATTTTAATGCTGGGGGTTGTAGTTACAGTGCTTGTAGACTGCTGCATGTGTGCTCGCTTTGTTTCAGGGCACATGCCAAGACAATGTGCCCTAACAAATTGTACCCTAAAAAGGCATCCACTCCAATAAACATACCGAGTTTGCAACGTTACCTGGCTAATCATCCTTCTTTACATCTGGTGGAATTTCTCACGTCAGGGTTCACTCACGGGTTTCACACAGGCTTTGTCTCTCTCCCCTCAGGCATCTTGGAGTGCCCCAACCTTCAGTCAGCTCTCACAGACCCCGACACCCTACAAGTACTCTTACAGAAAGAAGTAGATAACGGCTTCATGATAGGCCCTTTCACTACTCCTCCTTTCTCCTCATGGAGAACTAACCCTCTAGGTATCGCCACTGGGAAGTTTAACAACAAAAATAGACTTATTATTGACTTTTCTGCACCACACGCCTCTCCCACACCTAGCCTGAATGCACTAATCGATGATGCCATTCAAGCGATTATTAACTCCGGGAAGGCAGCCTGGTTAAGTAAGTCAGTTATTACTAACGCCTTTAAGTTACTTCCCATTCATCAATCACTCTGGCATCTGCACGGAGTTAAGTGGCAAGACAACTACTATTTCGCTACCAGGCTTACTTTCGGCTCCAAAAGTAGCCCCAAGTTATTCGACCTGTTCGCCGAAACCTTAACATGGCTTCTCCTGAACTTCTGCAGATGCCCAGTTGTCATTCATTATTTAGATGACTTCCTCACCATTGAACCTCACCACTGCACTCCACGCAGCCTTAATCACTTGCTCACGCTCTTCAAAGATTTAGGTGTCCCCGTAGCCCAGGACAAAACTGAAGGTCCCAAAACCGAAATTACTTTTCTGGGGATTACACTCAATTCTGTCACCATGCACGCCAGCCTGCCCCAGGAGAAAGTAGACCGAATTCTGTCTTACATTAGCACCTGCATGTCACTAGGCACTTGCACCAGGAAACAGCTACAGTCACTTTTAGGCTCACTTAATTTCGCCATGAGAATAATTCCACAGGGTAGGTCTTTCATTTCCAGAATCCTTTCACTTTTGCACGGTCTCCCTGACGATGACTCCACTACACCCTTAGACGAGTCAGCTACAGCTGACCTGAGAATGTGGCAGCTGTTCCTTTCCTCGTGGAATGGCAGGTCACTGTTTGTTCCCCTCGTTTCCGACGATTCCCCAGTACTCTGGACTGACGCTTCAGGTACCTTAGGCTATGCGGCCATATTTGGAGACGAGTGGCTGTACGACTCCTGGCCGGTCGAAACCACGTCACTCGAGAGTTTCAGTACCACCTCCTCTCTTTTTGAGATCTACCCTATCGTAGCAGCAGCTTACACGTGGGGGGTAGAGTGGAGGGGGCAGTCAGTCAGGTGTTTTTGTGACAACTTAGCTACCTGTAACATCATCAACAAGGGCCGCTCTCAGTCCCTCACGATCATGAACCTAGTCAGGAGACTCAATTGGCTAGCAGCTAATCTCCAGTTCTGCATATCCTGTGTTCACGTCCCAGGTATACAAAATACTGCCGCTGATGCTCTGTCACGCTTCAATTTACAGGAGTTCTTCAGACTACATCCTACAGCTTTCCAGCAACCCAGGGTACCTCCAAAATTCGAAGACCTGGTAATGCGTTAAGCTCTCTCTTACAACTAAGCGGCACGCTTGCTCAGGCGGGTCTATCCCTTAACACGAGGAAAGCCTATTACAGAGCATATGAACTGTTTATGTGTTTCGTTCGTAATTACTGTGTAATAAATGTTTTTTCTGTTGAAACCATGGTTGCTTTCACAACTTTTTGCCACTTTTCTCTTAATCTAGCTTACAACACAATCAAACTCTACTTAACGGGAATCCAACACTACATGTTAACCTCCTTTCCCAACAAGTCTCCTTTCCTATCTTCCTACCCTCTTAAAAGTGTCCTCAAAGGCATTCATAACTTGTCAGTACACATACCCACTAAACGCCTTCCCATAGATAGTAAGCTGTTTAAGAATTTGTCCGATGTACTCGTCACGTCCCCTTTCGAACATATCACAAACCTCGTTATCAAATCAGCGGCTTATCTAGCCTTTTATGGTTTCTTGAGACCCAAAGAGTTCACTGTAGAGAGAGCTTCTGATTTCAGCTCGTGCCTCCAAAAGAAACACTTAATTAAAAATCTAGATCACTACACTTTGTCCGTTACCCGTACCAAAACAAGCCAAACAGGCCCACCAGTGGAAATTAACTTTTATCCCACTTCAACCAAATGGTGTCCCGTCTGTGTATTGGATAAGCTAGTAGCAGCCCAAGCTAATTCCGCTCCTGATAGCCCACTTCTAGCTATACTAGGGAAACCCCTGACCACAAAAATTTTCATGCTTTACATACGCACCCTTTTACTCCGCTTGGGACAAAACCCACGTTCATTCTCGGGCCATTCTTTTCGCATTGGAGCAGCCACAGCTGCCTCAGGTAATCATGTACCGACACACATAATTAAAAACATGGGGAGGTGGAAATCATCCGCATACAACAGATACATTCCCAATCCAGAGAAAGAGATAAGGCTGGCTTTCTGTGATATGACTAAATGATGTACCGCTTAATAAACGCATTTTGTTTTTAATGGTTATTATTTTTGCCCTCTTTTACAGGCCTAACCTTACGTCAGTTTCGGCACACCTCAACTGACTTGCTATTAAGGAACTACTTATTTTAAACCCTGTTTTCCTTACGTCCTCGGAATGTGCCGTACATAAATAGAAGGCTTGGCCTGTAATTGTGGGAGGCACTTAATTTCCCTATTTAAACCCAGTGAGCCCCTGCTTACCTGTCTTCGACGATCTCGGAAGTGCCCCTCCCACCGCACCCTCAATTTTATCATTTTCCTAGGTGGGCCCTCTTTTACAGGCCTAACCTTACGTCAGTTTCGGCACACCTCAACTGACTTGCTATTAAGGAACTACTTATTTTAAACCCTGTTTTCCTTACGTCCTCGGAATGTGCCGTACACAAATGATATGTATATATATTATATATACAATAGATATATACACATTTGTCTACTTTTGCAAATCATATGCCATCATGGGGATAATACTTATTCCTGGGCTACCATACGGTCTCAAAGGCAACATTACCAATGTGGCAAATTTCAATGTGAAAAAACTGAAATGCAAGACTTAGATTTGACTCTCTAACTTTCCAAAGCACCATAAAACCTGAACATGGGGGGTACTGTTATACTCGGTAGACTTCGCTGAACACAACAACATCATCAGTAAAAATGCCGTTTGTTTGTAAAAAATGCAAAAAATTTCACTTTTACTGAAAAAAGGGCGCCAGAGCACAAGGGCGGAAAAATCTAAATCCTGTGGCTGGGGACTCACAATTTTTCAACTCACCTGTCTTCCTATAGCCAGCACACAGCAGGAACCTTGCAGTAAAGTCAACCGGCCTCCTCTGATGATGTCAGAAAGAGGTGGCGTGACTTCCACTACTCCCAGACTCCACAGCGGTCTTGACTGGATCTGTAGCTTCAGTCCAGCCCATCCCACCCGAACATTATGAATAAGGTTCTTCACCCTCCCTGGGGCAAGGTAAGCCTCAACGAAGGGGGAATGCCTTTCAGTGTGGTTTCTTTAATCAAAACGTTATTTTATATATATATATATATATATATATATATATATATATATAAGCAGCCCCTCTCTACAACCCCTGCCACCCCCTTCTACAGCTTCTGCCCAGGGCGGGCGCATCCATAAAGATGTACAGGCAGCCGCCTTAGGGCGCCAGAGCAGGGGAGAGCAAAAATCCAACTCAGATTTTTCAACTCACCTTATTCTCCCTGCAGCCAGCACACAAGAGCAGCCAGGGAAGTCGGTCGGCCTCTCCTGATGATGTGAGGAGGAAGGGGTGTGACTTCCACTGCTCTTCTCCTAGACTCCCCAACACTCCCCAGTCCCTTCCCTCCTTTACAGCTCTTAACCCTTTTACAACCCCTGTTCCCTCTCTTCCACAGCTGTGTTCCCCCCTCTACAGCCTTGTGCCCCCCCACTCTAAAGCCCCTGTGTCCCCCAATCTACAGCCCCCTTGTCCCACCTCTACAGCCCTCATGCCCCCGTCTACAGCCCCACGCCCCCCTAGCCCTGTGCCCCCTCTCAGTCCCAGCCCCTTTTTACAGTTCCTACCCTCCTTTACAGCCCCTGTGCCCTCCCTTCTACAGCCCCTGCCCACCCCTTTTTTAGCCCCTGTGCCCCTATACAGCCCCTGTGCCCCTAACGACAGCCCCTGTGCCCCCACCACATCCCCCATTCCCCCCTCTACAACCCTCATGCTCCCTGTCTACAGCTCCATGCCCTCCCTCTAACCCTGTGCCCCCCTCTATAGCCCTGTGTGCACCCCTAAAGCCCTGTGCCCCATATACAGCCCCTGTGTCCCCTCCCTCTGCAGCCCCTGCCTCTGCCCTCATTTCTACAGCCCCTGCCTCCCTCTACAGCACCTGCCCCACCATACTGCCCCTCTTCAGCCCCTTTGTTCCCCGCCACAGCCCCTATTCCTAGTCTTCCAAGTAAAACAGTACCCCCAACACGTTTGTTGCTGCAGCTTCGGCAGATATCTCTAGCCCTGTTTGCTCATTGGTGTTGTAGAAGGCAATAAGCATGGGGACTAGGGAGCACACAATGTAAAAAGGGACACTGTTGTGGGTACATTTTTAGAGGACATCGGCATGGGAACCAAAAAAAGGAAAGCCTTTCATAATATTCCTAGTCCCACCTATAGAACGTACTATGTAGATTTCTACGGGCAAAACTATTATTTTAGTACAATGGGACAGCCAAGACTTCTTATTTTTCTTAAACAGTGACAAATATGTAATTAAAAGCTACACCGGATTATATAGGGGGAACTTGTCCCCCCTCCATTATCCCCCTGATTTCTACACGAATGTAGGCGGGTGCACAAAAATAAAACTATCATGGTTCAAGGAGATTCTCTACTTATTCTCGAGGTCTGATATTTCGTTGCTGCAGAACGGTTCTCGGACAGTAGCTACCAACAGATTAATTGTGAAGCAAAACATTGATTGCATGGCATGGTGCTGCCATAATTGGTGGCATGTTGTGCAGCTTGGGGCTCAGCGCCGATCTCGGCTGTATGTACTCAGTGTTTCCTTTTTTTTTTATTGCACTTGAGTGTTCAGCTGAGGAGCTTAATGTTTTCATGGAAAATTTCAGGGAATACATCCGAAATCTATGTGTGCTGTGCACAGTAGACCAGCTCAAGTGTTTGTTACTTTTATTGAATTTGTGATCTGATTCTTTTCTTCACACTTCCTGGGAGTGGGATGAGGGAAGGGGGTTGTCCTGTTCTTTCCTTTATGTTTTGTTGTTTTTCCAGTCTCATCTTTTTAAATATAAATTCTCAGGGTCGTATTCACTAAACAATGATTTACAGTGTATTGAAAACTGAGATTTGTACAACATGATATTACATATCTAAATATTGGATGTTGTATAAGATGGCTGACATGTCCTTCCCTTGTATGTGTCTGCCACCCTCCATTTTTGGGGTAGAGATTTTGGAGGCATGGTTGCAAAATATAGTCATTAAAAGCTCAGTTGAGTAACATAAACTCACCTCAGTTAAACGTTTAGTGGGTAAACCCTATGTTTCGTATGATTTGCATGAATATCTTATTACCACAAATATGTAGCTGAGAAATGATTTAAAAGATTGAGGGAGACAGGTGACGATACCCATCTCTCTAGCTGGTTCGGATACACAGTAACTTTTCCAAGGATGCAGTGAGATGATAAAACGCAAGATCGAGCAGGTACAGCAGCTGCAGCAATAACTTCAGGCATTATAAAAGCAACAGGCTCCTCTCCCCTCCCAGCTGACACATCATCTTGACGGACTTTATTAATAACATTTTATTAGCTACCTGCCGAGTCCTGAGCCTTGCAGAGGGATTGAAGATAGAGAAAATTTACACGTAGGGTTCTATTTTTTTGAATTTTTTTTGTATTTTAGTATCATGATGTTCTGCAGTGGAAAGCGGGGACTGACGCTCTAAAGGATCCTGAGGGGCATATCTATCAAACTCCATAAAGGAGAAATGTCTAAAAATGCCATAAAGTGCGCCATTTGGAGAATGCACCAGTTAACCGATTTTTATGATGCTACGCACCCAGTTTTACGACACACAGAGCCATTTGTGCCGTTTCAGGAAATGCAAACTGATCTGTACTTAAACTTTACAGAAGGTGTTGGGGTAGAGGAAATTGTATTACTGTCATATAATGTGGATGCAATTTAGCGACTTGTAATGCTAATAGCTACTTGTTATTATAAAAATAAATCGTCAGGCTTGGTTCAATAAGTGGCTCCTGATCTGGTAACAGAGTTAATATGCCAAAGAGGGAGTGTGTGTATTTGCTGCATGTATTCATGCAATTTTTCCTGAGTAAAATAATAATAATGGTTAAAAATCAATGAATTTTGTAGTTTTTTTTTTTATTATTTCTAACAAAATACTACATTAGAAGCAGGATTAGCACATATAATTTCAATAAGATTAAAAATAATGTGTGTGTGTTTGTGTGTGTGTGTGTGAATATGAACACACACACATGCACTTATGTTCCTTTAAGTTGGGGCAAAATAAACGTGTATGCATCCAGGAGCTAGCACATTGCTTCATACATTCCAACATTGCGATTCGTCTCATAAGGTAGACCATCCACCAGAAATAGGATGTGTCAGCATGGTGTGACTGCATGCTAGACTGACTGACAGCCTCCCTAACTACACCATATCAGGGCAGATCTTGATCAGAGCACTGACTGCATTATACTTTTGTCCTATGCTAATGCCCATTAAGGTTTAAAATTACATCATATTTGTGTGATGTGTTCTATTCCAAATTAAACATATTTTCACCTTCAATGTAGTGGGATACACATTTTTTAAATATGCTTTTGATCACATTGAGTGAGAGCAGCAGTTCCCATCCACAAAGGACCCAATAGTATATTTAAGTTTTCTGCTATCCTAAGCATGCCTAAACTCGGACATACCCCTAATTTATATTTACCCCAGACTTTTCTGTGAAATCTGCACCACTTTTGGTTTAAGACCAACATACCTAATACACACCCTGACATACACTCACAAATAGACACAGTCATTGGCACACACACTCACATGCCCACTCACTGACAGGCACACACTCTAACATACACATATACTCACTGACATACACACACCACTAATATGACACACTCTTGACAGACACACACATTCACTAGCACACATACTCACTGACAGACACACACACATACACATACACATTCACTGACAGACACACATTCACTGACCGACACACACACATTCACTGACACAGTGGTGGAGCTGGATGTTCAGGGGGTCCACTAGGTGGCCCAGGTGCTCAGGGCCACTCGATGGCAAAAGTATTTTCAGGGGCCAGGTCATGCATTGCAGCACTTTAAAACCGCGACCCGGTCCTTGTGATCTCAGTGGTGCTGTGAACATAGACCATGCAGGAGGGAGGCAAAGAGGAGGGGGCACAGTCTGAGCAAAAACCATAGCCAGCCAAGTGGACCCCAGGGAAGCCACATTCCTACACTCAAAAGATAGGAAACAGTAAGATTACTTAATAAAATGTTTACCTTTTGCATGTGTCTATTTTTTTCTGTATTTATGTCTGTGTAGCTGTCTGTGTGCATAAGTGTGTTTGTATGTGTGTCAGTGTATCTGTGTATCTAACTGTACCATTTTGTCTGTGTGTGTGTTGCAGTGTATCTATCTATGTGTCTGTGTGCATGTGTCTGTCTGTGTGTAGGCGTGTCAGTTTTTTTATCTGTGTATTGTATGTGTGTCTGTTTGTATGCATGTGTGTCAGCAGTTGTGCAGCTAAAGCTTATGCCGTTTATTGTGTGTGACTTTGTATCTGCATTTGTAACAGTGTGCTTGTCTGTGTATCTGTTAGTGTGTATGTCTGTGTATCTGCATATGTGTCAGTGTGTGTCTGTGTATCTGCTTGCCTGAACCTGTGTATCTGTGTGTGCTTGGCCGCCATCAGGAGGTGACAGCTATGATGGTTGTCACGGACCCGGTTGTCCACATTGCCTAGATCTGTAGTGGTGGAACTGCCACTAGCACAACTGGACCCCTTTAAAAAAAAAGGCAGAGACAGTCAGCACTGGGAGGAAGTGACAGACGGTAACTTCCTCACAGCTTACTGCACTTGGTAGGCAGAAGGCAGAGCGGAGGCAGTGAGTAGGGAAGAGCCAACTGCAAGACAGACTCCCATCAGCCCCAGCACCCTCCTGCACCCTAACTGTTTGTCGGTACGTGTTTATTCGTGTGTCATTGTTTGTGTGTGTGTTAGAATCTGAGTGTGTCTGTGTGTCTGTGTATCTCTGTATGTATGTACATCTGTATGTCATTTTGTGTCTGTATGTATATCTGTGTTTGTGTCTTTGTATGTGTGTATTCTGTGTCAGTGTGTATCTGAGTGTCTGTATGTGTCAGTGTGGGTATATGAGTATGTAACTGTGTCACTGTGTATGTCTGTGTGTGTAACAAGTAACAGTGTGTGTATCTGTGTATTTTCATGTGTGTATGTGTAGTCAAACACACTATATATATATATATATATATATATATATATATATATATATATACATACACTGCTCAAAAAATAAAGGAAACACAAAAATAACACATCCTAGATCTGAATGAATTAAATATTCTTCTGAAATACTTTGTTCTTTACATAGTTGAATGTGCTGACAACAAAATCACACAAAAATTAATTTTTCAACCCATGGAGGTCTGAATTTGGAGTCACACTCAAAATTAAAGTGGAAAAACACACTACAGGCTGATCCAACTTTGATGTAATGTCCTTAAACCAAGTCAAAATGAGGCTCAGTAGTGTGTGTGGCCTCCACGTGCCTTTATGACCTCCCTACAACGCCTGTGCATGCTCCTGATGAGGTGGCGGATGGTCTCCTGATGGATCTCCTCCCAGGCCTGGACTAAACCATCTGCCAACTCCTCAATTGGATTCAGGTCTGGGGAACGGGCGGGTCAGTCCATAGCATCAATGCCTTCGTCTTGCATGAACTGCTGACACACTCCAGCCACATGAGGTCTAGCATTGTCTTGCATTAGGAGGAACCCAGGGCCAACCGCACCAGCATATGGTCTCACAAGGGGTCTGAGGATCTCATCGCGGTACCTAATGGCAGTCAGGCTACCTCTGGTGAGCACATGGAGGGCTGTGCTCCCCCCCAAAGAAATGCCACCCCACACCATTACTGACCCACTGCCAAACCGGTCATGCTGGAGGATGTTGCAGGCAGCAGAATGTTTTCCCCGGTGTCTCCAGACTCTGTCACGTCTGTCACATGTGCTCAGTGTGAACCTGCTTTCATCTGTAAAGAGCACAGGGCGCCAGTGGCGAATTTGCCAATCTTGGTGTTCTCTGGCAAATGCCAAATGTCCTGCACGGTGTTGGGCTGTAAGCACAACCCCCACCTGTGGACGTCATACCACCCTCATGGAGTCTGTTTCTGACCGTTTGAGCATACACATGCACATTTGTGGCCTGCAGGAGGTCATTTTGCAGGGCTCTGGCAGTGCTCCTCCTTGCACAAAGGCGGAGGTAGCAGCCCTGCTGCCGGGTTGTTGCCCTCATACGGCCTCCTCCACGTCTCCTGATGTACTGGCCTGTCTCCTGGTAGCGCCTCCATGCTCTGGACACTACGCTGACAGACACAGCAAACGTCTTGCCACAGCTCGCATTGATGTGCATTCCTGGATGAGCTGCACTACCTGAGCCACTTGTGTGGGTTATAGACTCGGTCTCATGCTACCACTAGAGTGAAAGCCCCGCCAGCATTCAAAAGTGACCAAAACATCAGCCAGGAAGCATAGAAACTGAGAAGTGGTCTGTGGTCACCATCTGCAGAACCATTCCTTTATTGGGGGTGTCTTGCTAAATGCCTATAATTTCCACCTCTTGTCTATCCCATTTGCACAACAGCATGTGAAATTGATTGTCACTCAGTGTTGCTTTTTTTTAGGTTGTATATATGTACAGTGCAACAGCATATATTGGGCCCCTGTTCGGCAGAAATGCTTGCCGTTCAAGCGCAGATCCAGAACCTAATCTTGGGAGGGGCACTGGTAGATTATTTAAAGAAACAATCCAGGCACAATAACCCCTACAGCACTTTGTAGTGAGTATGGTGCCAGTAGTGCCATAGTGCCCTCACAGAGTAAGTAGTCAAACTGTTTAAGAACAGTTTGACAACATACCTTGGATCTGCCAAGATAGGGGCCGTAGTAGGGGATAGGGTCAGTAGTGTGTCTGAGGGGTGCTATATGTGTGTGTGAGTGGTGGAGTGTGTATGTGACGGGTGCAATATGTGTGTGTGTGTGTGTATGTGTGTGTGTGTGTGTCTGAGGGGTGCAATGTGCATGTGTGTGCGTGAGAGGTGCAGTGTGTGTGTTTGTGTGTGCGTGTGTGGGGTGCAGTGAGTGTACAGGGGTGCATTGTTTTTGTGAATGATGTAGTGTGTGTGTTCGAAGGGGTGCAGTGTCTGTGGGGCAGTTTGTGCGTGAGGGGTACAATGTTGGGGGCAGGTTGTATGAGGGGTACAGTGTGTGGGGGGGCAGGTTGTGTGAGGCGTACTGTTTGTGTATATGGAGGGGCAGTGTGTGTGTATGGGGCAGTGTGTGTGGGGGGGGCAGTGTGCGTGTATGGGAGGACAGGGTGTGTATGGGTTAGTTATTGTGAGTCTAGGGGGGTAGGAGGGCAGATAAATATATCCTTTTTTTTAATAAAAAAAAAAAATTATATTATTTTCATATATCCCCTCACTGCTTACCTTTGCCTGAGTGGGTGGACAATACAAGGCACTCCCTGGTGGTCCGGTGGAGAAGCCCTGGTCTGGTGGTCAAAGTGGGGAGAGTGAACTTCAGCAGCCTCAGGAGCTGCTAGAGTTCACTCTCGCAAAATTTGGAGCATTGCTGTAGCAAGAGGAGAAAACGGTGCAGTTGCAGGTTATAGCTCCCCGGGTCTGCCCTGTCGGCTTCCAGCATTACCCTGCTAGTGGCACACAGTTTGGGAACCGCTGAGTTATTGGTAATGTTCAATGATTTAGTAGTTGGTGTAATATATAGTGATGTAAAAGTTTTTCTTCGTGTTAAATCCCATTGTCTTTGCCTAATTGGAATATAGGAGTTGAATTGTATTATTTTAAGATATTTTACCAGTTTAGTTACATTTGGCATGGAGTAGTAGAATTGTGCCTTTGGTTTGGTGAGATTGAAAGTGAATATGGCACTAAAAGAGCAGCTTTTACGAATTCGTTTTTTGGTTCCCTTAAAGGGACACTGTAGTCATCAGAACAACTACAGCTTATTGAATTTGTTCTGGTGAGTTGAATCATTACCTTCAGGCTTTTTGCTGTAAACACTGTCTTTTTTAGAGAAAATGCAGTGTTTACATTACAGCCCACTGATAACTATACTGGCCACTCCTCAGATAGCTGTTAGAGATCCTTCCTGGGTCATAGCTGCCTAAAATGCATCCAAACATTCAGTATCTCCTCCCTCTGCATGCAGACACTGAACTTTCCTCATAGAGATTCATACATTCAATTTATCTCTATGAGGAGATGCTGATTGGCCATGGCTGTGTTTGAATCATGCTGGCTCTGCCCCTGATCTGCCTCTTTGTCAGTCTGAGCCAATCCTATGGGGAAGCACTGTGATTGGATCAGGCCACCAATTCTTATGATGTCAGCAGACTGCTTGTGTTTTTTTGAGGCAAACATCATGCAGAGTTACAGCTTCTGTCTTGAATACAGTAAGATGTTGCTATATTTATGGAGGCATGAGGGGCCCAGGGGTGTTAAATCGTGGTGTTAACACTATAGGGTCAGAAATACGTGTTTGTGTTCCTGACCCTATAGTGATCCTTTAATGTAACCTGTTTGTATACTGTGAAAAAAAAAAAATATTGTGTGTTTGCATTGTAGTAGATTAATAGGCATCTTTTAACAAAATGATTGCACAAATGAAATCCCTTTAAACAGAAACATCACATGAATACATTTTGGTTCATCTAAACCCAAGATTGTTGTGGACATATTAAGTTTATATCTGTGTGTATGTGCCAGTGTGTATCTGTATGTCAGTGTGTGTATCTGTGTGCCTGTGTGTATCTCCCAGTGTGTGTATCTGTGTCAAGTTGTGTATATCTGTGTGTATGTGCCGATGTGTAACTGTGTTTGTATGTGCCAGTGTGTGTCTGTGTCAAGGTGTGTGTATCTGTGTTTGTATGTGCCAGTGTGTGTGTGTGTCACTGTGTATCTCTGTATGTGTATGTACCTGACACACAGATAGACACACACAGACACACAGTACACATACTGACAGATACACACACCTTGGCACAAAAATACACACACACTGGCACATACACATACATACACCGACACACAGATACACACAAGCACATACATACACACACTGACACATACACAGATACACACACTGACATACATATATACACACACAGTGACACACACACACACACACCTTGACACACAGATACACAAACTGGCACACATACACACACCTTGACACACAGACACACAAACTAGCACATACACACCCTAACCCAGGTATACACACACATACACATATGTTTATATTTGCTGTTCACTTACTTTTTTTCTTCCTTAAGTGCTGCAGGCTGCTGTCTGAGGATGGTGTGCCAGGTCAGCAGCTGCCCACTCTCCGCTGTGCTCCCTCTCCCTCCAGCCGGCATGTTCTGTCTGTGAGAAAGTGCTGTCACTTCCTCCCAGCATCTCATACAACAGGGGTCCGGTAGCGGTCTTAGATGGCTGCGGCACGTGACCGGTTCCCTGTTTAGCGATACCCATCGATTGGCCCTAAATGCTTGGGACACCCGACGGACAAATCGCACGAAACTCCAATTTTGTTATCGTGGAATCCTAGGTTTCTGTGGAACATGAATTGGCAAGTGCTGCGTTAGACGCATTTATGCACTGTCTCCACTACACGCCCTTAGCTGGCCAACCTGCATGATTCGCAGGCAGCCTGAAATGCATTCACGCCAGGCTGGACTTCCAATTGTTTGGGCAGACATGCCACCTTTTTTGGGCATGTTCGCCCCTTTGGGTGGTGCCGGTTATCTGATTTGCGTCAGTGGACCACCCTCTTTCCCCATGCCCTGGCGACCTGCTTCACAGGACATTGCTGTTAGGGGGTATGGATTTACTTAAGAGATGAAAGCGAGAGATTAGCATAGGATATGTGCTTTCTGATAGCTATATCCTATGAGTTTCCCTCTAGCACCACCTCCAGATACATGACACATGGGAGGTATAACTGTTTTAGCGTTTTTTTCTGATAAAATTCTGTAATTAGGCCCATCATAATAGTCAGCACCAGGCCCAATGGGTTCTTAATCTGGCCATGGCTACGGTGCGGACATAATTCAGCCCCACAGTCAGTCAATGTGCTCTTATCTGCTACCTTTTAGCACAGGTTTGAAATACTATACATATTATAAAAGCACAGTGATTGGTTGTGGAGCGGAGTCAAGTCAGCAGACCAGATCACACTGATCTCTTATTGGCTGAGATACACTACATGTTTTCCAATCAGGATAATGTTTTGTGAAAAGAAGAGGTATGACGCAGGTTGTGTTTCTGTAGGATTCTTTTGATGGATTGTGGGTAATTTAAATTAGCAGCTGAAATTTGCTTGAATTCCATCCATTGCCAACATTTGAGAAAGATCCTACTGTCCGTGAGAAAGCATAGTCCCTACGTTTACATATGTATAACGGAAAAAAAAGGAAAGTGAATTAAAAAAAATAATAAGATCAAGGAGAAATACAGGGACTCAAAATTATCAATTCAATAGCAAAACCTGCAAAGTGACAGAAACGCTTTTACAAGCAATTTGGGGTGGTGTATAGTGATGTTTTTGTCTGTTAAGTCTAAACACTTCACTTTTGACAAACACCTGTATGTTTTCTTGCATATTCTGCAGTTAGTTGTACTGAATATATGAAATCAAAATTAAACATGACCCACAGTTCTACTAAAGGGAATACATGTTCAATTTGAGCAAAAATGAAAACATTTTTATTTAATCTTCTAAAAGTGTGCATGGTACATTGAAGAGGTCAAGTGGTAGGTTAAAAATAAAATTATAAAAAAGCATCTAAAACAAGGGAGTACATGCTTTAGCCATAAGGTTTCTGGGAGAATGTTCTGCCAAATCACACACTGCTTTGCTGATATTTTCCAGTGCTTTTATAGAATTTAATTAGTTTTCATGGCATTTCTCTGTAAACCACCATATGTACAGGTAGTAACTTGTTCTGCTCCTTTCTGTAGACCTTTGAGAAATAGCATTGTTCAGTAGCAATAATTATGTTTTGCTTTCTGTATATCTAGTCATCTGTGTGCCCGTCATAATACACTGTCTGGGTTGATGCCATTGGGACCTTGTTCTGTGGTAGAACCCATCCCAAGAGTATACAGTCATCATTTAGAATAATTTGTTTATGATTTTATACAATGTCATATTTTTGCTTTTCAAGCAGGATGTTGATCTAACAAACTGACAGTGTTCTAGGAATGTGCCAGGTTTCTCATAGGAGTTCTGTGCCTAACATCTCTCTCAATTGTATTGGGGGAGTGACATCATCCACACACCACCAACCTCTGCCTACATTAAAAAGTGACTTCAACCACCATGAGCAAGTCTGCTTTTTGAAGTGGTCATGGATGTAGGAATCTAATGCCCCGTTTCCACTGAGTGGTACGGTTCAGGTCGGTACGGTCTGGTACGCTATTTTGAGTGTTTCCGTCATGAAAGTGGCCCATGCAACCAAACCAAATCACACCATTCCTGGGCCCCCTTCAGATATAGGTCCATAGGAAATGGTACGGTATGGTTAGGGCGTAACTACTGGCGTCACTATACAATCCATTGATTGGCGGACAGGAAAACATCAATTCTCAAGACAAATGACACGCTAGGCATTTGATCATAGGAACCGCACTCACTCCCAGCAGCCACCGGTGCTCCGGAACAGATCCAGCACATTAAGGCAGCAAGAAAGATCCACAGGCACTCAAAGTGTGAAAGCCGCAGGCACATTTATTGAAACAAAAAAGACAGCAAAGTTTCGATATACTAAGAGGTCTTTTTTAACCTAACACCACAAAGCAAACAGAAGTGTATATATAGCAAACAATACCAAGTCATTAACAAGGATCAATAATTAGTACAAAATACACAGATCATATAAAATATAAATATATAACTACAATATAAATAAGCATACAATATATATAATCTCATCAATAACGTATCCCTATGTGCCAAAGAAGGGAGAGACAGATCATAATAATGAATTGAAGATAAATGAAATAATGTGCAGAAAACAGGTTAAAACGCCTGTCCGGGCGTTTAAAAATCATTTCCGGGTATTTGGAACGCAGCAAGGGCTAACAGTATTGGAACACAATACGTGCGCGCACGTTCAGAGATGCCGTTCGTGTGTTGAATCACACAAACGGTTATTGTTTTGGCCCTTACGCCACTCCATATGATGGTCATTCCCGTTTTGTGTTCCAGTAGCCCATCCTGCGTTCCAAATACCCGGAAATTATTTTTAAATGCCCAGACAGGCGTTTTAACCTGTTTTTTGCACATTATTTCATTGATCTTCAATTCGGGACGAGAACATCATTTTGCCTCTTTATAAATCACTGGTAAGACCACATATTGAATATGCTGTGCAATTTTGGGCACCTGTTCTAAAGAAGGATATTATGGCACTAGAAAAAGTGCAGAGGCGGGCTACAAAATTAATTAAAGAAATGGAACATATCAGCTATGAAGAAAGGTTAAGAAATGTAAACCTATTTAGTTTAGAAAAACGTCGCCTGAGAGGGGATATGAAATCATTATACAAATATATTCGGGGCCAATACAAACCATTGTGTGGAAATCTATTCACAAACCGGACTTTACATAGGACACAAGGCCATGCGTTTAGACTGGACGAAAGAAGATTTCGTCTAAGGCAAAAGAAAGGTTTCTTTTACTGTAAGAACAATCAGGATGTGGAATTCTCTGCCGGAAGAAGTGGTTTTATCAGAGTCCATACAGATGTTCAAACAGCTACTAGATGCATACTTGCAAAAACAGAATATTCAAGGATATAATCTTTCAATGTAGGGTAATAACTGCTTGATCCAAGGATAAATCTGACTGCCATTCTGGGGTCAAGAAGGAATTTTTTTCCTAGCTTGTTGCAAAATTGTGCTTCAAACTGAGTTTTTTTGCCTTCTTTTGGATCAACAGCAAAAAACAAATGTGAGGAAGGCTGAACTTGATGGACGCAAGTCTCTTTTCAGCTATGTAACTATGTAATGTAATATATTATTATACATGGAGGATGCGTACACCATTTTGGCAGGCTCTGATAGTGACACTCTTGCAGACAGTGACACACTTACAGCTTCTGACATTGAACCTTTTTAGTGAGTCCTCTGAGTGAGTTCACTAGTGATGGTACCCCACCACCACCTACAAGAAGGTGATTAAGAAGTCCCACAGTGATAGAGGAAAACTGGATACCCCCAAATTTGACTGCAACAAAAATACCCCCATCCACAGCTACACCTGGCATCACAATAACGGTAGATGTTTGTGAGCCAGTGAACTATTTTAGCATCTTAATGTCGGACAACATATTTGAGCTGATGGTTGAGCAAACTAGCTTGTTTTCCAGACAGTTTCTTTCTGTGTATATCCCATCGAATGGGTCATGATATTGCATCAAATTTTATAAATTATGTGACTCCACAACTGGCTATAAATGGGCGTTTTGGATTTAGCAAGGGATGGATAGCCATCTTAGCCCACCAGGTTGCTCTGATTATGTGGCGACAACTGGCAAAATTGTGTTAGATCTGATCCTTCTCTTGTTAAATAAGGGTTATCACCTATGAGTTGATAACTATTATACCAGTATTGATTTATATAAAAAAATATTTTGTTTTAAAAACCTGGCATGTGGCACAGTGCACAAAACATGTAGAGGTTTCCCCCAAACCATAACAAGTGGCAGAAGCAGTAGAGGCTTCTCTTCAGGTCTACGCCAGGATGAGGTCCTGGCCCTTCATTTAACAGATAAGAAAGATTTCTACATTGTGCACAATGAAAGTACAGTGCCAGTTTCAGAGGAAGAACTGAGCAACTGGAAAAACCAAAGTGCATTGCAGACTACAGCAAGTATATGGGAGGAGAAGACTTGGGTGATCAATGTATATAGCCTTATCTAGTAAAACTGAAAAATTTGCCCCGGGTACAAGAAAATTGCAATCTATTGTAGCCAGGTTGCAATTTACAATTCCTATGTGCTGTATAAAAAGGCATCAATAGGAAAGCCTTACCCATTTCTAGATTTTTCATTAAAACTTTTGACCGATATTTTATTTACCCAGTCCCCGAAGTCATCCCTCTTTGGAATCAGAGGATGTCCAGAGACTTTGTGGCAAGCACTTTCCTTCCCGAATCTCACCCACAACTTGTAAAAAGTCACCCCAGAGAAAGTGTTGTGTTTGCTATAAGAAAGAAGTCCAAAAAGATTCTAGTTATTACTGCCCTTCCTTCCCATCTCTACCTGCCCTCTGCATAACACACTGTTTCAGAGTCTGCCATACAGAGCTGAAATATTGAATCACTCTTTATGAGACTTTGTGAGTTTGTTTGATTTTCTGGATTTCTGACGTTGGCTTGTCCTGATTACTCTTTGTTAGCTGTCTGTACCGACTTGCTATACTGACTACACTGACTTCTGAATTCCCCTGACCCTGGCCTGTCTCTCTTTACATTAGGCCATTAAAAAGTGGCTACACCAAACAGCTGAAAATACTACATTTAGAATACTTGTTAAAATGGTATGCCGTCATGGGGACAATTTTCTTTCTTAATGTACATCTTCTCCCAAAAACAACATACCATATATACTCGAGTATAAGATGAGTTGTTCGGCACATTTTTTGCTGAAAACCCCCCACTCGTCTTGTACTCGAATCACTGTCTGTATTATGGCATCTTACATTGTCATAATACAGACCAGGACCGCCGGGCTCATAACAAGCCTGGCGGTCCTGTTGGGGGCTGGGAGCAAGCTGTTACTTACTTATACAGCCGCTCCTCCGTGCCGTCCAGCTCCACTGTAAGTCTTGCAAGAGCCGCGGCCGTCAGAGTGTTGCCACGGTTGAAACACAGAAAAACACACAATGCATTACACACACACGCAATGCAACCCTTACACACAATGCATCCCTTACACACACAGAAACACACAATGCATTCCTTACACACACTCAATGCACCCCTTACACACACTCAAAGCACCCCTTACAGACTCACACACTTCATCCCTTACATACACAGAAACACACCTTGCAGCCTTTACACATACAAACACAGATTCACACAATGCATTCCTTACACACAAATCAGGACATCCCTTACACACTCCACCCCCTGTGAACAAACTCATTGGTGGAACATGAAGGTGGATCCTGGGACCCAGACCTTGAGCTGTGTAAAGGGCCCCAAAAAAATGGAGCTGCTTCCCGTTCTCCCAGAACATTGATTTTTGTGACCACAGTTACAAACAGTCTCCAGAGATCCTGTTCTACAGCAGACCAGTGGAGCCAGACTGCAGCTAGAGCCCATCCTCATCCTCATCTGGTTGTAAGTAGGCAATGTAGCATATTATTTGTGGCACTAATCTCTAATTTACCTCACATTAAAGAAACACTATAGTCCGCAGAACCACTGCAGCTTAATGTAGTGGTTCTGGTGTCTATAGCCTGTCCCTGCAGGCCTTTTAATGTAAACACGGCAGCACTGCAGCACTAGCGTTAGTTAACATGGCAGATCATATGGGTGGGGCATTGTGATGTCACATGGGGGGGTGGCGGCAAACTTTACTTTTGCCTAGGGCGGCAAAAATCCTTGCAACTGCCCTGCCCCTGGTCACCCACTCACACCCTTAAAATTAAATTGTTCCTCTTTGTCCACTTGAAATGGACTTCTGCTGAGCCGCCATTGTTCATATAGCGAGAACAGTTTGTGCAACATCAATGTAACCTGGCAGTCAAGATGAGCAGTCTGGATTGCTCATGTGTGAACAATGCTGACTTCACTGTACTAGTCAGTGGGGGCGCAAGACGTCATTAAGTGAGAATGTGTACTGTGTGGCCATCACATTTAAAATTACTGAGCGAGTAGAGCAACGATTCTGCATTAAATTTTGCGTTAAGCTTGAACATTCCTCTGGAAACTATTCAGAAGGCTTTCAGGAACGCTGCAATTAGTGCAGTGCAAATAAAAGTGGGGCACAAACGCTTCAAAGATGGTTGAGAATCTGTTGAACGATTTGGCACCCTGGGACTTCTGGCTTTTCCCAAAACTAAAATCACCTTCGAAATAAAAGAGATTTCAGACCACCGGTAAGATTCAGGCAAATATGACGAGGCAGCTGATGACGATTCCTACAAAAAATGTGTTTTGAACAGTGTTTTGAACAGTGGAAGAGACGCTGGGAGAACTGTGTGAAGTCCAAAGGTACCTACTTTGAAGGGGACTGAAGCACCATTGTCCTATGTACAATATTTATTGTATCTTCTTTAATAAATGTCTCTATTTTTCATAGTACATGGAAGGATACTTTCCAGACAGACCTCATATGTTTTTACTTTTATTTGCTCTGCAAAGTGAACTTTAGTCCATAATGCCTCATTTAGCAACATTTATACTGTAGGAATGATTACCAGTCGGTAGAGGAGCAAATTTCTCTGCCATGAACCCAGTCCACCAATTTAAAGGGACACTATAGTCACCAAGACAACTACAGATAAATGCAGTTGTTCTGGTGAGTATAGTCAGGTCATGCATGCTTTTTGTTTTAGAGAAAAGGCAGTGTTTACATCACAGCTTAGGGACACCTCCAGTGGACACTCTTCAGATGGCTACTAGAGGGGCTTACTGGTGCAGTGCTGCACAGCGTGACATTCAGTGTCTCCACCCTCTGCATGGAAACACTGAACTTTCATCATTAAGATGCAGTGGTTCAATTGACAATATCAGCCAATCCAATGCTTTTATATGGGAAAGCATTGTAATTGGCTGACATCATTACTTCTGATGATGTCAGCCAAGGAGGCAGATCACAGGCAGAGCCAGCAGCAGCAGATTGGAATAAATGTAAGATTTTATTATATTTAGAGGGGTGGAGTTAAGAGTGTTATAGGGTCAGTAATACATGTTTGTGTTCCTGACCCTATAGTGTTCCTTTAATGTCATCATATGGACAGAAAATTACAGCAACCATTCCCTTTTAAATAGGAAGCTACAAATATTATTTTATCCTTAAACTCAGGTAGGGAAAATAAGTGAATATGTTTTTTCATATGCCTCATAGGATTACATTAGGATTGGAGATATTTTTGCAGTTTTCTATAAAACTTTGTAAATACCTTTTGGTATACTTGTACTCCTTGTATATCGGCTTTATGCGCAAATGTAGACATTCTTTTTACATTGTGTTGCCATATTAGGGAGCTATACCAGGTATATGACCATTTTATTGATTAATTATTGTCTCACTTAATGTATGTGTTCTCTTATACTAATATTCCTGACCCTTTGTAAAATATTTAAAAAGTGAAGATACTGTATTCTGTTTAAAGCTTTTCATTCCCTCGAGAGTTCTATAAAGGATGGATGAATAAATCAAAAATCTGCTTGTGTAAATTTGCATAATTTTATTTATTTTTTATTTATTTTTTTATGTTTGAAGAGCAGCCAACAGACAAAATTGCTATTTTAGCTTATATTTATCTTATAGCTCTGCATTGCATGGTTCAAATAAATCTTAGATTTATATGTTTAAAAATAAGACATGTTGGTTAGTAAAGAGGTTAAAGAAAACACTTTTAATTTAAAATAAATATATATATATATATATATATATATATATATATATATATATATGTAGTTTTAATTTAATGATTGTAAATTATATTTAATTATATGATTATAGATTACAGTGCCCCCTCAAAAAGAAGTAGCTATCAAATTTACCGATAATTCAGCACTCCTCACTGCAACCAAATCCTCCACTTGTGAAATCATCGTTCCTGATGACTTCTATCCAATCAGATGCTTCTTCTAGAGAAATTGCATAATGTCACCAGCACAGTTTTCAGAAACAGCAGTGCTTAAAAATGGCAGAACTACAAGGGCAGCATCTATGCCCCCAAATCACTTCATTATTATTTTTCCTTTTTTTTTTTTCAAACCACTGTTTATTATTTTAGGTGCAGTGCAATACATTGCAGAATCAAAAGTTGTAGCAGTATCAGCACATAAGAGGCGACACATGCAATATTTCAGTAGAAAAAAACTTGAAATTACCATGCACCATTGGATTGGAAGGGGTACAGAAAGAAAAAAGGGAGAGCAACAAGGGTAAAAATACAGCAGTATGCACATAAACCGTGATCGCCCCGTGAATATCATAGCCGATGTACTTCCCCCTATGGCCAATCGAGGTCAACTCCTATTCCTGTATTTGGAACTGGTAAAGAGAAGCAGAGAGAAGAGAAACCTCCCCTGTTTGTATTTTTTTTTTTTTATATATATTTTTGTTTTGTTTACCCCCTTCTCTTTCTCCAATCCAAAAGAAAGATGCACAGTTGCCTAAGATCTATAGAACACTATTGCAATCCTTAATGAAGGCGGTATTCTAGAGTGTAAGGGGCACGGGAAAGGGAGCAGTCCCAGTTTCTGAGGTAACCTGTCCAGGGTTGCCAAGTGTTGTGAAAGATTGCGGTGTCTGTGGACAGGCATTCATAAGTGTAGTATTGGTTGATTTTGTCTATCAATTGAGCCTTGGAGGGACAAGTTGCTTGTTTCCAGTTGAGCGCAATTAGGCTCCTTGCTACATGTATAGGGATCGGTGGGTAGGTTGGTAATATGGACAGCTACCAATAGGTCACTCACTACTGCCAGAGCGGCGGGATCACCGGGTAATCCCACCAGATGTGGAACATATTGTCTTCAGCCAATCCACACCTCCAGCAATACTGTGGGATTTTGGTGTAAATTTTATGGAGTTTGCTAGGTGTAAGATACCATCTCCATTTCCTGTGAGCTTCTACATGAGAGTAGCAGCGTGTGACACCTTTCAATGCATTGACAGAGGACACCCAATCTCGTTCAGACAGGGTTGTGTCACATTCTGCGGTCCATTGAGTCATGAGGGTGTGAAGTCTAAAAGGGACAACTTGAATCAAGGTCTTGTAACAGACAGACAATGTCTTGGGTTTCATAGGTGTTTTGCAGCACCTGTCATAGAGTATCTGAGCGTTAGCTCCCAATGGGCTAGCTATTTCATTAGGTTTATATACATTTGAATAAAGAAATGTCCTTTTTTGGTACTGGGACTTGTCCAGTTAAGCACCCTGAATTCCAGACAAAGAACTGAGTGCACTTCCATCATCTATACTAGGTTTTTTATACATGTCTGGAAATTATGCTTTTCAGTTGTAAGTATTAAAATACGGAGGGATTAGGTAGATAAAACGTTTTTTTTTTACATCTTAGGGAATGGTATAATACTGTTGGGGCAGAACATCTGTCCAAGAGTGTCTATTCCATATTTGGTCCAGGAGTTCAGCATCAACCAGGGTGACACCATTTTTAACCCCTTAAGGACCAAACTTCTGGAATAAAAGGGAATCATGACATGTCACACATGTCATGTGTCCTTAAGGGGTTAAGAGGGTTATGGATGTTAATGGGTAGAATATAAGGTGGGTGTCACAGCTGCAACGGAATAGGTCCCTGTAATACAATGGGTATTTCGTAGATGGTAATAAGAGTATGGATTTAGTGATTTAGTGATGTAGTGATTTAGGTGTTCACATAACACATGTTGTTTTTCATATCTACCCATTGAAGAGTATTTCTGGGAGAGTGTAGTTTTACCACTGCATCCAACTGATAATCTTTAAAATATGCATAAAGACCAAGAAGGCCTACCCTACCACTACCCATGTGTTTCTGGAGGAGGTGGATGGAAAATCTCAGTTTATGTGCTTCCTAGATAAAATAAGAGAATATAGCCTGTAGTTGTTTACAGAAGGAAGGGTAAAGGTGGATAGGTAGCATGATCATTTTAGTGATATTGGTCCTACCCAATCAGAAGAGTTCAACTGATTTCCACCCCAGTGTTTCGGTTTTATATGCAGTAAGCAGAGCCGGTGCAAGGATTTCTGCCACCCTAGGCAAAGATCCATTTTGCCGCCCCCTCATGTCACTCAATGGCTGACAGACACACACTGGCAGACACACACACTGACACACAGACACACACTCACTGACAGACACACTCACTGACAGAAAGACACACACACAGGCAGACACTCATTGACAGACATACACTGACACACACACACATAAACTCACTGAGAAACATACAGTCACTCACTGACAGACACACAGACAGACACACACTGACATAAATACACTCACTGACAGACACACACACACACAGGCAGACACTCACTGAGAGAGAGTCAGGTGAGGAACAGCCTGTGCCACCCTCTGCCAGTCCAGCCACCACTATCACCCTCTGCTATCCACCCTCTGCCAGTCATATCACCCTCTGCCATCCCTATCACACTCTGCCAGTCCACTCACCCCAACACCCTCTGCCAGTTCTATAACCCTGTGCCAGCCCATCACCTTCTGCCATCCATCTGCCAGTCCTATTACCCTCTGCCAGCCCAGCCACCCCTATTACCATCTGCCATTCACCCTCTGCCATCCTTATCACCCTCTGCCAGCTCAGCCACCTCCATCACCCTCTGCCAGTCCTATCACCTCCTGGCAGTAAGTAATGATTTAAATATGTGTGTAAAGATGCCCTCCAGAGTGTGCCCAGATATTGCCTTTTTTGCAATGCTTGTGTTAGGTGTTTAATATTTGCATGTTTTTGGAGAGTGGGTTTTGGTAGGCAACATTTTGTCTCTGGATCCATGCAGCACAATACCTTGGGCAGGCCGAGGATTACTGTTTTACAAACTGATGTCAAAAGCCCTTATTTTCTTTATCATTTTTTTAGTCTGAAAATCCCTTGGGAATCCTTGGTGTTTCAGCTCTGCTATTCTAGGTGGGCAATCAATTATGAAACTCATAGGCTAAACTGTGATTTTTTGAATTTCAGTTCCCTCATTGAATTGTTGCAATGAATTCTCCTGCATTGAATTCTTAAGAAATTAAGAGGTCTATTTACTGAACTCTAATTTGCAACCTCAATCTGAATGTCAGGTTTTTTTTTTTTTTTTTAAATCAGACTTTAATCAGGCTGATTAAAGAGTAACTATCACTTACCAGGGTTCTTAATATTATGTTTACATATCCCTTTATGTAACAAATATGTATTTATGAAATGTGTAAATAAAATGATAAGTAGAAATCCACAGCTGTTTATTCTGCAATTGGGAGCCTCCATTTTAGCAGTCTGTTAATCGTTGTTTACTGTTAACCTGACAGTGAGCATAGAGAAAACATACAGAGAAAAGAAGACATTAAACAATGTTTCTATTTCTCCTCTTTATTTGCAATGTTTGTCCTGGTTTTGATTTATCTAAGCGGGATTATGATATCATTTATGTTTTATTTTAATATATATTTATTTTTTTATATCATTTTTATTTTAATATAATTTATATTTTCATATAATATAACTTTGAAAGCAAATGGAGCATTTCAGGAAAAAAAATGTCAACAAAACTGTGATTTTCATTGTTTTTATTCAACGATGTAAACTACAAAGAAGGGACAGTTCCCATTTTAACCCAAGTATATAAACACAGCAACATAAGGTGACCTGAATAAAAAGTATTTTAAACTGGCCACAATATTCCTCTTGGTACTGACTGACAATCAAGTAATGCTCCTAGACAGGTAACATGAATGTCAGCTGTCAGGGAGCAACTAATCAGCACATCAAGTGCCATCTGGAATAAACAGTTCTGCTGGTAACATTAAACTGCCAGTTAGCACAAATGCAGTCATTAAATTAACATCTGGACCCCTTACTAACCAGGGTAGTCTAGGTCAGGGGTAGACAACATTCGGCACTCCAGATGTTGTGGACTACATCCCCCATGATGCTCTGACACCCATAATGTTGGCAAAGCATCATGGGAGGTGTAGTCCAAAACATCTGGAGTGCCGAAGGTTGTCTATGCCTGGTCTAGGTGGATGGTCCCCACTAGTGTAGTTTAGTTTACCTTTTGGAGACTCAGCAATTATCCAGTCCCCATCTCCAGTGCAATAAGGTTGGACAAGGAATCCTGAATATGCTGGATACTAATATGGTTTTAAATTTAGCAACTGAGTACAAATCCAGCCTCTCAGACATGCATAATGCCCACTTATCTGCTTGGTATTATATTAGGGTAATGCCTACTATTCCTCAGTGCCAACAGCAACATTACACTTTCTCCAATATAACTGTCCATAGATTCAAGATAAACTACACCCCGTTCTTCCCTCCTATAATATTAAATTACCCTCATCCTAAATATACACGAGGGTCATAGGCTAGACAGCTTGTTCTGCTATTTTTCGTGTGAGATTGAAACTACAGTGCAATACCGGCGCTGGCCAGTAGGTGGCGCTGTGTCTCTCTCCTGACTGAATCTGCAGGGGAGCAGCACAGAGTGCATACAGTAACTCCCAGCCTGCAGAGACAGCCTACAGATCAGGTAAGTGAGGGATGGGTGGGCAGCCTACAGATCAGGTAAGTAAGACATGGGGGGCAGCCAACAGATCAGGGAAGTGGGGCATGGGGGGCAGCCTATAGTTTAGGGAAGTGAGGCATGGGAGGGGCAGCCTATTGATCAGGGAAGTGAAGCATAGGGGGGCAGCCTATAGATCAGGGAAGTGAGGCATAGGTGCAGCCTGTAGATCAGGAAAGTGAGGCATGGGGGAGCAGTCTATAGATCAGGGAAGTGAGGGATGGGGGCAGGCTATAGATCAGGGAAGTGAGGGATGGGGCAGGCTATAGATCAGGGAAGTTAGGCATGGGGGGCAGGCTATAGCTCAGGGAAGTGAGGCATGGGGGGCAGCCTATAGATTAGGGAAGTGAGGCATGGGGGGCAGCCTATAGATCAGGGAAGTGAGGCATGGGGGGCCGCCTATAAATCGGGGAAGTGAGGCATTGGGGGGCAGCCTCTAGATCAGAGAAGTGAGGCATGGGGGGCAGCCTATATATCAGAGAAGTGAGGGATGGTGGGGGGGAGAGACAGCCTATAGATCAGGTAAGTGAGGGATGGGGGGGAGAGAAAGCCTATAGATTAAGTAAGTTAAGGATGGGGGGAGAGAAAGCCTATAGATCAGGTAAGGGAATGATGGGGGAGAGGCAGCCTATAGACCAGGTAAGTGAGAGATGGGGGATTCACCTACAGATCAGGTAAGTGAGGGATGGGGGGAGGCAGCCTACAGGAAGGGTCAGCAGGGAGCAGGAAGGTAACGTAAGAGAAGGAGCACAAAGGAACAGAAATGAGCAGGACGGGGAAGCAAGGAGCAGGAAGAGGCAGCAAAAAGCAGGAAGGGTCTGCAAGGAGAAGGAAGGGTCTGCAAGGAACAGGAAGGGTCAGTAAAGAGAATGGATGGTCAGCAAGGAGCAGGAAGGGTGATCAAGAAGCAGGAGGGGTCAGCAAGGAGCTGGAAGGTAAAGCAGCACAAACGTAAAGTATAAGGAGCAAAAAGGGTCAGCAAGGAGCTGGAAAGGGCAGCAAGGAGCAGGAATGGACAGAAGGAGCACAAAGGTAAAGTAGGAGAAGGAACAGAAATGAGCAGAAAGATCAGCAATGAGCTGGAAGGGGCAGAAGGAGCACAAACGTAAAGTAGGAGAATGAGCAGAAATTAGCAGGGAGGGTCAGCAAGGAGCAGGAATGGTCTGCAAGGAGAAGGAAGGGTCTGCAAGGAGAAGGAAGGGTCTGCAAAGAGCAGAAAGTGACAGAAGGATCACAAAGGTAAAGGAGCAGAAATAATCAGAAGGTAAAGGTAAAGTAGGAGAAGGAGCAGAACTGGTCTGCAAGGAGCAGAAACGGAGCCGAAAGAGAAAGGAGCAGAAAGGTGCAGAATAAGCAGAAAGTAGCAGAAAGGTAAAGGAGCAGAAGGAGCCAAGGAGGAGAGAAGACAGTGTCAGAAGAAAAAGAAGACTGTGCCAAATGAAAGAGAAGAGAAGGAGATTGGAGCAGGAAGGACAAGGGAAGTGAACCCTCCATTATTCTGGACACCACATTATAAAGCTTTAGTACCTGGGCCTGGCAGGTAAAAAAAATCTCAGTGTTAATGTGTCTTTTATTTACTGAGTGTCAAGAAGCACAGAGTACTGCTGGGTAGGGATGTTGCTGATTGGCTAGAGCGGTCAGCTGGCACTCTAAAACAATCAGTAGCTCTCCATTCATAAAAAAGTAGAACATTTTTATGAACCGGGAACTAGAGATTGGCTTAGAGCGTCAACTGACCACTCTAGCCAATCTGCAGCACCCATGCCTGATGCCAATCTGCACTTCCCTACACTCCGTTTCAGAAACGAATACCACTGAGCGACCTGGAGATCTGGAGGTGGAGGAAGCCTTTGGGGTTAAACCTCTCTCAAAGGAAAGAGAGCACGCAGGGGCTTCCTGGCATCATAGCATTTTAATTTAGATGAAGTTGTTATGGTTACCAGAATGTTCCTTTAATTTGCTTAAAGGAACATTATAGTGTCAGGAATTCAAACATGTTTTCCTGACACCATAGTTGTGAAAACGCTATTCACCCTGACTTTTTGTGATAATGACTATGCCCCTTCCCTTTCATGACACAGTCAAAAAGGGGCCAAGCATGGATGTCATTATAATTATGCCCCCACCTGGAAAAACACCTGCGGACGCCCATGACGAGGGTGTCTTAAGCTAACCTTTATCTATAGCATCCAACATTGGGAGATAGGGAATTGAGATGGTGATTCAACTTGCATAATTTGCAACTCCCATAATGGGCTGGGCAGGTCTGCCCACTGAAGGTACGTCTCAACCTGACATTAAGCGCACCAGGCTGATTGGCAGCCCCTCTGTCCATCCCCTAACATAGAAGACCAGGTAAACATGCTTTGCATAATCTAAGTGACTGTTGCACAGCGCAAGCACATGTAAGGATGCGCTCACACTCTTCTGCCTGAAGAAAACAGGACAGGATCCTAAAATAGCTGCTGTCTGTTGAAACTGGAACTGTTGGGAGGTCTGTTTACATATATAATGTGTTCAATGTTTACTTAAAGGGACACTGTAGGCACCCAGTTATGGTTACCAGAATGTTCCTTTAATTTGCTTAAAGGAACATTATAGTGTCAGGAATTCAAACATGTTTTCCTGACACCATAGTTGTGAAAACGCTATTCACCCTGACTTTTTGTGATAATGACTATGCCCCTTCCCTTTCATGACACAGTCAAAAAGGGGCCAAGCATGGATGTCATTATAATTATGCCCCCACCTGGAAAAACACCTGCGGACGCCCATGACGAGGGTGTCTTAAGCTAACCTTTATCTATAGCATCCAACATTGGGAGATAGGGAATTGAGATGGTGATTCAACTTGCATAATTTGCAACTCCCATAATGGGCTGGGCAGGTCTGCCCACTGAAGGTACGTCTCAACCTGACATTAAGCGCACCAGGCTGATTGGCAGCCCCTCTGTCCATCCCCTAACATAGAAGACCAGGTAAACATGCTTTGCATGATCTAAGTGACTGTTGCACAGCGCAAGCACATGTAAGGATGCGCTCACACTCTTCTGCCTGAAGAAAACAGGACAGGATCCTAAAATAGCTGCTGTCTGTTGAAACTGGAACTGTTGGGAGGTCTGTTTACATATATAATGTGTTCAATGTTTACTTAAAGGGACACTGTAGGCACCCAGACCACTTCAGCTCATTGAAGTGGTCTTGGTGCTGTGTCCCTTTTGCACCTTGTGTTTACATTGCAGCTCTAAGTCTGCCCTCAGTGGCTGTCTATCATAACGGACTTTTGGTCCATTAACTGACGCTGGACGTCCTCATGCTCTGCATGAAGACCTTGATTCAATGCTTTCCTATGGTGAGATCTAATGCACTTGCAGCATTTGCCGCGCATGCGACCCCGCTCGTCGCAGGAAGGAGCTTCAGCCCAGCGCAGAGGGACATCGGCGCTGGGATCAGGTAAGTAAATAAGTGTTTTTTAACCCTTTACTTACTGGGTAGGAGGGGGCATGAGGGTGGGGGGAAGCAGAGGGATCGGTAGTGCTAGCTTTGTATTCCTGCCACTACAGTATCCCTCTAATACAGTTGAGTCAGCCAGTGTATAATACCCCAGACTCCTGATCTGTAAAAAACTGTGTATAAACCTATAACAATTTAAATATTCACCACAAACTTCAGGTCTCCCTGGCCACCTGGAACTTTTAAAATACAGTTACTTTTCCTAGCTTCTGTTTATGGGTTCACATTACATGCAATAGTGAAAGTGCCTGAAAGGGGAAAGTGATTTTACAATAGCCCATCAGATCTGAGAGTCAGAAATTGTGACAGATAGGGAGACGACTGGTACGTCTGGTCTCAATTGGTAGTTTAATGAAATGTACTGATACCGAGAGTGGTTGGGTTTGACCCGCCAGCTCCAGTAGCTGCAGGGAGGGTTAATATCTCTCTGGGCCAATCTTAGGGACTCTACTAATTATATCTGACATTTAGCTTTGAAGCCCAGAACCTTGAGACATTAAATGTTATTAGAAGAGCCGTTAAGTGGCAGGGGGGATTACATTTGCTGGTGCATCATGGCAATGGCATATCAGTAAGATATGCAGCATTTTGCACTGCACCACCAGTCATGTCGAGAAAGATAGAACTATCTAAAAATGTATTCATAAGCCAGCTGGAAAATGTCAAACACAATGGTTCGCACCATTTTTGGAGGTGACCCAGATTAATTCTAAGGAGTTAGCATCGAGACTCATTGCAAATTGTGAAGTTAAAGAAATATATGTGTGACCCATCGTTTCTCTTTTAAATCTCATCTTGTAAACTAACAATTTAATCTGCTTAAAGGAATGCTATAATGTTAGGAATACAAAGCTGATTTCCTAACTTTATAGTGTCCCTCTGCTTCCTCCCGCGGAAGAGTTACAAAAAGCCTTTTCTCACAAACCTTATTCCAGCACCGAAGGGTGCTGACTCCACCTCCTTCTACGTCAGCTCCAAGGGGTAACCTGAGGCACATGCACATTAGGCCTTGTAGACGCTGGATGTCCTCATGCATAGCGTAAGGACAGGGCCGGACTGGGGATACAAAGCAGACCTGGAAAAAAAAATCTATGCCAGCCCCATAAGTCATTGCGCCATATATTGTCGCATGTAATATATAAGGCTATGTCTTGCCACCCCAGATGATTGAGTAATATATATATATATATATATATATATATATATATATATATAAAAATAAAAATTGTACCTTGCACACAAGCTGACCTTGCTTAATGAGTCCAAACCGGGTGCATTACCAGGGCCAAGTATCCATAAATCCAATAATAGATGGCTGCACTCACGGAATATTCAGTTTAAAATATAGCTTTTATTCCATATCCATAAAATCTACGTTTCAGTCCCTCTTGTGGACTTTCATCAGGATTAAAAAATCATCAGACAACATTTTACTTATATAGGGATACAATTATTGAAATAAGTGTGATAACTCACCCCAGGTGTACTCTTGGTGGAGTTCGGCGTTCTGGCCGTTTCACTGCGCCTGTGCGAGATAGTGCCCGCCCCCTTACGTGACGTCATCACGTCATGACGCTTCCATTAGTGCTGAAATGCGGAAGTGTATCAAACCGTCACCATGGCAACCCATTGCCGAGAAAAAGACCCAGTTAAAGTGCAGATGAATGATAAATAGAGCAGTGCTACATATTATGATAAACATAAGAATCTACCAGTGCTGCAATGCCTAGTGTACTCTAGTGGTAAATAAATACGTGAAGCAATGATTTAGTGTTATGCTGTATAGCAATCTATGTGTGTAACCATATTGTTCCTCTAAATCACTACAATATAGAAAGTGATTATGTGCAAACAAAGTGCATGGTGGCAAAAGTGCAGAATTAGATAATAAAAGTATTTACACTTTTAAAGTGACAAAACATTGTGCCAAATGATTTAGTGAATTCATAAGTGTCTCCTATATACAATTATAATTGCTATTAATGTGCAATAATAACGTACCGCTATACATATACAGTCTAAAATTATCACATAAAATAATTTAAAAATCAAATAATGCTACTGGTGGTCCACACACATTGCCAAATAATGGGAAAGGATCTCTAATATCCATATATATTTTGTTCTATTATTCACATATGTATATATGCACCAAATAGTTGTGCATACCCTTCCTATACGTTATTGATTGTTGCTTAGTCTCCATTATTGGCTATTGTGTGGATAACCAGAATACTAAAATATTAGAGCACATACATTTTGCATAGTTCATCCTCATACTCACTTGAAACCACTGGAGAAAGTACGGATAGAACAGGAGAATCCTTCCGTGTGAAATCCACCTTTGATCCTCTGTCACACAAAACTTCTATTAAATAATTTTTATCAGTAATGAACAAAGATGCAGTGGAACATATGCAGCAAGATTACAAAAAGAAACAAAATATAACGAAACAACAAAGGAAAGTCATCAAAAGTCTGGCTGAAGACCCTACAATCATAATAAGGTCAGCAGACAAGGGGGGAGGCATTGTGATAATGGACTATTCCTATTATGCCACAGAGTTGAAAGCACAATTGTCCGACCGCAATACCTATATACCACTGGAGAAGGACCCCACGAGGGATATCCAGAACAAAATTGATGACGTCCTTAATATGGGCCTGATGGCAGGCTATATTGATCTAAAACTGCAACAGTTCCTTGCTAAACAACACCCACGAACACCTATAATATATACTATCCCCAAGATCCACAAGGATGCCAACCGACCACCAGGACGCCCAATAGTTTCAGCAATTGGAGGCGTCCTAGAGCCTATTGCTAAGTGGTTGGATTACCTCTTCCAAGATCCAGTTAGACAACTACACACCTGCATCAAAGACACGCCAACCCTCATCTCTAAGATTAAAGAAATACAGTACAATGAACACAAACCTGTATTAATAACCATGGATGTACAAAGTTTGTATACAATAATACCGCATGAAGATGGCGTGGAAGCCATGCGGCAGGTGTTGCTAAGATCCACAGCATACAAAGGTCCACCAGTAGAGTTCGTATTGGAACTCCTGATGCTTATACTTCAAAACAATTACTTCAGATTTGAAGAAACGTGGTACCTTCAGATAGCTGGCACGTCCATGGGGTCAGCAATGGCACCCATGTACGCGAACGCATATATGTTCATCTATGAAGAAAAACTAATATTGGAGCAATATAACAACAAAATTATATCATACTACAGGTTTATCGATGACCTGTTCATTATCTGGAGAAAATCAACTGAGGAGGCGCAGGAAATGGTCCAGGAGCTGAACCGTTTACCATCACCAGTCAGGTTCACGGCAGAAATCAGTACGGAAGAGGTACACTATTTGGATCTGCGGATAGAGGTGGGAGAAACCAACCTTCATTACTCATTGTATACTAAGCCCACCGACAGGAACACAATGCTACACTATCATAGCGCACACCCTAAAGCATTGAGAGACTCATTACCAAAGGCACAATTCCTAAGAGTCATCAGGAACAACTCGGATATGGTGACTATGGAGAGACAGATTACAGAGATGCGAATCAAGTTCTTACAAAGAGGCTATGACAGCCAGATTCTGGATAGAGCGCTCCAAGAAGCACAGAGTGCACGCGCCACAGAGAACAAGAACAAATCTACTGGACTCGTTTTTCCTATGTTATACCAACCAGCATCCCCGCAAGTAGCAGCATCAGTCAAAAAGAATTGGAAGATACTTATGAGTGATGAAACACTCCCAAAAGTATTCAAACAAGCTCCGATGATCTGCTTCAGAAGAAATAGAAATTTAAGAGACCTCATTGTCCACACAGATCCGGTCAGAAGCTATCGAGCCATATCTAAAGAACAAATAAGGGGGTCTGTTAGATGCCTGGGATGCGTCACATGCAGCCACATGATCCCGGCGAAGAAGTTCAACAATCCACACAATAATAAAGTGTATACCATCAAATTCACAATAACGTGTAAGACAACACACGTGATATATAAATTGAATTGTCCGTGTGGACTTTGCTACGTGGGAAAAACTGAGACGGCTGTGTGTGAGCGGATCCGGGGACACAGGTCCAGCATAAGGTTGGCTTACAGAGATGGTCAATCAGATAAGCCAGTGGCCAAACACTTTCTGGAACGTGGACACCCTTTAACCGCACTTAAATTTGTGGCTATTGACCACATCCCGTTATCAAGAAGAGGGGGCGATAGAGGGAAGGTACTACTTAATAGGGAGGCATACTGGATACACGAGTTGGACACTGTTTCTCCCAAGGGACTAAATGAGTCATTATCACTACACTCGTTTTTGTAAAATATGTGATCTGCGTTAGCCCCTGTATGCATAATATATGAGGATGAACTATGCAAAATGTATGTGCTCTAATATTTTAGTATTCTG
Organism: Pelobates fuscus; assembly: GCF_036172605.1. Classification (NCBI taxonomy): domain Eukaryota; kingdom Metazoa; phylum Chordata; class Amphibia; order Anura; family Pelobatidae; genus Pelobates; species Pelobates fuscus. The sequence goes on from NC_086317.1 coordinate 245,253,459, forward strand.
GTTATCCACACAATAGCCAATAATGGAGACTAAGCAACAATCAATAACGTATAGGAAGGGTATGCACAACTATTTGGTGCATATATACATATGTGAATAATAGAACAAAATATATATGGATATTAGAGATCCTTTCCCATTATTTGGCAATGTGTGTGGACCACCAGTAGCATTATTTGATTTTTAAATTATTTTATGTGATAATTTTAGACTGTATATGTATAGCGGTACGTTATTATTGCACATTAATAGCAATTATAATTGTATATAGGAGCCACTTATGAATTCACTAAATCATTTGGCACAATGTTTTGTCACTTTAAAAGTGTAAATACTTTTATTATCTAATTCTGCACTTTTGCCACCATGCACTTTGTTTGCACATAAGCACTTTCTATATTGTAGTGATTTAGAGGAACAATATGGTTACACACATAGATTGCTATACAGCATAACACTAAATCATTGCTTCACGTATTTATTTACCACTAGAGTACACTAGGCATTGCAGCACTGGTAGATTCTTATGTTTATCATAATATGTAGCACTGCTCTATTTATCATTCATCTGCACTTTAACTGGGTCTTTTTCTCGGCAATGGGTTGCCATGGTGACGGTTTGATACACTTCCGCATTTCAGCACTAACGGAAGCGTCATGACGTGATGACGTCACGTAAGGGGGCGGGCACTATCTCGCACAGGCGCAGTGTAACGGCCAGAACGCCGAACTCCACCAAGAGTACACCTGGGGTGAGTTATCACACTTATTTCAATAATTGTATCCCTATATAAGTAAAATGTTGTCTGATGATTTTTTAATCCTGATGAAAGTCCACAAGAGGGACTGAAACGTCGATTTTATGGATATGGAATAAAAGCTATATTTTAAACTGAATATTCCGTGAGTGCAGCCATCTATTATTGGATTTATATATATATATATATATATATATATATATATATATATATATATATATATAATATATTGATTTTTCTAATATAAAATATTGGTCCTTTCAGAGTAAAACATTTAATTATACAGTATGCATACTCACATGCAGACACAGACAATCTCACTGACACACACAAGCTCATTGATACACAGCCTCATAGACAAACAATTTCACTAATATACATAAGCTCATTGACATAAAAACACAAGCTCACTCACTAGCAGGCACACACACAGCATAACACAGACACACACAGCATGACACAGACACACACATCATGACACAGACACACAGCATGACACAGACACACACACAGCATGACACAGACACACACAGCATGACACAGACACACACAGCATGACGCAGACACACACAGCATGACGCAGACACACACACTCCCACTGACATACATAGTGGTTGCTACCTGTGGGTGGGCAGACTGAGAGGTGTGCTGGCGGCCGCAGGGAGATCTTGAATGGCGGCCGCAGGGGAAGCTCTTCTGGCGGCCGCTGGGGGAGCAGGCTGTTCTGTCTCTGCTCCCCCTCCCTCGCGCGCAGCTTAATGAGACCGGGTCCAGAATATGACGTCATATTCCGGCCCCGGTCTCGTTCTAGCACGCGAGGGAGGGGGAGCAGAGACAGAACAGCCTGCTCCCCCAGCGGCCGCCAGAAGAGCTTCCCCTGCGGCCGCCATTCAAGTTCTCCCTGCGGCCTCAGGTCACCAAAATGTCTCCCTGGCCCCTGGTGCCGACGGCCCACCAGGAAATTTCCCGGTATCCTGGTGGGCCAGTCCGGCCCTGCGTAAGGACATCCAAACTAATTTCACGGAGTCAAACTCCATGAAACAGCAGGAAACACCTCTGCTGTCTGATAGACATCCACTAGAGGCAGTCTTAGTATTGCAATGTTAAAATTGCAGTTTCTCTGGGCTAAGGAGGACAGAGACACTGCACCCAGACCTTTTCAATGAGATGAAGTTGTCTCGGTGCCTATAGTGTCAGTATTTTTAAAGTTGTGGCTGATCATTGTACATACATATATATATATATATATATATATATATAAATATATATATATAGGGGGGCGGAGCCAAGCAGGCAAGCAGCCCAGACGTGCCCAGCAAGAGCTCCCACGTCTGGGGACAAAAAACGGGGCACAGCGCCTGCACACTGACTCCCACAGACTGCAGACCTCGGTACCCGTAATCAGGGTAGGCTACCGAATCGTATGGTACCTCTTGCAACCCCCTGCACAGCCGACCTGACACGACAAGGCTTGCGGCCTTCATGGGACTGAGCCACGGAGAGACGGCCGCTCTCCGGGCATATCAACAGTAACAGGGACCGCAGCAAAGTACTTCCCCCCCCTCCCCCCGACCAGTGGGGGTTATCCCGGTCACCGTACAGCAGCCGCACGCATCCACACCTCAGTACTGGTCGGCCAGCACTGCACACTCGGTCGAGCCACAGAGACCAAGATGGCGGCAGCTGACCACGAGGCGGAGGCAGACGAGCAGCACACAACGCTGGAACAACGTCTGATACTCACCTCCTGGGGGCAGACAACAACAGGGGGAACCCCACGGGTTGCAGCAAGCAACAAGCACTGAACACGAGGCTGGGCCCAGCAGCGCTACCATGTGCGCCCTGCCGAAAAGACAACAAGGTCCCACGAGAGCGGCCAAACCTGGCCAGCTGCAGAGACTGCCATACTCCCTCAGGGCGTACAAAGCACACCATGGAACAACCCTGTATAAGCAGCGCAAATATGCCCAGGGAGGGGGAAGAAAAAAGCACCCAAAAGGCAAAATGCACCAAGACCAACCTCGACCTAACCTAAACCAATTATCCACTACAGGGACAGTCACACAAGCGCTCTCCACTAACGGGCACTCACCCGCACGACTCTCCCGCGGGCTGCACCCCTGGTACGCCTGGAAACAGACCCCATCGGCACACCATGCCACAGCACCAAAGAACATGGGGAGAAAACAAACCGGAGAGGGACTCACACCCAGTGCAGTCAAGATCGCCTTACTGAACCCCCATGTGCCAGGTCTCTGTTTCCCAGACTTGGGAATTGGCTGACTGGACGCAGATCATTGATCAGTAAAGTCCCTACTAAGCTAGTGACTCCAATATCCATGATTATAATGACGGTTTTATACAGTATCACTATTTTGTGTATGCTCGATTTGCTCTCAAGTTTACTCTTTATATACAGTACAGCTCTGCTAGCATAATGTCTTGTTCACTTGTTTATCCTCATGATATGATAACCATACTACTGTTATTACTACTATATGATCGTACTATGTAGCAACGTAACAACCCACTAGTTTTGTTTAAAGCGAAAAGGTCTAACCAGTTATGTTTTAAACTATACATACACTCACGCCATTACTAAGCATGTATACGCATCTAGGAACGCATCTATGGCGTATAGATAAGCCTGTACCTAAAAATCTAAAAATGCGCATGTAGCGCTGCCACTGTTTTAACTCGTTGATTTGCACATATAAGCTGTTGTGGCGTTCGTCAATATTTCTGTAACCACCTGCGCAACAAAAATAAAGAATTTAAAAAAAAATATATATATATATATAGAGAGAGCCATATAAACAAAAAAATTGCACCAAAGGCAATCTGAATACCCTTGTGGCTATAAGGGGGGGAAATAAAAATTAGATAAATTACCCCTTTAAATTACAGTTACATAGGCTGAAAAGAGACTTGCGTCCATTAAGTTCAGCCTTCCTCACATATGCTTTTGCTGTTGATCCTAAAGAAGGCAAAAAACCCAGTCTGAAGCGCTTCCAATTTTGCAACAAACTAGGAAAAAATTCCTTCTTGACCCCAAAATAGCAGTCAGATGTCTCCTTGGATCAAGCAGCTATTACCCCACTATTTAGAAATTATAAATTAGGTAGTGTGAAGACTCCTCGCAGGAGTTCATTGATCATTTGTGTTCAATGTGTGCAAGATTTTACTTTACACATGTTCCAAGGAGCAGCACCGGCAAATTCCTCCCTGTCAACATGTATTGTAGGCTGCCATAACCAACTCAGTGGTATGAGCTGGTGTGATAGCCAGAAAGTATAATTCTCTGCTCTCTGTAAGGCTTAGCTATAACTTGTGCTTTTAAGCCATGTATATAACTAAACAGATCCAATGCTGACACGTTAGACATACTATTTGAGCACCACTTTGACGAGATAAACCAATAGTGTCCCTTCAATGAGGGATGAATGTGTAAATAGACTGTGTATTAGTGGGACTCGTGTGTGTTAGTGTGAGATAAGTGCACAAGTTGAGTGTTAGTGAACTGAGTGTGTGTGAACGGAGTGTGTGATTACGGTGTATGTTTTTTGTGTGGTATGTTGTAATTTGCTTGTGTGGGGCAGAGTCGGTATGTTAGTGTGAACTGAAAAGCTATGATATACGTTTGTTAGTTTGAGAAAATAATTATATAATAACATATTCAAGTGCTTTGATTTCTTTTTTTGTTAAATAAAGGGAAACTATAGACACCCAGACCACTTAATCTCAATGTGGTTTTGAAAGTAAAAACATTGCTGTTCTGCAGAAAGGCAATGTTTAAACAAGTAGTGGTTGTCACTCAGACAGCCACTAGAGGCAATTCCAATAAAATAGCAGAGTAAAATGATCTGATCTCCTACAACTTTAGATATTAATAAATAAACACGCAAACTGCAGGTAGGCTGCACTCTCTTATATGACTAGGTTGTGATACCACAGAGCCATACAATATTGTATCCAGTATGTACTCTTAAATACAAACCATTCAACTAATAACAGTCATTGCAACATTCCTGTACGGTACATAGACCTCTATCAAGCATAAGACACTATACTCAAACATGAAGAGCAGCATGCCTACTATCATGTGAAATCTTTAAAGGGTTGTCACAGCCAACAAAAGTGTTTTAATCAAACACTGTTTTTGTTTGTAGTAACCCTTGCTGGCATATAAAGGATAATTCTGGGTGCCAAGTTCTTCATGCAGCCTGGTCTTTCTTTGCTGATGTTACTCCCCCTCACTGTAGGGTGAAAGACATCCAGAAGAATGGGCTGAGGCATGGGGGGGACATTGGTCATCTGTTGCCAGCAGTGGCCTACACACAATCCATAGGGCCCCAGTGCAAAACTGATCCATCCCCCCCCCCCATGATCTGTGGTCCCCCCCAGACACATACATACAGACACACACACACACACACACACAGACACATACAGACAGACACATATAGACAGATACACACACACACCCCGACAGACACACAGACACATACATACATACATACATACAGACACACATGCATACAGACACACACCCTCGACAGACATACACACACATACAGACACATACAGAGACACACACACATATAGACACATACATGCAGAGACACACACACATACATACAGTCTGTATGTATGTGTGTATGTATGTGTCTCTGTATGTATGTGTGTGTGTGTGTCTCACACATGCATACAGACACACACACATACAGAGACACACACACATGCATACATAAACAAAATGTTTAAGTTACCCTCCTGTTTCCAACCTTTTGCAGGAGGGTGACTTTCCCTGGGGTCCAGTGGGGGCTCAGCCTGATGGGACTCCCTCCTCCTTCCTCACGCGTGGTTCTCTGATAGCTGGGAGGAGTGACCGGGGCAGTCACTTCCTTCCAGCTCTGTCTGATGTCAGCGCTGACCGGGCCCCCTGAAAATCCATATACATCGGGTGGCCCTAACAGCATGGGCCACCCGATGGGCCCCTTCATGTGAAGCCCCGGGGGTTTGCCGCGCGGGCAGGGGCCGCAAAACATGGCCACGGGTACCTGGTCGCAGGGGTCTGCAGGGCCCAATATGCACAGAATTGCCATTAGCCAGCATTGAACTCTTGCCCTTTGTTGCCTAATGATGCTGCACAAGGTGGAGTTACACCTCCAGCAACACTGTGTGTATGTCCCAAACTTAAACATTGCACACAAAGACTCCAAAAGCCATGACCACCAAAATACTAAAGTGGTCATGGTGCTTGGAATAACCATTAAAATGTGTTTTATGAGTTTGATCACATGTTGATTTGATCATTCTTGAGCTGTATTGCTCATGCAAGTAACCATAGTGCGACACATCATGTGTTTTCAAGGATCTTGATCCCTAAAGCAAGACACCAGAAAGACACCAGATAAACTGAGCAAGATTGTGGGACAGGGCCACCAAATCATGACTGTCCTGTCAAATGCATGTACTAGGAAGGTATGCACACACACACAAAATAATGTAATTATCTTCTAAGTCTAGTATTTAACAATTTTAAATAGTCAAACTATTTACCAGTAAGAGTATATTGAGATTTCTGTGTTTTTTATTTTATTTTATGTCATGTTTTTTGCTGTTGCTACAAGACATAGTAGGCAGTATGACATACATAGGGTATGACATATACTATATGTCATATAGTATCAAAATTGTTACTGTGATGGAAACTTTTGTTCCCCAGACTTTTAAAGAGGCTTGAATGCCAGCCTTCTGCAACACAGACTATGGGCTTGGTCCCAAGAGCTCCTGAAAGGGCTGTTGTCAGTGTGGAGATATGGGGGCCCCAGATGTTTACTGTGCTTCCCAGCTGGACTTGAGGACCTCTGGGGATTGATTGGACTCATTTAACACATTGAGCACCTGAAAGGGAGATACCCTGAAACACTCTGGAACTGTTCCTTGGATTTGGACTGTGCCGAGATCCATCAAATCTTTAAGTGGTTATTCCTTGGTCCCCCAACCTCCAAATAGATCGCTATTTTGAGGGAAAGTAAGGGTGACACAGAGGATTTGGAGGATACCTGGGGCTTGAGAGTGCTCCCTTTTGTGAGACCAGTACTAAGCTGTCGCGCGACTGGAACTCACTAGAAAATAGAATAGCTGTGATCCAGTAAAACTTTAACATGCTGTAACAACTGATTCTCTGATTAGGTACTATTTGGACAGCCAGGGGCCTCGTGAAGAGCTTTCCAGGGATATATATTGTGTTGCCTACAGTTAAAGGAAAGGTGGTTCTAGTATACATTTTGTGTGCTGTACCTCTAGTACTGTGAAAGCACACAAGGAAGCCAATTGTGTTAGCTGGGGATAACTTAATTTAGATCCCAGACAAAGTGGCGCCAGGGAGGAACAATTGTACTGTGCATTGTATTGTATGGAGGAACCCCTGCACTGAGACTCAGCTCTGTTCTGTATAAATAGCTGTGTTTTGTGCAGAAAAGATCATTCTTCCCCATACATTCTGACTCGTGTAATGTGTGGAGGAAATGGTAAAGCTATAATAACAACTCTACAGCAGAGAGGGTCTCCAGAACTATATTCACAGTACAGAATATCCATCACAGTAACCTACTTGTTACACTGAACTGCTGCGATTATACACCCATTTTTTTTTTTTTAAATGATGCCACAGCTATAACTTACTTATGAGGTAGGAACATAAATATATAGGCTATGGCAGGCATAGGCAACCGTCGGCACTCCAGATGTTTTGGACTACACCTCCCATGATGCTTTGCCAGCATTATGGGTGTAAGAGCATTATGGGGGATGTAGTCCACAACATCTGGAGTGCTGAAGGTTGCCTATCCCTGTCCTATGGCATATCATTTGAACAAAACTTACCATTCAGACTGTGAGATGCTCAAGGGGTGCTAAAATTAAACTCCTAGATTAAAGAATTTAACCCCTCTCATGCGGAAAAGGGGCAGGTGAATGAATACTTTAGATGGCTTAAGTATATGTGTCTATAAATAGCCTTAGTGGCAGCACTTGACACCGACACTATCACCGTTAAGACCATCTCAAGGAGTACTGTGCTAGAAATAGTAACTTGATGAAATAAAGAAAACAATGATTGTACTAAACATACATCGTGCCTTATGCAACAAAAGTATGTACAATTCTATCACTGAATCCCGTTCCCCTCCAGGTATAAAAGATGTGACTCTAGTAAGGTTCCAGATATGTTTAGAGGTTGGTCTTGTCGTTGACGGGGCTTAGTCGAGAAAGAATGTCCAAAGCCTTGATTTCCTGTCCTTAATGATTGAGAGGGATCTTGAGGAAGACTGCATTTTGGAGGATCTTCGTTGCATAGACTTTTGCCACAGCAACAATGTCTTGAAAAAAAATGTGAGGCTAAGTTACTCAAACACTTAAGGAATTCTCCCCTTAATTGAATTCAGGAGACAATTTTTATCAGCATAAGTCTGACAGCACAAAATAATATACAGCCTTTACCACAACTAAGTCACCAACAAATAATTTTGTATATCTGTCAGTAGGTTTTGTAGGTCCTGTTTATGGCCGGGGCACCGTCCTCCGGTACTGTTTGGGCATCTACCAATGTTGCAAAAGGCAAGGCCCTGTCTGATGTTCCCTTGTCTTCTAAGGCGGTATAGGCCTCAGGGTGTATTGGCGCCATTTCTTTAATATGCATTGGATAACATCTGGCCAGTAATCTTGCTTTAGCAGCAGACTGCAGGGGCTTTTGTGATTTATGTCCCACTCCCATCTCTTTACTAGCGAGTATCACAGGAGTATTTCCAGAAGGTGAGTAATCACTCTGCTCTATTAGCTCAGTTGCTGTCAACTGCAGCCCAAGGATTGCCTGTGCAGTAGGCCCAAAGTACACAGCGTTGAGTATTTAAACCTGGGGAATAGAAGAAAGGCATCCTCATATTCAGAGTGGTGTCTGTAGTCTTCTGTTGGCACTCCCACCATAAGCTGGTGGAAATCTCATGGCAAGAGGCAAGATTGTAGATTGGATACTCGGAGCTGCGATAAATGGCGTTTGTATCGGTGTGCTTCCAAGCTGCGCCCTCTGATTTCTGTAATTTTTATGTATGACCTATGGCCTACAGTGCATCTTGTATGGATGAAATTCTAGCCTTAACCTACAGGAAATAGAGCCAGCAATCCTGAAGTTTGAACACGTTCTATTGTTGAAACATAATTTCAGTTCTTATTGTTTCTTATCTTGTTATATTGTTATCCAATATCCACCGATGATTTATTACCATGGGGCTTTCTTCTCCGTTTTAAAAATAACTGATCATTTTTCTGGACACATTCAGAGTATTTTTGTTTTAATTTAATAATTATAATGATAAAGTTCATCCACTTAGCACTCAAACATCTAAATGACTACAGCTGATGAGATGATGCAGTGTTACTCTAAATGAATCTGATGCTGGTTACAAATTAGCATCCCTTTTTAGAGATCATAGTATAACCTTGTGCATTTAACCATACATATACCACTTCATCGTGGTTGCTGGTTGAATTAATAAAATTAATCTGAGCTCCCTGATACTGCTATGAGATACAATGCACTCTGTTGGGTCATATGGTGAAGGCTGATGTCATACAGAATGCTTGCTTACTGCCCCAGGGTGAATGTGGTGAGAATTTAAATGCGTTTAGGACACACTGCAGACAGACATTGCATGGCTCATCTCTTGATGCCAGTAGAGGTGTTAACAGCAGGTGAAGAGGAGGGCATCCTGCATCAGGATGTCCATATCAATCACTTTCAAAGGTTTGCTCTGGGGAATCACAGTAAGCCACACTCCAGACAGCCTGTGAATGCATCTCTCTGACATCCAGTCTTTGTTTCCCCCTCCCTCCCTCCCTGTGCGCTGATGTATTGCTGCAGTCCAGGGCAAGGCTTATTTAGTTAAGTCATACTCTATCAAACTAGTTGAAAACCAGCGGCACAAATTGTGTGTGTTCGTATGTGAACGTGTCTGCAGGGATGTATTATCATGTCAACACAAATTCGTATTCTATGCACTCAGCTCCAGCCTGTGCAGACCTTGCCAGCTACAGGACAACATGAAGAATGTGTCCTACGAAAGACCACTGATGGCCTCTAAAACGGCATCTATTTTATTCTAAGTGATACTGTCTGCAGAAATCAATGGACTGATAATGTCTACCTATATGCACTTATCGAGGCAGAAAATTTGCTCGCTTCTTATCTGTCAGGTTGAGAGTGTATGTGTGTTTATTTTCAGGAAGCAGTGAGTGTGTGTCAGCTGAGAAAGAGGTATGCATAGGGGCTGGAATGTGTGTATTGTTAGTGACTGTAGGGGTGAGTAGAAATTCCAATACTGTATTTTTCTCTTTTAATGTGCAGCAGTACGTTTTCTTTGTGGGTTTTTTTATTTTTTAAGTTTTATTGTAAATATTTAGCACAGCTATTGCTAACACCAGCAACTGATTTAGTAATACACACATAAAGGATACAAATATATGTATTTGTGTGTGTGTGTGTGTGTGTGTGTGTGTGTGTGTATCAGGGCAGACTAGATTAATATATTAATGTAAATTATTAAATGAGGTTAACTTAATCTTAACATAAAGGCTCAATGAAGGTTAGATAGATCTGGTGATGATTGAGGAGGCCATGTAAGGTGTTTTGTTTGACATCATCGTGATGGCCATGAAACCACGTTTAAATTGGTTTAGCAGTGTTAATGGACATTAGCGTTCTAGCATCTGAGAATCGTAAAATATTTGCACCATACAGTGCACCTGGTCCTATAAAACAATTCCATACTCAATGGCTGTCATATGATCATGCTGACTAATAATGAGATCTAATGATTCCCATAAGATGGCTGCAAGTATCATTTTGAATAATTAGGAACAGACATCACAGGTAGAATACATCTATGAGTTCTCTAAACAGAGTTGAAGTGGTGTAAACAAGCTGAAAGATGACTCACCAGACTGTATATTGTTGTTCCCATGGCTTGGGAGTCTAGATTATGCATACTTATGTATTGTCCTTAAATACAGCTGCTCTCTGTGAGCTATAATTTCCAGGTTGTGAAGCACATGACATACAGTTTGTTAATATTTGAGGTTACACATTTATGCATCTATCATCTGAATTGTTGCTGCCCATTCGCTTTTGCCCATGCATAGCATATGCTGCTTGCTCAAGACTGCTCCTCTTGTCACAGTAAATAATTGTGTTAGTTTTGTGATCAACATACCTATAATTTCAACACTGACATTTTATGCCTCTGGACAGTTACATAGGGCTAACTCTCAGGTTTCTTTTATAGCTGGAATATACTATTTGGCAATCAACCTAATGAAATGCAGTTTTTCCATTATTTTGTCCACCCATTTTTTATATATATATATATATATATATATATATATATATATATATATATATATATATATATATATATATATAATATATCCTAGTAATCTCAAAGCTGAACTTTTTTAAGAAGAAGGTTAGATCTATAATTATCCATGTTTACTTTAACCCCTTAAGGACCAAACTTCTGGAATAAAAGGGAATCATGACATGTCACACATGTCATGTGTCCTTAAGGGGTTAAAGGGAAACTTTAGCTTAATGAAGCAGTTTTAGTTTATAGATCATACGCTTGCAGTTTCACTGCTCAATTCTCTGCCATTTAGGAATTAAACCACTTAGTTTATGCCACACTGGGCACACCTCCCTGCATGTGACTTCAACAGCCTTCTTGAACACTTCCTGTAAAAAGTCTGCTAATGTTTACACTTCCTTTACTGCAAATTCTGTTTAATTTAAAACTTCTTATCTCCTGCTTTGTTATTAGCCTGCTAGACCCGGCAGGGATCTCCGGTATGCAATTAAAGTTAAAAATACAGAGCAGGAGATAAAAACATTTAAAGTAAGTTACATCTGATTGAAAATGAAACTTATTTTTTTTCATGCAAGCTGTGTCAGTCACAGCTAGGGGAGGTGTGTCTAGCGCTGCATAAACAGAAACAAAAGTAATTTAACTCTAAAATGAGTAGTGAGACTTCAGAGGCATGATCTATACAGAGTTGCTTTGATGCCTACATTACCCCTTTAATACACTCAAAATTATTCCCTATCTGGGTTAGATGAGGTCCCGTATCCCAAACAAGACATGGCATGTATTACTTACCACTCATTCAGTAAATGCCATTACAATTATTTTTTTTTTCAAATTTAGTTTTTATTGTTGTTTTTCATGGTAAAGGGTAAAGGGGTACCGCAAGGAAGAGGGGATAGGGGAGAGGACAACAGTGTTTTACATGTTTCACATAGATATTGACAGAATACATTGGTAACTTGAGAAACATGACTTTTATAGCGGGTACAATGTTTCAATATGAACGTGTCCGTACATGAGGTATTCAACAGATATCAGCAATCGTTGTTCTATGCAGGGGCGTATTAGCCGCGAGGCAAACAAGGCATTTGCCTTGGGCGGCATTTTCCAGGGGGCGGCAAAAAACGCCGCCCCCAAATGCCCAAGGCAAATGTCTTGTTAGCCTTGCGGCTAACAGACATGCTGGGCTGGTTGCTGGGCGGGCGGGCGGCCGGCGAGGGAGCTCTTCCCCTGAGCTCTCTGCTCAGCTCCCTCGCGCGCCGCCCGCAGAGTGAGACTGGGAGCCGGAATATGACGTCATATTCCGGCTCCGCCTCCCAGCCTCACTCTGCGGGCGGCGCGCGAGGGAGCTGAGCAGAGAGCTCAGGGGAAGAGCTCCCTCGCCGGCCGCCCAGCCTGCCCGCCAGTGCCGCCCTGCAGCCACTGGACCACCAGGGAATGGGAGAACCCCCCCACCCCCAGCATTCCCAAAGGTAAGGAGGCTGGGGGGGGGGGAGTAAATAAAAAAAAAAAAGTGTTAATGTGAGTGTGTGTGTGTGTGTGTGTGTCTCTGACTGTGTGTGTCTGTTAGTGTGTGTCTGTTAGTGTGTGTGTGTGTGTGTGTGTTAGTGTGTGTCTGTGACTGTGTGTGTGTGTGTCTATTAGTGTGTGTGTCTGACTGGTGTGTGTCTGTTAGTGTGTGTGTGTCCGACTGTGTGTGTCTGTTAGTGTGTGTGTGTGTCCGACTGTGTGTGTTTGTTAGTGTGTGTCCGACTGTGTGTGTTTGTTAGTGTGTGTGTCTCACTGTGTGTGTATGTTAGTGTGTGTGTCCGACTGTGTGTGTTTGTTAGTGTGTGTGTCCGACTGTGTGTGTTTGTTAGTGTGTGTGTGTCCGACTGTGTGTGTTTGTTAGTGTGTGTGTCCGACTGTGTGTGTTTGTTAGTGTGTGTGTCTCACTGTGTGTGTCTGTTAGTGTGTGTGTCCGACTGTGTGTGTTTGTTAGTGTGTGTGTCTCACTGTGTGTGTCTGTTAGTGTGTGTGTGTCCGACTGTGTGTGTCTGTTAGTGTGTGTGTCCGACTGTGTGTGTTTGTTAGTGTGTGTGTCCGACTGTGTGTGTCTGTTAGTGTGTGTGTCCGACTGTGTGTGTTTGTTAGTGTGTGTGTCTCACTGTGTGTGTCTGTTAGTGTGTGTGTGTCCGACTGTGTGTGTCTGTTAGTGTGTGTGTCCGACTGTGTGTGTTTGTTAGTGTGTGTATCCGACTGTGTGTGTCTGTTAGTGTGTGTGTTTGTTAGTGTGTGTGTCCGACTGTGTGTGTTTGTTAGTGTGTGTGTGTCCGACTGTGTGTGTTTGTTAGTGTGTGTGTCTCACTGTGTGTGTTTGTTAGTGTGTGTGTCTCACTGTGTGTGTCTGTTAGTGTGTGTGTCTCACTGTGTGTGTCTGTTAGTGTGTGTGTCCGACTGTGTGTGTTTGTTAGTGTGTGTGTCCGACTGTGTGTGTCTGACTGTGTTTGTCTGTTAGCTAGTGTATGCGTATCTGTCAGTGAATATGTGTGTATTTAGAAGGCGGGGCAGGGGGGAAGGGTTGGGTGGGGGTGGCGCGCGCGTGCGCGGGGGGGGGGTGTCTGAGTTTTGTCCTGCCTAGGGCAGCACAAAACCAAGATACACCACTGGTTCTATGTCATATAACCAGCTAGTTGCGGTGCCTGTCGAAACCCAATCTGCATGCTACTCTGTTCTACAATAGGGAGTTAAAACTTGGAATAGTCAGGGTATCGTGGAGGGGGCCAACTAGTAGGAGTCAATGAATGTGGCCTAAGGCAGGTGGTGAGTGGGGTCTGCACTGTCCTGGAGTGCGTGGCGTGGTGAGGGTTATAAGGATTCTAAGGAATCGTGGCTCTTTAGGGGTTGGCCTGTGAGTTTAGGTCTTATGAGTGTTTCGGTACTCAGTCTCCCACACTCACCATGTGGATTCAAATTGTTGTTTGGATCGTGCTGTCATTAGGAATAACTTTTCGTAGGTATAAAATTGATCTAGCTTATCCAGTAGTTGCGTCATTGATGGGCAATGTCGGGATTTCCACCCTTGTGCCAGGAGGCTTCTTGCTGCCATTAATGTTAATACCGTAATCTGTCTGTCACCTGGGCTTAACTGCGCAGGTAGCAGTAACGTGGCACATGGTGGGGGTTAGGGGGAAGTCCGGGATGTTCAGTTTGTCTAGTATGGTACGAGTTTGCGTCCATAGGGGTCGGATATCCTCGCAGGACAATATGTTTCAATGTACCTAGGGCATTGCTACATCTCCAACAGGTAGGTGGAGTGTTGTAAAATATTCGATGTAGACGCTGGGGGGTCATGCACCAACGGTACATAAGTTTCCTGTGCCCCTCGATATGAGAGTAGCAACGGGTCCACTTCAAAGCACTTCACCAGTCATCATGCGTTAATGTCTCATTACAGTCTGCCTCCCATTTGGCTTTGTAAGATAGGGGTGCTGTGGGTGTGATCTCCTGCCATACCTTATAGCATAGCGCCAGTGTTTTTGGTTTTGTCGGTGTAGACCAGCACCCGTCTAAGAGCATGGCAGGGGCAACCCATTTGGGGTCGAGTATAGTGGAGCTGCGTGGTATATATGAGAGAGGATACTCTTCAGTTGCAGGTATGAAAAGATGGCCCAGTTTGGTAAGTGCCATTGAGTCTGTAGTTCGGGTAAGGGGATTATTTCTCTGTTCCTCATCAGCTGAGATATGTGGGTGATCCCTGCTGTAGACCAGAATAGTAATTGGGATGTCTTGTGACACAGCTTTAATGGTCGAGATAGGTGCTCTTGGGTGGAATTTGTCTTGGTGGCCTATGCTGGAAAAGAACTTGTCCCATATTTCTACGGTGTGAGATGTAGTCGGGAAGAGTGTGGGCTTTTTTTTTCCTAAGTCGTCGTGGTGTCCACATATAGTCTATAATTGGTAGGTCTGGACTTTGCGCTTTCTCCCTGTCCGTCCACTGTAAGAGATTGGGCTGGGCATGGGGGAGAACTCCATTAGTTAGTGCTGCGGCTCTATAGTACTGTCCAATATTTGGTAGGCCCTCCCAGTCTAGGTGTGAGTTGAAGGAGCTGTATTGGCACTCTGGGTTTTTTACCCGCCCAAATGAATGTATTACAGAGTTTCTGTAGGTCTTTACAGTATTTGTTGGGGAGTTTTAAGGGTAACATTCTGAAAAAGTACAGGATGCGGGGGAGGATCATCATTTTGTATGCATTGATTTTCTCCATCCATGAGAGCATGACATGTTTCCATTTGTTCAGTTCAGTTTTACACACTAAGACTAGGGAGTTGTAGTTAAGTGTTAGTGTCGTGCTTTTTGAGGACGCTATCTTCATCCCTAAATACGTAATAGATGTCGATCTCCAATCGAAGTGGAAATCGCTGCGTATGGAGTCTACAGTTAGCTTCGGTAGGCCAATGGGTAGTGCTTGGGTTTTATCTTGATTTAAGCGATAGTGGGAAATGTACCCAAATCTCTGCAGTAGGGCCATAAGTGGAGGCAAGGATTTTTGTGGTTTAGAGAGGGTTATGAAAATATAATCTGCAAAAAGTGCTAGGCTATATGTTCTATCGTGTATATCTATACCCTGGATGTCAGGGTGACCACGGACCTTGTGTGCCAGGGGTTCTAGAGATAGTATGTAGAGAAGGGGTGAGAGTGGGCACCCCTGCCTGGTACCATTTGTGATTGTGAATGGTTGGGATAAAAATACGTTGTGTGACACCCTAGCTTCTGGAGCACTATACAGGGCCATAATACTTGTTATTACGCTTCCAGGAAAATTTAATTTTTTCATCACTTCGGTCATGTATGTCCAATTTAGGCGATCGAAGGCCTTCTCGGCATCCAGCATCAAGAACAGGCCCTCAGAACTTTGTTTATGTAGGGTGACCATTATGTTAAGAATTTTCCTGGTGTTGTCTGAGCCCTGACGTCCTTTCACAAAGCCTGATTGGTCATTATTTAAAAGTTTGTGGAGGAGCGGTGACAGTCTATTACTAAGGAGCTTCGCGTAGATTTTGGCATCGCTGTTAAGTAAGGAGATAGGTCTAAAATTCTTACATTGTGTCGGGGGTTTCCCTGGCTTCGGGAGGGTTGAGATATGGGCTAATAACATCTCCTCCGGTAGAGTGCCTCTCTTTGCACTCGCGTTCAGGACCTCTAAGAGGTGTGGTGAGATGAGAGGGGCAAAGGTGTGATAGTAAGCGTTGGGGAGACCATCTGGGCCTGGTGATTTATGAGCTGGGAGGTGGGATATGGTGTCGGTCAGTTCCTCTAGAGTGAATGGGCTTTGTAGGAATTCTCTGTCGTCGGTAGTTAAACCGGGTAGTTCCAAGTCCCCCAAGAAGTCACTTATGGTTTGTGGGGTCGGGGTAGTTACGGTTGGGTCCTTCGCAAGGTTATACAAATCTCCGTAGTAGTTTGCAAATTTAGATACTATACCCTGCGGATCTATTATGTGCTTTCCATTCCCATCTTCCAGATAGGCTATTCTGGAGGCTCTATGTTTAAGCTGCGCAGCCAGTTTTGCGCCCGCCCTGTTCCCGTTGGCAAAAAAGTTGTGCTTTACTCTACGGAGAGCGTATGTCGTTTTTGCCATCTCCAAAGCTCTCAGTCGGGATTGTAACAGTAGGAGTTGTGTATGCGTCGTGGGGTTAGGGCTGTGTTTGTTAGAGTGTGTTAATTGAGCCATTTCCGATATAAGGGAGTTGTATTCTGCAGCCCTTAGCTTTTTAGCTCGGCTTGCCTGCTTTATAAAACTACCTCGGATGCATGCCTTGTGCGCTAACCAGATTTGGTCTACGGAGGACTCTTTAGTAGTATTTTCTTGAAAGTAGTTAGTGAGATCTACATTTATTTGTGTCATAATATTGTGGTCTGCTAAAAGCGTCTCATTGAGCCTCCAGGAGCCAGTTCCTTTGCTAAGAAAAGGTGCTCTCAAGCTCATCGTAATGGGTGCGTGGTCAGACCACGAGATTAATCCAATGGCAGTTTCTTCTATAGTAGGCAGGTAAGTGGCCGGGAGTAGCTGTTGTGCGCAGCAGTATGGCAGGTGAAATAGACCTCTGTGGGATGTTGAATGCGCCAGGGGTCTACCAGCTGGTGGGAGGACAGGGTAGCGCATATCTTAGACGTTAAAACCGCTCTCTGTTTTAAAGATGTCGCTGAGATATCAGCTGTGGATGAGGCGTCTGTTTTACTGTCAATCAGGAAGTTAGTGTCACCACCCATAATGACTTCCCCGTATTTATAGAGGTCTGCAAGCGCTAAAATCGTAAGTAGGAAGTCATGTTGGTTATCATTAGGGCCATACATATTAATTAAAGTATAGGGATTATTGTTGATAAGGCATTAGGTATCAAGATTAAGTATCATCCCTTTTTGGCACTAATCTTGTGTACCAATGAAAATGCTGCATCTTTACTTGGATCAGCATCTTTACTTTATCAGTATTGAAACACCTCGTTTCTTAGTTGTATAACAAGTATGGAAGTCATGGGGGTAGTCTTTAGAGTTAAATCTTGGCCTGCCCCTCCAGGTGAAATGCGTTTCTTGATAAAAGGCTATTAGGGCTTGACTCTTTTTGGCTTCACTTATGGCCAGTCTCCTTTTATTCGGGGAGTTAAGCCCCTTTGCATTTAGAGATAAAATTTTAATTGACATTGGGGTGGGCGTATAGTGTGCTTCTGTGTGGATATTGGCTCTCTGTCCCTCTTAGCCCTTTTCATGATTCCAACTAAAAGGCTATTATTCGGTTCCCTAGCGCCACCACTGGTAGTATCATAACCTTCGTGGGCAACCTATGGCCTGCGTCCAACATACTAATTTCGTTAAGGATAGGGAAAACTGGGGAGAAACTATTTACAACATTCCGTATGTCACGGAAAATGACATTCGGCTGCCTATAGCAACGGAGAGTTATGGCCAGTAGTAGGCCTTGGGGGTGATTCATTCTTGATATTTGTATGAAGGTTACTTGATCTTGCATCTGATTTAAAGATGGAAGGTTAGTACAGAGTGGGCAGTAGCTCGCCCGGAACAGCAAGGTAGTTTGTCATTGAATTAGCCTTAAGGGGGGGGGGGAGGCAAGGGGTATTTTTGCGTAAAATAACTATAACTAGGTCTAACTAACATGCATCTGGTACATTATATAACCAATACATTACAACAGTTCTGAACGTCGCGGCCATCTCATGGAAATTCCGGCCTCTTGGCGACGCGGTGTGTTCAGGTGATTGAGGCACCAGAATTTGCTGAGGGCCGGCGCGTCTTGCGGGCCTGTGACCAGTCTTTAACCAGAGACTTTAACGTTAGATTGGTGGTAGTGGCTGTTTGTTCCACACCAGTAGAGGGAAGCAGTATTTGCCATTCCTGCAGTAGTCGTTTCCTTCCAGTAGGTCGGTGATAGACCTATCCACTCAATTCCTTTTTACAAGTAGTTTGGTGGGAAAGCCCCATTTATAAGGGATGTTAGCATTCCTCAATGCTTCGGTTATGGGTGCGAAAGTGCGCCGCTTAAGCATAGTGGCGGAAGATAAATCCGTAAAGATTTGGATGTTTTGGTAAGATTCCGGACATTTTTTCAGAGTTCTGGAGACTTGCATAATTCGATCTTTTACAGTGTAAAAGTGGATTCTGGTGATTGCGTCTCTTGTTGCGTCCGGAGGTAGGTGTTTAGGTTTAGGAAGTCTGTGTGTTCTGTCTAGCATTAGGTCCAGATTGGTTAAGGAGGGTATGAGCGATTTGAATAAGTCCTGCACATACCTAGGTAGGTATGTGTATTGCTTCAGGGATTCCTCTGATGCGGACATTATTTCTCCTGCTTCTGTCCTCGTGGTCTGTTACTCTCTCCTCCAGAGTTTGCAGTTTTAGTTTGAGCGAGGAGTAGGCCTCAGCTACAGAATTGTGAGCGTCTATGAGTTCATCAGTGGGCTCTTCTAGCTTGGCGGTTCTTTCACCTATGTTATGGATGTCGGCTTTTATTTCTGCCGTCATTTGTTGAATATCTGCTTTAAGTGAGGTTTTCAGCTCCTGCATTATTGTTCTCACCGAGAGTTCTGTTGCTGGGTTAGAGTGTTCAGTGTTATCCGCGGCGTGTTCACCCGTGTCGGAGTTTTGCGCCGGAGAACTAGGCCTATCGGCGCCATCCTGGTCTCCATGTTCCAGCGTTTGGTGCACTTGGTGCAAAGTGTGAGTTCAGCATTTTTTGTTTGAATTTCTTTGCCGTTTTCGTTGCCATGCTGTTGTACAATATTTCCCCTTAGTTCTTGGCTCGTTTTCGGGTCGATTTGCCGGCTATATCAAGCTGTGAAAGCCGGTGTCCGGGAGAGCTCTAGCCCCCCCCCCCCCTCCTCCCCCCCGCCATTACAATTATTTTTTAAAATATATATTTTTATAGCATTTGTACCTTGTTTACTGTATGACTGTTGGTAGAGTTTAGCATTATTCCTCCAAACATGTTTAATGTTTCTCTTTCAATTTGCACTTAGACACACTATATACGGTAAATATGCAGATAATTATTTTAACAGTTATTATAGTCTGTAAATTGTCAGTAACTATGCACTTCCATAAACCGTACAGCCCTAAAACATTCCATGAATGATACCTGTTAAAGTCAGCTGATATATAGCTTTAAGATAAAGTTATCCCCAGCTACTGTACAATCATAACAGTGCCTGAGTGTATTATTCAGTTTCTGAATGAAGTTTGATTCATGGGCTGCATGTATTTATTTATTTTATTGTTTACTTGCAGCTTGGATTTTAAAGATGTAATTGTGTATTGTTGACACATTTTTTAGCAGTTCATGTTTTGGAAGATCTTTCTTTACTCAAGCTGGAGATGAGGAGAAATCAAGCTGCTGCTCAGCATTATTTCCGTCAAAGATATTGTGTCAGAGTATCCGTATGTCAGTTGGGATGATGGAGTGATTTGGTTAGATTAGTTTATTTGTTCATGCCATGCTTTTGATTATAGATAATACTTGTAAGAAATGATGTCACATGGAAGGAATTATTTGATATATTAATAATGGCTAGTAAAGTGTAGCGATGTCTATTTAAATGTATTAATACGTTACTCCAAGCACCATAACCACTTCAGTGCTTTGAGGTGGTTATGGTGCAAGGACCCTGTACATGCAGCGTTTCAGTCAGTATATTTAGATATGTTATATTGCTCAAGGAGGTGTTATCCCACCACTGGCAGCTTAGGACACGGACTGGCCTGTCTTCTTGGGCAGCCATTGGTTAACAGACATCAGGGGATGAAGTGTTAGTTCACCTTCCCTTCCCATGCTACACTCTCTCTAGCAGCCATGATGCTAACCTGCGGGTTCCCTGTAAGTAGGAGTACTGGCTGGGCATGATGAGCCTACTGAACTGCAGTAAAGTGGCATGCTAAGCCAGTACTCTAATACAGTGTGTTTGCTCCAACCCTCACCGTCCCAATCATGGTGGCATGTCTTGTCCAATTGTGGGTGCTTGCCTGCCTTCACTTGTTCCCTCTGGTAACTCAGATTGCTGACTCCAGCATGAGGTAAGAAGACAGTTACCACTTAAACTCATGTTGCCTGCTTTCATTTGTGCCTTCTCTACATTAGTATGGTCCCATCACGAATGCATATTTTCAAACTCTCTTTGTCAACTGACAGCTTCTGTTCTTCTCTCAAACATGCAGTTGTTAATCCCATCCTAAAAAAGTCATCCCTTGACCCACTTCTACCTTCTAACTACCATCCCATATCACTACTCTCCTTCACTTTCTCAATACTAACTCTCTCCTTGACCCTCTTCAGTCTGGCTTCCACTATCTCCATTCCGCTGAAACTGCCCTACCCAAAGTGACTATTAACTTAATCACTCCTAAATCTAAAGGTTATTACTCTCTTAATCCTCCTCTACCTCTCTGCTCACTTTGATACTGTCAACCACTTTCTTGTTTTTCAAAATCTGCCAAGGTTAGACACCCTAAAATGCAAACAGTGAGGCAAGTTCAACCTTATATAATAGAGAGTCAGACATATTACTGGGCCTTAGAGTGGCGGGACCTAACGTAATTATGTAAGGTATAGAGAATTGTCGAAGAAAAAACCAAGGTCACAACAGGGGACAGACAGATGAACGAGAATAACACAGCCAAAAGTCAAGAATATCAGAAATCAGATTAACAGTAAAACAAAGCCAGGTCAGTTACTAGTATATCAAGCCAAATAGGAACGTACTCTTGGGCTAGCAAAAACCATAACAGGGCAATGAAGAGAGGTAGGTCACAATGTCTTAATACAGGCCACTGTGGCCCCTGATTCGTTTGTGTCACTCTTTGCTCCCAAAAGTAAAGCAATCTACATTATGTGTGGGTGCCCTTCCAGTACTATTTGCCCACACATGACGATTTTGATAAAGGAGGTGTTCTCTCTGAACGCTCATTTGGTGTCTCTTTCTCTGGTGTCACATCTCTCCCGAAGCCTGTCTCAGTTTGTGTTCCCCAAGATTCTGTTATGGTCCTCTTTTATTATCCATCTACACTGCTTCTCTCACTAACCTTATTAACTCCCTTGGATTTCAGTACTATCTATGTGTTGACGATGTACAGATTAACCTCTCCTCCGCAGACCTCTCTCCTGCGTTTTTGGAACATGTCACAAACTGCCTCTTGTAATCTTTCTAGGACTGAACTCCTCATCTTTTCTCCCAAAATCAATCCTTCTCTCTCATTCGCCCTGCAAGTCAATGGAACACCTATTACCCCAACCCCTCATGCTCGCTGTCTTGGTGTTACTTTCGACTTAGGTCATACCATTTCTTCTCCCATCCAGGTGGCTGTAGCTTGCACTTTAAAAATAGTGCCCGCTTTCACCCTTTTCTAACCTTTTCAAATCACCTTCTCCTGACATCTGCTTGTTCTTACACTTTCATCTGCAGATGTGCCCCGTTTCTTTGGAATTTGCCACCCCATGCCAACAGACTCTCCCCTAGCCTCCAGTCCTTCAAAAAGTAACTCAAAACACACCTCTTTAGGAGTGCATACCATCTTTCTGGGTGACATTTCTCTCATTTCACTTCCCTCACCTCAATAGCCAAGCTCACTCTCTCTCCTGCCACTGTTTGGTTCTTCCACTCATCACTTTTACCATTTTATTTGATTACATCATATCCATCAATCCCTACCCCCTCGGACATGCTGTTATTTTTCTTCTGCGTCTTTACCAATTCCTCACACATTGTAAGCTAATTTGAGCAGGGACTTATTTACCTCTTGTCTCTTTGTATTCAGTATATCAATTGCTTTTTGTCAAATAGCCCCATTTAATAATCACATAAATAATAATAATAATAATAATAATAATAGTAGCGCCCCACACTATTTCCTGACTTTAGGTCAAATGCACTGTTCTAAAATGCCGGTGCCTGCCTGACATTGATGCATCTTACTCCCCCATCACTGTTATTGTAGCCAGACACACCCCTGCCTCGCACCTCATGGGGTTATGAGCAGCCTTCTGCTATATAAGATAGCAGGCAGGCATCACATATATTATTTTCATTCAGCTGAGAACTAGAACTTATATAAGGATTACATTTTTAATAGAAAAAAATACTTTGGTTATATGTAGTTGCTAAACAGTTACCAGAGGCGTAACTAGAAACCACGGGGCCCGGTGCGAAAATTGCCAAGGCCCCCCGCCCCTCCCAAGCACACACACGTCTACCCACCGCCACCCCATACATCTACCCACCCCCTCCCTTATCTTGTCCCCCTACACATGCAGACACACACATATACAGAGACATACACACAGACACTTACATACAAACAAACACACACACAGACAGACAGACACAGGGCCGGCCTTAGGCCTTTAGGCGCCCTGTGCGAAAAATCTTCACAGCGCCGTCCCTTTCCCGTCCCCCCCTCCTCCCCCCCACTTCTTCCCCCCCTCCTTCCCCCTTCCCACACACCCTGACACACGCGCACACACAAACACATGCAGGCAGTCACACACAGACAGCCACACACAAACACACAGACATAGAATGTGACGGCAGATAAGAACCATTCGGCCCATCTAGTCTGCCCAGTCAGTCACATACACAGGCATACAGCCACACACAGGCAGACAGCCACACACAATCACACACACACACACACAGGGAGGCAGCCACACACACAGGCAGGCACACACAGACAGCCACACACAAACACACATACAGACTGCCAAACACACAGAGGCAGACAGCCACACACACACACACACACACAGACAGTGACACACACAGTGGCAGACAACCACACACACAGGCAGACAGCCACACACACACAGTCACACACACAGATCGTCACACACACACACAGGCAGACAGTCACACACACACACACAGGCAGACAGTCACACACACAGGCAGTCACACACACAGGCAGTCACACACACACACACACACACACAGGCAGTCACACACAGGCAGACAGTCACACACACACACACACACACACACAGTCACACACACACACACACAGACAGTCACACACACACAGTCACACACAGGCAGACAGTCACACACACACAGTCACAAACACAGGCAGACAGTCAAACACACAGACACACACAAGCAGACAATCACATAGTTACCTCTATTCCTTGTGGAGGCAGACAGGCAGTTCAGCTCCTGGATTCTGGTCGTGGGGGGAAGCAGGGACTCCTTCCTGCTTCCCCTGCAACAATAAGACAGCATTTTAGCTCCGCCCCACCGCATGTTAAGCCCCGCCCCCGCACGCTAAGCTCCGCTGCGATTTTTTTATTTTTATTTTTCTGCCATGTGTGAGCTGTGCGGCCGCAGGGCGCCCCCTGCTCCATGGCGCCCTGTGCGGCCGCACAGCTCGCACATCCCTAAGGCCGGCCCTGGACAGACACATGTACATACACACACATACATACACACACAGACATACATACATACAAACACACACACAGACAAACACACACATACAGACAAAATATTTTAGTAATGAAGCTTTGAAAACTATTGATCATGATCCCATTTCCCTGGTTTTAGTTAGTATCTGGCAGATTTATAAAGAATTGCACCTGTTACTCGCTGCTAGTGTGACATGTAACCCGACATGTTTCATTTGCCCAGATATGTAACTGACTGAGATTGTGGTGGGGTCATTCTTGCATTTACTGCCAATTGTATATCTATCCATTCGTGTGAGCTAGGACTGACAGGACACCTATGTCTCTATCTTGAATGTGTGTAAATCCAGTATTTATTTATAAAATATTTTACCAGGAAGGATACATTAAGATTTCACTTGTTTTCAAGTATGACCTGAGTCCAATACAATAGGGTACAATAAAATACAAAAACAATATTAATACACAATATATGCAAAATTTAACATAGAACAGGTAAGAAATATATAATCAAAAATAACAGGTGCATTCTGTTTTGAGATATGTAGAGAGGGATCTTTTAAATTATTTTAGGCTTGGGGAAGATTTAAAAGTGTGCGGGAGGTTGTTCCGAGAAGATTTGAAAGTGTGCGGGAGGTTGTTCCATAATTGCGGTGCTCTATAGGAAAAGGAGGATCAAGCCGCTTTCTTTTTTTATTGAGGTAGGCTAAGTAAAGTGTTGGTACCATAGGCGTGCGCAGCCTATTGCATTAGGGTGTGCACCCTCAAGCACAAGCACAAGCACACGTGGCGTGTATATATATATATATATATATATATGTATATGTATGTATATATATATACACATATATACACACACACACAAAGCTGTGTGTGTGCTGTGTGAGGGTGCTGTTAGTGTGATTGTGTGTGCTGGTAGTGTACTATGTGGGTGAGGGTGTTTGTGTGTGCGTGCTTGTGAGGGTGCTGTGAATGTACTGTGTGTCAGGGTGCTGTTTGTGTGTGTGTGTGTGTGTGTGTGTGTGCACTTGTGAGGGTGCTGTAAATGTACTGTGTGTCAGGGTGCTGTTTGTGTGTGAGGGTACTGGTAGTGTTTTGTGTGTGTGTGTTTGTTAGGGTCCTGTTTGTGTTTGTGAGGGTGCTGTGTGTGTGGGTGCTGTATGTGTATGTGGGTGCTGTATGTGTGTGTGGGTGCTGTATGTGTGTGGATGCTACATGTGTGTGGGTGCTGTATGTGTGTGGGTGCTGTGTGTCTGTGGGTGCTGTATGTGTGTAGGTGCTGTGTATGTCTGTGGGTGCTGTGTAGGTCTGTGGGTGCTGTGTATGTCTGTGGGTGCTGTGTATGTCTGTGGGTGCTGTGTATGCCTGTGGGTGTGCTGTGTATGCCTGTGGGTGTGCTGTGTATGTCTGTGGGTGTGCTGTGTATGTGTATGTGTGTGGGTGCTGTGTATGTCTGTGGGTGCTGTGTGTGGGTGCTGTGTATGTCTGTGGGTGCTGTGTATGTCTGTGGGTGCTGTGTATGTCTGTGGGTGCTGTGTATGTGTGTGGGTGCTGTGGATGTCTGTGGGTGCTGTGTATGTCTGTGGGTGCTGTGTATGTCTGTGGGTGCTGTGTATGTCTGTGGGTGCTGTGTGTGGGTGCTGTGTATGTCTGTGGGTGCTGTGTATGTCTGTGGGTGCTGTGTGTGGGTGCTGTGTGTGGGTGCTGTGTATGTCTGTGGGTGCTATGTATGTGTGTGTGGGTGCTGTGTATGTGTGTGTGTGTGTGTGCTGTGTATGTGTGTATGTGTGTGGGTGATTGTGGGGGGTGGAGGTGGGGGTACATTACTAAATATCCCCCCTCCCTTCTTACTTTAAGTGGGGAGGGGGGATTCTTGTTCCTTGTCCCTGGTGGTCCAGTGGAGGTGGAGGCAGATCAGTTATCCCCCCTCCCTTCTTACCTTATGCCTGGGAGGGGGGATCCTGCTGCTGCTGCCATCCCTGGTGGTCCAGAGGAGAGTGAACTCTAGCCCCGCAGGGCTAGAGTTCACTCACGCGAGATCTGAGCGTTGCCGCGGCAACGCTCAGATCTCGCGAGAGGAACCCGGCGGAGCTGCTGGCAATAGCTCCCCGGGTCCTCTCCTGCCTCCCTCACTGCCTGTGAGCCGGTGAGGGGAGGCTGAGAGCAGAGCCGGCGCTCGGATAGCGCCGGCTCTGCATGAGCCGACAGGGGAGATCCTGAGATCTCCCCTGCCGGTCTCAATGCATAGGCGTGCCGCGGGGATTAGGGTGTGCCCAGGCACACCCGGCACACCCCGTGCGCACGCCTATGGTTGGTACTAGATCGGAGGTTATAGGAGGTGGGAACAGCCGGGGAAAGCATTGTGTTCAGGTAGGGTGGGAGTTTTCCAGAAAAGCTCTTAAACACAAGACTGGAAAGATGAAGGGTGCGTCTGGATTCCAGCGACAGCCAGTTTAGTTTTTTAGCATGTCACAATGGTGGGTCCTGTAATTACATTGTAGCACAAAGCGGCAGAATGAGTTATACAATGTATTAACGTGAGTTTGTGGTGCAGGTGCATAAACTACATCCCCATAATCAACGATTGGCATCAGCATTTGCTGTACAATCTTTTCCTTTACTGTGGGGCTTAGGCAGGATTTGTTTCTGTACAGGGCACCTAGTTTTGGATAAAGTTTAGATGCAAGCTTTTCTATGTGCAGGCCAAAAGATAGATTGGGGTCTAACATCATACCCAAGTATTTGAAAGAGTGGACTGCGGTCAGTGTGTTATTTGATTTTGTTTTGATATTTGATTTTATGGGTCTGTTATTATGGGGTACGTTTATTTATATATATATATATATTTATGTGTGTATATTGGGTACAGGGGGTTAAGTACAGAGTCACATCCTTTTGGAAAGAGAGAGGGTCAGGAGGGGGTTTAAATCCAGTATTTAATTGTAAGTGTGTATTGGAATGCAGTGAATGTGTGTGTTTTTCACATTCATTTCTAGTCTTTCTGGCTATCTGGGAGGATGGTTACCAGAGCAACGCAAGGATGTAAGTGGTGCGTGGGGGACAACATGAAAACTTGCATCTCGCTGAGAGTTTGGGAAGTAGCCAGGAGGTGACTGGACCACCCAAATGCAATCCAATCATAATGATGTGATCTCTAACACTGCAGGCAGGCGGCCTCAAATTCATCGCCGTGTTCCTTACTCTTTTTTTCCTCTCTCTAACAAATTATACAGAAATCCTATGTGCAAATTTACAGAGTTTTAACATTGCTTTAATTATGACATCGCAGCGTGAAGTAGACTGCAAGCTTTCAAGAGCATAGACTTCTTTTTCTACCATACTACTGGGCTTTATTTACAAAGGGGGAAGTTTGTCCGTACGTGTATCAACA
The DNA here is from genome assembly GCF_036172605.1 of Pelobates fuscus. Taxonomy (NCBI): domain Eukaryota; kingdom Metazoa; phylum Chordata; class Amphibia; order Anura; family Pelobatidae; genus Pelobates; species Pelobates fuscus. The sequence continues at coordinate 245,280,964 of NC_086317.1, forward strand.
TGAGAGGGAAAAAAATTGATTAGCGGAGGGAATAGGGAGGAGAGAATGTTGCAGCTAGGGATGGAGGGGAGACACAATCGTTCCTTGCAAGAGAGAAGCAGTAAACGTCTGTCTGCTATACTCGCTGTGAAGATGTAAAATATGTACAGAATTGACATTAAGCAAATTGTGGGCTGCCTTAGTTATGTGTTCTGGCAGTACAAGCAGCCCCTGGCACGCAAGTGCAAATAACTGCACACCCAGACTCCTTCCACCATGACCACCTCAAAAACAGAAGATTAAATTTTTTGGTGCAAATAATATCACTTTAAGCCAACCCAAAAATAAATACATCCTAAACCTATCCCTACTATTCCTAAACCTAAAGAAATACCCGTTTTAATTCCACCAACTTGTTCCTTATTATGGAGAAATCATTATGTGACTAATTTAACAGATCATTGACCTAAAGCACTAACATTAGGCAAATTAAGCATTTACCTGGAGTACCGGCTCTCAGTAAGCCTTTGCACCCCATACAACATACACACAGACTTCCAACCACAACACACACAAACTACCTTCACATGGCAAAGACTCCCCACTCCACAAAACACACACAACCAATACAAGCATCCATTAGAAGTCAGTGACTGTGTAAGGAGAGCATTAGTCAGTATAGCAAGCATCAGTCCAAGATAAATTCTGAAGTGGTTGGAAAGATCCTCAAGAGAGATAAAGGAAACTATACACGCTAGATGCATGGCTTCAGACTGAGAACATCATTTCCAATGTAAAGCATCAGTTTGGTAGTGGCATCATTTTGTAGGTATATTTTACTTTGCCAAGAACTGGGTAATTTTAAGAATTGAGAGTACCCACACAGCCTCCCCACACCACACACAGCCCTCCACTTAACACATATAGCCTCACAACTCACACAGTTACCCACATGCAATTCACACAGACTCCACACAAACACATTTATTTATTTATATATAAAGTATTTTCCCAGGAAGAATACATTGAGATTTCTCTCATTTTCAAGTATGTCCACAGATAACAACATCCCCACAGATAACATACACAGCATCCCCGCAGATAACATACACGGCATCCCCACAGATAACATACACGGCATCCCCACAGATAACATACACTGCATCCCCACAGATAACATACACAGCATCCCCACAGATAACATACACGGCATCCCCACAGATAACATACACGGCATCCCCACAGATAACATACACCGCATCCCCACAGATAACATACACAGCATCCCCACAGATAACATACACCGCATCCCCACAGATAACATACACAGCATCCCCACAGATAACATACACCGCATCCCCACAGATAACATACACAGCATCCCCACAGATAACATACACAGCATCCCCACAGATAACATACACAGCATCCCCACAGATAACATACACAGCATCCCCACAGATAACATACACAGCATCCCCACAGATAACATACACAGCATCCCCACAGATAACATACACAGCATCCCCACAGATTACATACACAGCATCCCCACAGAACACATACACAGCATCCCCACAGAACACATACACAGCATCCCCACAGATTACATACACAGCATCCCAACAGATAACATACACAGCATCCCAACAGATAACATACACAGCATCCCCACAGATAACATGCATAGCATCCCCACAGACAACATACACAGCATCCCCACAGATAACATACACAGCATCCCCACAGATAACATACACAGCATCCCCACAGATAACATACACAGCATCCCCACAGATAACATGCATAGCATCCCCACAGACAACATACACAGCATCCCCACAGATAACATACACGGCATCCCCACAGATAACATACACAGCATCCCCACAGATAACATACACAGCATCCCCACAGATAACATACACAGCATCCCCACAGATAACATACACAGCATCCCCACAGATAACATACACAGCATCCCCACAGATAACATACACAGCATCCCCACAGATAACATACACAGCATCCCCACAGATAACATACACCGCATCCCCACAGATAACATACACAGCATCCCCACAGATAACATACACAGCATCCCCACAGATAACATACACCGCATCCCCACAGATAACATACACAGCATCCCCACAGATAACATACACCGCATCCCCACAGATAACATACACCGCATCCCCACAGATAACATTCACAGCATCCCCACAGATAACATACACAGCATCCCCACAGATAACATACACAGCATCCCCACAGATAACATACACAGCATCCCCACAGATAACATACACAGCATCCCCACAGATAACATACACAGCATCCCCACAGATAACATACACAGCATCCCCACAGATAACATACACAGCATCCCCACAGATTACATACACAGCATCCCAACAGATAACATACACAGCATCCCAACAGATAACATACACAGCATCCCCACAGATAACATGCATAGCATCCCCACAGACAACATACACAGCATCCCCACAGATAACATACACAGCATCCCCACAGATAACATACACAGCATCCCCACAGATAACATACACAGCATCCCCACAGATAACATGCATAGCATCCCCACAGACAACATACACAGCATCCCCACAGATAACATACACAGCATCCCCACAGATAACATACACAGCATCCCCACAGATAACATACACAGCATCCCCACAGATAACATACACGGCATCCCCACAGATAACATACACGGCATCCCCACAGATAACATACACGGCATCCCCACAGATAACATACACAGCATCCCCACAGATAACATACACAGCATCCCCACAGATAACATACACAGCATCCCCACAGATAACATACACAGCATCCCCACAGATAACATACACAGCATCCCCACAGATAACATACACAGCATCCCCACAGATAACATACACAGCATCCCCACAGATAACATACACAGCATCCCCACAGATAACATACACAGCATCCCCACAGATAACATACACGGCATCCCCACAGATAACATACACGGCATCCCCACAGATAACATACACGGCATCCCCACAGATAACATACACAGCATCCCCACAGATAACATACACAGCATCCCCACAGATAACATACACAGCATCCCCACAGATAACATACACAGCATCCCCACAGATAACATACACCGCATCCCCACAGATAACATACACCGCATCCCCACAGATAACATACACAGCATCCCCACAGATAACATACACAGCATCCCCACAGATAACATACACAGCATCCCCACAGATAACATACACAGCATCCCCACAGATAACATACACAGCATCCCCACAGATAACATACACAGCATCCCCACAGATAACATACACGGCATCCCCACAGATAACATACACGGCATCCCCACAGATAACATACACGGCATCCCCACAGATAACATACACAGCATCCCCACAGATAACATACACAGCATCCCCACAGATAACATACACAGCATCCCCACAGATAACATACACAGCATCCCCACAGATAACATACACAACACACCTAGGCCCCCCAATACATGCGTGCTCCAATTCCAGCCTGAAGAAGTTAATGAACAGATAATACAGGCCCAGTAGAGACATTTAATTTCCTAGCAAAAAACAGTAAAGTTTAAATAATATAGGCTCGTGTCTCAGATGAACACTCTCTTGATTTAGTAATTGTGCCTCCCTGATGTTTAATGTGTCTTTTCAGGAGTATATTCAAGATTTGACAAATATTTAGATGCTTTAGAGATGCACATAATACATATTATTGTGATGAGCCAGGCCTACATGTGGTATACAGAGCTCACTATGAAGACTCCTATGCAGTAATACACATTCTTTGTATTGTTCTCAAGAAACATGGGCATAGGCTGGCATTGCCACAAGAGGGAAAATGAACCAATATCTGCTCTATTTTTTATTTTATTTTTAATTTGTATTTTATTGGAGTTTCCACACTCAAAATAAATCTGGTTCACAGTATAGAAAACATGTAACAGTAGAACAGTAGAACATTTTTACGGTATTAGCGAGGTGGCATGAGGGACCAGTACTAGTTAGCTATCAGTTACTGAGCCTTTCTTATATTGTACTGCTAGGCATTGTATCTGGCAAGACATGAATTACATTTGGCATTGGTGCATCAGCCTGAGTATGGCTGGGGGTTATAAATGAAACGCTTCCCAGTTCTCTGGATCTGGACATGATGGCAGACCGTACCAATATGTTTTTGGACACTGCAATCACATCTCTTGGTGCATCCACCGGGGACTCTGTGGCTCTGAAAACTGATATTATAAGTCCTGGATCTGTGCTGCCTCTGATGCCCATTGAGGTTAAGAGGCGCTGGAGAAATGCAATCATTACTTCTCCTTCAATCCGTTCCGGAATGCCCCAGAGGCAGATATTCTTCCTCCTGTGCCTAGACCTCAGTGCGGTCATCGATCTGGTGAGTCTATGGACCTGTTCAGTGAGGTCTTGCATGTGGTATTGGGTGGTTTGCAGTCTCTGTTCTCTGGCTGCTTCTTTTGTTTCCACCTCGACCATTCTCTGCTTGAGGTTCCCCAGCACCATGCACGTTTCTGCTAGGTCTTCTTTCCGCATATCTAGCAGGAGGTTCTTTAAGTCCCTCTTGGTTACTGGGGAGAAATCCTCATCGGGCTCTGGGTCATTGAGGGGTGTCCCCACCGAAGGTGATGTGGGGGTTTCTTCTCCATCTTGAGAATCTCCTGAGGCCTCTTCGTCGCTGAGCGGTTCAGGCGCCATCCTTGGGGAGACCTGTGGGGTAGGCCTATCAAATGAAAGCCTAATATCTGGCATTCTAGTGCCCTCCGAATGGTGTGGGTTTTTATTTTTGCGCCCCATAAGGTCTATTGTGTGAGGGCAGTGATTTGCGAGGGTTATTGGAGCCTTGGCAATATCTGCTCTATTTTAAAAACATTGGGCCACCATCTGATTTTTTTTATCATTAATGTGCAGATCAGCAAAGAGGCATTTTGGATACAGAACAGTCATTCTAACAGATGGATTAGGTGTGTTCCCCTTCAGCCTTTTTATTAATAAATGTTAGTATCCAATGTGCTTTGATACCAGCAAATATGTCATATATTCTAAGTTGGCATTGGCCAGCATGCCCTTTAGCTCCAATAGAATATGAAAAATTCTAGATACTCTTTTAATATTTTATCAAAGCCTTCCAAAAAAGGTTAAGGTCAAAATTTCAGCCATCCTGCCTTTATTTCAATTATAATAGTTATATTCAGGGCAAACATCTAACCCTCTCTTTTCCCCTTATTACTTTGCTGAATATAATTTAAGTTCCCAAAAAAATAGAGCACTTCAGCTTGCTGAGATCCTTTATGCATGAAGGGTGTGTCCTCTTTTTTCTTTTCATTTTATATAATTGCCGATTTCAATAGAAATTGGCACTTTTATAAATGAATCTTGTTTACGGCCAACATAGCTGAATTTGAAGAATTCTCTTAGACAACTAAGCTTCAGCTACTTTGGCCTAAAATTTGAAATTCATTTTAATGAATAACCACTTGTGATTGCTTAGCCACAGAATGTGTATGCTGGGGCAGACAGGTAGGGCTTGCAGTAGCTTCACATACTTACTGTAATCTGCAGCTATTGCAAGCCAATATTTAAAGGAACACTCCACATGCATAAAACACTTCAGGATATTTAAGGATATGCTAATTTCTATTGAACTTTAGTGGGGGGGGGGGGGTGGATATGGGCATTATTGTGGGGAGTGGGGATTTAGTGGGGGGAGTGGGGGATAGGGGAAGTATTGTGGAGGAGTGGGGCTTTAGTGTGAGGGCACATACACACAATGAAACACACTCAAAAACACTGACAGACTTATAAATGTCATATATCTAACACGGCTAACACTTCCCACAAACCCGAACAGGAGCCCACTAGCTAAGCTCCCCCACCTTAAAACGTAACACCATCAAACAAGATACCAAAGTGTATGAACTAAAGGGAACACACAACACCGCCTGTAAACGCAACTCCTAGAACACCAGGCATATTAACTCACCCAGAACACTTTGCCCCACCTCCTCTCAGTGAAACACCTACAAAGTGGAAGCCTCCTGGTCCATACCCAACCAATATACTGGACACAACTCAATCCCCTCCACTAGTTAGTTCCACTTTTCTGTTGCAACACCTTATCCCCACCACTGAGCCTTACTTCCTGATTCTACACCAATCCTCTCGTACCACACCACAACGTACCAATCTGAGTAAGAGCCCTATAGGCCCCGACTAACTCCGTTCTAATATACGTTGTTCAAACATGTCGAATATTAAAAATGTATGCCACTTCAGCATGTCATGTAAAAAGCTAAGCTGCAAATGTGCATATTACTAAAGTGACACAACCGATTTCAATGTTGCATTACTCTGGCATGAAAAATAAAGAATTAAAAAAAAAAAAAAAAAACACTGACACACAAACACAATCTCACATACTCACATCCATTCTCACCCACATACACAGTGAAACAATTTTTTTTTTTATCAGAGGATATTTTATAAATCCACCCAGTCTCCTTACCTTTAGTAGAACTGGATTGGATCCACAGGCTGCTGTCCAGTGGGCTGCCACTGCACTTCCCTGGGGGAGCTCAGATCCATTTTAGTATTGCCTTGCAGCTCCGTTACACACCCTGAAGTGGTGCCTGGGTTAGAGTGACAAAACAAGGGGTTGGTTGCACTCACCGGAACATGCTTACATGGGGTGCTGCTGGGGGCCAATACATACAGTAAAAAATGAAAATCCAGCACACTCCCTATCTACTAAACAGCTACTTTGGTGCTGATTTTGTAAGTTTTATTAAAAACACCTAATCTAGGCAAAAAATAAAGGGGATTTAGTTACATTATATGATCATACATTGCATAAGCCTGCCACAACGTCAATGTACCCCATCTTTCATTTTTTAACGGGTTAGAGTGACATCACATTTCCTCACCCAGGACCTCTACAGGGTGCGTGTGGGAGCTATAAGGCAATGCTGAAATTGATCAGAACTTAAGGTAAAAAGTTAACATTAACTTATTTATTTATAAAATATTTTACCAGGAAAGATACATTGAGATTCCTCTCGTTTTCAAGTATGTCCTGGGTCCACAAATCATTGCATTGTTACAGTTAGTGTACAATAAAATACAAAATATACAATATATACAACATTTAACATAGAACAGGTAGGAAATATATAATCAACCATGACAGGTACATTCTGTTTTGAGGTATGTAGAGAAGGATCTCTTAAAGGACTTTAAGCTTAGGGAAGATTTTAATTTGTGCGGGAGGTCGTTCCACAAATGCGGTGCTCTGTAGGAGAAGGAGGATCGGGCTGCTTTCTTTTTATATTGAGGTAGACTAAGTAAAGTGTTGGTACTGGATCGGAGGTTGTAGGAAGTGGGAACAGCTGGGGAAAGCATTGCGTTCAGGTAGGGTGGGAGTTTTCCAGAAAAGCTCTTAAACACAAGGCTGGAAAGATGAAGGGTGCGTCTGGATTCCAGCGACAGCCAGTTTAGTTCTTTTAGCATGTCACAATGGTGGGTCCTGTAATTACATTGTAGCACAAATCGTCAGAACGAGTTATACAATGTGTTGAGTTTATTAATGTGGGATTGCGATGCAGATGCATATACTACATCCCCATAATCAATGATTGGCATCAGCATTTGCTGTACAATCTTTTCCTTTACTGAAGGGCTTAGGCAGGATTTGTTTCTGTACAGGGCACCTAGTTTTGGATAAAGTTTAGATGCACGCTTTTCTATGTGCAGGCCAAAAGATAGATTGGGGTCTAACATCATACCCAAGTATTTGAAAGAGTGGACTGCGGTCAGTGTGCCATTTGAAATTGTTTTGATGGATAGGTGAGAATTGTGTAATTTGTGTAATTTAGGTACTGTTCCAAAGATCATTGTGACAGTTTTGTCAGTGTTCAGGAACAGTTTGTTTTTTGCGATCCACTTTTCTACCTCTGTAAACTGGTCTTGGAGCACAGCCTCAAGCTGCGGTAGATCGGAACTGCTCGCATAGATAACTGTGTCATCTGCGTACATGTGTACATTTGAGGATTTGCAGACATTAGGCAGATCATTTATAAATAATGAAAATAGTAGGGGGCCGAGAATGGAACCTTGGGGAACACCACACGTGACTGGGAGAGGGAGGGAGTCGCTGTCAGAAATGGACACATATTGTGAGCGTTCCGATACATATGATCGAAACCAGTTTAGCGAATGATCACCAATACCTGAGTTTTGGAGTTTGTGCAGTAGAATGTCGTGGTCTACTGTGTCAAAGGCCTTAGCAAAATCAAGGAAAATAGCTCCAGTTAGGTCTCCTTGTTCCATGCCAGTTTGGATGTCATTGCAAACTTTTAAGAGGGCAGTTGTAGTGGAGTGATTCTGGCGACACATGCGTATGGACACATTTTTCTAAGATTTACCTGCTAAATGTCCCTAATTAATAGGAACAGTTCCTATTTTGGGCCAAATCACCTTGTCCCTCTTTTCTATCCTAATGTCCTTCTTTTCTAAAAGCTCCGTGTTGCTGGTGTGTCAGAGAAAACAGAGCTCCCCATAAATAATACTCCCAGTATGTGTCTTTAACCCATTAATTGGTAAGTGGTAATTGTCTAAGTTTTGAACCAATACAAAACCTAACATTTGCGCTAAGTACCCCTTTACATATTTAATTTTAAAGGACAAAAATATATTTATTGCAATATCCTATATGTATGCCTAACACAAAATGTGTTGTATGAATAAAATGTTAAAAATGGAAGACAAATAGCAAGTATTTTTACACATCCAATGCAACTAAACAAAAAGAACTCAAAATAGATCAAAATATAATTTTTATCATTGATTGTAAAATGCCTACTATGTCTAGGATCTAAATTAATTTTTGTTAGCTAACACAAGCTCTATACCAAGCCACCCTAACACAATACAAATTATACCCCTTACTCTATGCTTACATTAACTCTAAATATACACCTACACTAACCTTACACTTAAACGTAACCATTGATACCTGGGTCTCCAGGAGTGAGCAGGGATTTAACTCTGCTTACATTGTGATGCAGTAAGGGGCACTTAAATGCCTAATTAAGGAGCTGCATGCAGCTAATTTTTCAGTCTGGAGCCAACAAAAATGGCCCAGCTGACAAAGGGGAGCCACAGGTATCTATTGATACCTACCGTATATACTTGTGTATAAGTTGAGAAATTTTAGTCCTAAACTTCATTTTAAAACGCAGAGTCGACTTATCCACAGGTCAGTGCTAGTTTGATAGTATTTTGTACAATGAATGCGGGGCAATGTCGACTCCTGAACACTGCTCGACCACGGAAGGCTATTCTAGCTGGTTGGGAAGTCAAACGGGCAGGGGTACAAGTTTCAGCGGGGTTCACGGGCTTGAGCAGCCAACTCAGAGTTCCATGCCGTCGACGAGCATGTACCGCTGCCTACGTTTGGGAGACAAACACGTGCGAATGGTGGCCACCGACCCAAGGGAATGCTTGTTTGCAGTTAGCAGCCAGGGGTTGTCAGTTTTAACGAGGTTTTAACAAGGGGGACCACACAGAGTCTGTTCGGTAACCGAACAGAAGGGAAACAATTCCATTTGAATTCCAATCGAAAGTCCTACCCTCGACTTATCCACAAGACATAGCATATTTCACAATTGTTGGTCAAAATACTGCACTTGACTTATACACGAGATCGACTTATAGACGAGTATATGCGGTAGTTTTCCTGGTGTGTGCAGGGTTTAACCCTGGTTATACCATGAACTAGTTAGGCATTTAAATGCCTGTTTAAGGAGCTGCATGCAATTCCGACTTTCAGCACTGCCTGCAACTCATCTGTAAGTCTTGGGCCACTACAAATGGCCAGACAGAGGGGAACCCCGGGTATCGATTGATTTCTCGGACTGCCGGGTGTAAGTAGGGATTTAAAACTGCAAGATGTTCAATAACCGTGTTGAAGCCCACTCAGTGGAGGACAACAAATAATGTCCTAATGTCAGGTAGGGGTTAAACTATAATAAATGTGTTTATTAATCAGTCTGTGTAAATGAGATGTATTGTTCTTGTTCTAAATTACATTTTAGTTACATAAATTGTTATTAGTAAAACAGCCCTGCCACTGGCCACACACCCAACTCAAACCTTTAATATTAAAGTGAAATATGTATTGTATGTTATTGGAAGGTAATATCTGTGTTAATATGTCTGTCATAACTAAGATAGGTTTTTTTTTTCCTTTTAGCTATATGGCAGATCTACTCTAGCTGCAATTCAGTATCTAACACTTAGCTAGTGTTTCAACTGTATAGGAGTGTCACCATTTCACAACACTGTGCAATACACTGGCGTACAGCATGCACGAGAGTAGCATTGAGATCTATGGAGGATCCCGCGAGATCCTCCATAGAAAGAGCTTAATTTCCCTACAGCCATCATTAAGGGAAATGAAAAGACCGGGTAAAAGTCCGGGTGGACTGAATCGTCAACATGACCTGTAACCACTGAAATTGCTTAATAAAGCATATCTTTAAACTTGCGTGTAAGACCTTTGAGTGCACTCTATCTGGGAAGTATATATTTATATATATATATATATATATATATATATATATATATATATATATATAATGTGTGTGTGTATACATATATATATATATACTGTATATTCATATATAATCAATTTCCATAATTATGGTGACCCTGTTTTTCCATACGTACACTGGCATTCATATTCCTGCTATGCTCAGTTTCACATGACATCTGCAGGACCCTTATTTGATCAGTAGGTGACATCAGTGCATCTGTGGAAAATACATCAATGAACTGAAAGCTCAGTAAAATTGAAGCAAGGCTGCCGTGACACTTTCTAGATTCTTTGATAGTTAGGGAGCATTTGTTTTACTGATCAATAAACTGGTCGCCAGCTGGACGGCCGTGGTCTACACCTTAAAATATATAATGATAGATTGGTTTATCAGAATGTTCTGTGCAGCCAAGGTTACACACAGAAAGAAAAGGTAATATAGAATATTTCAGAAATAGTAGGGATACATTTTAGACATGAAGAATTATCAGGGTCAAGAGGAATTTCATGAAGTAAACAGATAAGTAGGCAGATAAGCAGATTAATAGCATGCCCCCCACTCCCCTCCCCCCCCCCCCCCCCCATCCCCACTTTGTAGAAGAAGAAAAATGTGTTGGAATTTGAGAGAGATATGATCTGAAAAACCTTTTGGAATATAGCACTAACAGCAGGTATATTGGATGAGACAAGTCATGTTTTATTTTGTCATTGAATTTTAGGTTTGTACGTTTATTCCAGTGATCTACAGTTAATATCTGGGTGTTTGCAAGGCCAGCCTGTGCTTTTCAGCATGGTAGATTAATGTCTCAAATAAGCCTGCTTCCATGTATCTTGGCTGCTGAGTAAGATAGGACACAGGCGCTCACATTGAAGAGGGACCTGTGTATTAAGCATTCCGACCTGGCGCATGCAATTATTCTTTAGTTCGTAGGAGTGAGAGGAATAGTGATATATGAGGTACTGCTAGATATTGGCCTTTGGCAGAAGTGCCCAATGAATAGGATTGGTGTGGATAAGGAGTGAGCCAGGCCAAGAAATCATTTATACTGCAGCTAATTAACTTAACCTCTCCAGCACTGGGAGCAGTATTTACTTGCAGAACCTTATCGGTATGCAGATTAATCTCTGCGTATTTAACTGTACCTTTGTGTGGGGCTTCGTGCACTCTTGGTCACTAACAATGAAGAGAAGATTACAAGATCCAATGCAATTACAGAGAGGCATATCAGCATCCATAGTGCTGCAAAGATGAGTCGTATTATTTAGTTAATTGTTTAATGTCATTACTAAGATAATGGTTTATAAAAAATAACATAATCATTAGTGATGCCTTTAGTGCAGTAACATAAGTATGGGTGTCATCACTGATGTGCATGATGACATCATACATTCAATCGATCTTGCTGAATAATCAGTGGAATAATTTATTCAGCATTTGAATATGAGGAGGTTAAACATTTGCAGATAGATAGATAGAACTTTTGCATATTTAATTACTTAAACATTATAGCTATGCCATATGTTGGTAGTTTTTACAGGGGGTGAGGGGAGAAATCATAGGGTCTTTTTGGGGGGGATGTGTACAGTTGGTTAGACACTTGAGTTTAAATATGGTTGGTATATGTCAATTTTAAATAATATAATTTTATTTTATTTATAGACTATTTTACCAGGATGGATACATTGAGGTTTCTCTCGTTTTCAAGTAATATCTTTGCTGAGTTTTTTTTCTGTTTATCTAGCTTGCTTTTCTGCTACTGCGTAGGAGGACATAGTTGGGCCCACCTTGTCAGGCTTGGAACTGAGAACTGAAAATCATTCCAGCTTAGTTTCTTACTGAGATTGCTGAAGAGGGAAATTCATTTCATTTTTTAGCATTTACCAGTAGCACCAGGGCTATATTTTGCAGTTCTTTAAAATTGTCATCTGGACCCACCAGCAAGCCACATTTGGCAGCAGTTATCCAGTGTAGGAAGGGTTAGTAAACTCCATTGTAAATATATCAGTCCTAACATGTCATTGTTCCAGATGTGATTAAAGGACAACTCCACTCTCCACTCCACAGTCAAAAACATGGGGAAACAAAAACAATTACTGTTTAGTAGATATATTCCAATAATACATGTACTCATTGTAAAGTATATCTTGAAAAGAGCTTGCAAAGCTGCAATTCTTATGAACTGCAGCCTTAGCAAGCCCTTCCCCTTTTACCCTGGAAGATACTTTGTGATGTATAATGAGTAGGGATGCTTGATCCACTTTGGTTCTTGGAGACACACCTGTTCTTTACTCTGTCCGAGGCAATGTATCTAACTTCAGGGCACTTCCCCAGGCTGGACAATCCTACTCCAGGACATTGAAGTGTGGAAGCCCTTCCCCAAGTGTTTCCCTCTTTGAGATCACACTTAAAACATTGCAGATTCTGCTTCCAGACCTATCAACATAATATCAGAGATGGATATACTTTTTAGATCAACTCTGTGAATAACTCATTGCTCATTTGTATAAGTTGTAGTGATAAAACTTATTTAAACAATATCCCTAAATACACAAACATGAGTCTAAAACAAGTATCTAAAATTCTGGCACCTATATGTTGATGTCCAACAACTTTTAGAATGATCTGATTGCAATAGATGGCCAGGAAATCATGGGAGGTGTAGTTCAACAACATTTATGGGGCAGCCTTTGAAATGCTTGGTGTCATTAATGTGTTGGTGTGTTGGAGTATACTCATTTTTAGCACCAACACATTAATTATTTAGTTTTAACACTGTTTTTAATTGCTTTCATCACTTATGTTTGTATACTCACTATGCTCTTACTAGTATTTAACACTTTTTTATTTTTAACACTATTACTATTTATTTGCCCCCGACATTTTAGTGTAGGACCCACCAATAATGGGGTACTTTGAAAGTAGTGGTGGGCTTAACAACTTATGGCCATATGGTGGAACCAAATCCCCATATTTATACTTAGTTAGACATTTTAGTAGCCTTCTTTGTTTCTCGTATTTTATTGTAGTCTGAGTGCGCCGCAACTATTTATTCTCATTCATGAAGTTTTGGTCACAGCGGCAGCACCTTTCATACAAAATTCAGGGCTCGGGAGTGCCCCCTATCTTTTCTGTTTATATTGCAGTTGCCTCATAGGCCAAATGTAGCCAGCTCTCCCTGACTTCATATACAAAGTGATTTTAAAGGGAAACTATAGGCTAGGAATACAAAATTGTCTTCCTAGCCTATAGGGCCTCCCCTCCATTTCGTCACTTACCTGAATCCGACATTGTTGGACGTTGGCAACGACGGGGCTCCGCCTTTGCTCCTCCTCTCCCGACGTCAGGGACCCAATGCAAGAACATATCTCTGGACACAAATAAAAAAGGAAAGTACAAACGGCTCTCTAGTGGCATGCTAATTAACAGGACTGTACAAATAACAAGGAAGATGCCCATTGAGACTGCAATAAAAGAGCTTTCACCTAAAACCGAGCAAATAATTGATTAGCTTAATAATAAAAAAACAAATGTAAACATATTTGTGTTAGAAAAACTAATGGATGTCCTTAAAAAGCTTTGTTATTTTTTACATTTTTTTATTTGAATGTTATTCAGGAATTTAGTTAAATGTCAGACTATTTACAGCTTGATCCAGTATGATTCAAGGATGATTCCCATTGCTACTTTGAAGTCACGAAGAAACTTTTTTACAGTACAGTAGGATATCAATCTGATTTCCACCTTCATTGGATCAACACAAAAAAAATGAGATTTGTAAAAGCTTGAACTTGATAGACTTGATGTTTTTTTTTTCAGCCTTATTATTATATAACTTAATGTGTCAGATTTGAAATCCCTGTGTGCAGGTTATTAAAGTAAAAATTAAATTCAGCTATGACAAAGTGGAATTTGCTATTTTAGGACCACTTGAAAACCACAACTGGAAAATACATAGATTTGACACTTTATTGCTTGCCATTAAAGGGTTAGACAAGAGAATGACATTCAGAATTTCCTGGGCATCTAAAAAAATATTCTTTTCATTGAACCCTACGCATGTTCATATATTGCACAATAGAAATCTACATCCTCAAGCAAGATTAGGACGATTGAATGGTTGCCAGAAATTAAACACACACACACATATATAATTGCCATTTACAAATGTTACTGGGAATTCTGAAGGGCTAATGTTGAGCATCTACATCATTACTCTGATCTCAGTGTCTCAAAATAAATGGCCTCCCCATGTGTCACTGATTTCTGTGACTAAGAAAAAAAAAAGTACGATTTAGTCTTTGGTTAACTATTTGTCCAGCTTAGTCAGAATTTTTTTTATGAAAGCACCTGTTTTGACAGAGCCAATATCTGACTTTGTGAGACTTTGCTGCAAACACATGAATGTGCTTAAATAAGCACTGACTTTCTTTAATAATATAAAGGGACACTATAGTCACCAGAAGAACTACAGTTTATTATAGTTGTTCTGGTGAGTATAGGAAGTGTCTTTTTGCAGTAAACACTGTATTTTCAGAGAAACGTCAGTGTTTACATGACCGGTGTATAGTCGCCATATGGGCTGGCGGAACCTTGGACAAAAACCCCCCACATACCTAACCCAATAACACACTGACACCTGGTATATGGGAAAATTTGTCCACAGCTTTATTAAATAATTTATAATATATATAACGGTAATATTGCTTTAATTAAGTTAACATATAAACATGGGTCATTGCCCCCACCTTCCGCCCCTCTCATCCGTATCCTTCTTTTTAATAGAGGGCAATGACCCCCAACATAACAAATACAAATATGTAACGACATTTTCCAACCTCGCCAACTTGAACCGAACAAGTGCCAACCATAAGTAACCATGGCAGGGGTATACCCGGATACCCCTGCCCCACCAGGTTCTGAGCCACCTCCAGGACTCGAAACCACCATTGACCATAATTCCACTTTTTTCCATGTTCCTCACGTTCCTCATAGGGAGCCTATGTCCTCTCTCTCAGCTCCCTATCCCGCCGCTGTGAAAAAACGGGAAACCCATATCTAAACATAAATATATAGGGAGGGTGGGCGGGACAAACTGAACCGGGTAGGAAATTAGAAGTGAACCTTACAAAATGGCTCCTCCCTTAAATAGCCAAACCCACATATCCCATAACCCACCTGTCCTGTCTGTTCCTCCTGGGCCCGCCTCCTAACCCCTGTCAAGGCCCTGTTCCGCTTAAGCTGCGCTTTGGCTACATGGGGCTACATGACCGGTGTATAGTCGCCATATGGGCTGGCGGAACCTTGGACAAAAACCCCCCACATACCTAACCCAATAACACACTGACACCTGGTATATGGGAAAATTTGTCCACAGCTTTATTAAATAATTTATAATATATATAACGGTAATATTGCTTTAAATAAGTTAACATATAAACATGGGTCATTGCCCCCACCTTCCGCCCCTCTCATCCGTATCCTTCTTTTTAATAGAGGGCAAGGACCCCCAACATAACAAATACAAATATGTAACGACATTTTCCAACCTCGCCAACTTGAACCGAACAAGTGCCAACCATAAGTAACCATGGCAGGGGTATACCCGGATACCCCTGCCCCACCAGGTTCTGAGCCACCTCCAGGACTCGAAACCACCATTGACCATAATTCCACTTTTTTCCATGTTCCTCACGTTCCTCATAGGGAGCCTATGTCCTCTCTCTCAGCTCCCTATCCCGCCACAAGCTCAGACCTTGACCCCTTAAGCTGTCTGAGCTCCGCCACCCCGAAGAAGGAACGCCCTCCGCATCCCTTCCTGCAGACCCAAGTTCAGCAGGTCGTAACCCACTGCCGAAAGGTGTACACCGTCCGAGCGGTAATACCCATCCAACCCCTCCTCCAGTTCCTGGTGCCTTACCACCACTCCCCCCAGTTTCCTGACAAAACTTGCCATCAGGCTGTTCACCTTACCCCTGCATCTATCCATGGCTACCGGGTCCCGGGCGTAACGCCACCGCTGCCTTGGAACAATCTCCGACCATACCAGCATCACCCCGGGAAGCAGATCAACCAGCCGGTTAAGATCCTGCTTCATCCATTTTACCAGCCTCCGCTGCGGGGTGAGGCCCAGGTCATTACCGCCTGCATGTAAAACTAGCATATCCGGCCGCGCCCCGCCTGCGACCATACCAAATATTGCCCTGCAGACGTCCCCCCAGCAGAAGCCCCGATACCCCCACCAGCGCACTACGAGCTGGTCCTCCGGAAAGCCCAGCTGCTGGCCTTGAGCTCGAGCTGCAGCCCTCCGTCCGGCCCAGAAAATGAAGGAATGACCCACGATCCAAGCGACCCGGCCTGGGGAAGAAAGAAAAAACACAGGATAAAACCACCCGTACCCCCCAGGCCGCCCCAATGTCCCTTAGTGTTCCAACAAACCCAAGCGTACATATGAGCGGAACCTAACAGATTCCCATCTCCCAATCCGCTTGACTACCTCATCCCCCAAACCTAGACGTGTGGCCTCCGTGGCCGCCCCAATACGAAAGGAGTGGGTGCCGTATGTGCCGGCGTCCAGTCCCATCCGACCCAGACCCAGACTGAAAACTTTCTGAAATTGGAAGCGAGAGAGCGACGAGCCATCTGCATGGACCAACAGGGACCCGCCAACCGCGGGCCTCTGACCCAAATACTCCGACACCGCAGCTACTGGGCACAATGCCGAGCCCGGCAGGGCCCCCAGCGTAACGTCCCGGCCCTTCCCTTCCACATCCGTCTTGGACCTAGCCAAGTGTACCACCAGCTTCCCATCCAGTATACGTACCCCAGACACCTGTAGGCCCCCCATGGCCGCCCGGGTGTTGCTCACCAACTCCCCGACGCGGAACGCCCCAAAGAAAGCCAAAAGAAATGCCACACGGAATAGCGACACCTCAAATGCATTGAAACAAATGGTGGGCAGCGCCTGAACAAGCCCTTCCAGCACATGCACCGACACCGGGCGCCTAGCGTCGGGGGCCCTCCGAGCCCTCCGATACCCTTTGAGTGCTTGCCGGACAATAAACGCCTTGGTAAGATCCGCTCCACCATGGAGCTTGAACCAGAACGCCATTGCAGCCATGTTCCTGTCAATCACCGCCGGGGAGGCGCCCCCTGCCAGTAATTGAAAGGTAAACCACAAGAAGGCATCCAGAGGCGGCTCCCCTCGTACCCCTCGGCCCAGCCCGCCCCAGGAACGTTCCCATGAACTCCAGACCTTACTGTATGCGGCCCATGTGGCCGGTGCCAGCGAAGCCTTCACGAGTCCGCCAAGCAGGACGCTCCTAGCTGCCACATCTCGATCGGGCACGGCTGACCCCTGTCCTGGGCCTCCGGGGCCATCGTTCGAAACCGGGACCACTGAAAACGAGACAGAGCGTCAGCCACCTCGTTCAAGTACCCAGGCACATGGCGCGCACGAAAAACCACATTCAGGGACATGCACAACAAAACAAAGCGCCGCAGCAGAGTTACCACCGGCCTCGATGCTGCAGACTGATTATTAACCGCGTGCACCACGGACATGTTGTCCGAGAAGAAAACCACTTTCCTGTCCCTCAACCGGTCCCCCCACAGCGCCAGCGCCACCACCAGTGGGAACAGCTCCAGAAACGCCAGGTTACGCATGAGGGGGCTCTGCCCCCATGCCTCCGGCCACTTTTCTGCACACCAGCTCCCGCTGAAGTAGGCCCCAAAACCCACGCTACCCGACGCGTCGGTGTACAGCTCCAGCTCAGCTGTCGACACGCCCCCTTGCCGAAAGAACACCGTCCCGTTAAAGTCCCTGAGGAAGGTATCCCACACCCCCAAGTCCGCCCGCATGGACGAAGATACCCGGATGAAATGGTGAGGGGACCTAATCCCCGCGGTAGCCGCCGATAAGCTGCGGCTAAACACCCTACCCATGGGTATCACCCTACAGGCGAAATTGAGCATCCCGACCAATGACTGCAGTCGGCGCAGGGTCACTTTCCGTGCCCGACGCACCTCTGCCACCACGCCGCGCAAACCTTCCAGCTTCGCCAGCGGCAGCCGACATTCCCCCCGCACTGAATCTATCTCCAGACCCAGGAAACTAAGGCACTCAGTCGGGCCCTCAGTTTTATCCGCCGCCAGCGGCACCCCAAAGCAGCCCGCCACCCATTGAATGGTACCTAACAAGTGCTGGCACGCGGGAGATCCGGCCGGCCCCACACACAGGAAATCATCCAGATAGTGCACCACCGCTTTATCTCCCGCTTCCGTCCGCACCACCCACTCGAGAAATGAACTAAACTTCTCAAAGTAAGAGCACGAAATGGAGCACCCCATGGGAAGGCACAAATCCACAAAGTAGCCCCCCTCAAAGAAGCACCCTAACAGGTGGTGACACGCCGGGTGTACCGGAAGCAACCTAAAAGCAGCCTCGATGTCCACCTTGGCCATCAACGCACCACGCCCGGCTCTCTTCACCAGCTCGACCGCCTGGTCAAATGATGCATAAGAGACCGAGCATAGGTCCCTGTCAATGTCGTCGTTCACCGACTCCCCTTTAGGATAGGAAAGATGGTGAATGAGCCGAAACTTCCCTGCTTCTTTCTTGGGGACCACCCCGAGGGGAGAGACCCGAAGGCCCTCCAGTGGCGGGGCCACAAAAGGCCCCGCCATCCTACCCAACCGCACCTCCTTGTCCAACTTCTCCCGAACCACCTCTGGAAACTCCGCCACGGACTTGAGATTATGAGGGCACGCAGTGCCACCCCTTTCCCGAAATGGAATGACAAACCCTTGCCCAAACCCCGCTCTAAGCAGCTCCGCGTCTGCCCTGTTACCGTAGCGGTTTAGCCAGGGCTCCATCGCGTCTAATTTCACTGGGGTTAGCCCCCGAGGTAGTGGGAGACCCTCCGCCGCCAACCGCGGCAGAGGCTCCCGTCCCCCCGGACTTCCCTTTCTTGAAACAACGTTGGAGCCCATGAGCCCCACCGCAGCCCGAGCACTCATGCTTGAAGCGGCAGGCTGCGCCCCACTTGCACTGGCCCTCATTAAAGAGCCAGCATAAGCCCTTCTGCGAGGCGGCCGACGAGGAGGACTGACCCTTAGCGCCAGCCGCGTGCTGAAAGGGCTGCGCCTTCTGCGCCATCATGAGCTTCATCCAGAGAGGCAGGTCCATCTGGTCCCACCGCATGCCCGGATTCGCCGCCAGCCGCTGCCGGAACTGCTCATCATACCGCCACCATGCCAATCCGCCATAGGTGCGGTATGCCTCCCATATGCCGTCCAAGTAGCAAAACAGGGACGAGCAGGAGCCCGGCGATTTTTCCCCGATCACGCTGGCTAGGATACAGAATGCCCTTAGCCAGTTACCAAAAGACTTCGGTATCTTGCGATACCTCCGCCGTTTCTCCTCCTCCTCTTTCTTTTCGTCCTTCTTGTCCTCCTCCTTGAGGTCAAGAAAGTCCTCCAAGGGAAGAAGCGAGAAGATCTCGCAAAATTCCCCCTTCCAGATTTTATCTTTCACCTCCTGTTTGAGGTGCACCCCCAGCGGGCCCGCGAAGGACACATACGCATGTTGCCTCGCTGCTTCCGTCACCCCCCCCGTCAACTCAGCCCGTTCGCTTCCCGCCTCACCCACGCTGGAAGCCGACACAGCTTCCCCGCCCGCAACTGCCGCCGGGGTCCCTAAACCGGGCCCCACCTCCCCTCCCCCTTTCGTCCACACCTGCCCTACGCTACCTTGTGTGCCACCCCCCGCCCCCAGTGAGTGGAGTAGTGACTGCAGTGTTTGTACTAGTGCACTGGACTGTAGCGATTCAATAGACTCACCGGCCGAGCCCCCGGGACCGATGACACCCGGGGCTGCGCAGTCCGTCACTGCTCGTCCAGGATGAACGCCATCCGCCGATGTCCCGCCAACCAGGGATCCCACCCGGTGCCTGGAAAAATCCGATGAGGAGCGACTCCGGGACCTGGAAAGAGGAGAAGAAGTCCTGGGCAAGGCGTACTGTTCCCCCACCACCTTCCCGTCCCGAACCGGGGAGCGCCTGCTAACCGCCAAAGCCTCCCGCCGGGTATCCTCCCGCCGTCGCGCCCCAAAGGCCCTGAGAGCCCTGCCACGTGGACTACGACTCCTACCATCGCCTTTGGATACCAACCCCCGTTGAGGCAACCTGGGGGACCCGGACCCCGCCGAACTCCCTGACATTGCGCGCCTGCGCCGGGGCCTCCGTCTGCGTGTCCTGGGGGCCCTAACCGGCGAGGGGCTAGCACTACCCGACTCCGAACTAGGCCCACCCTCCCCACTTCCCGCCCCGCGCCCCAACCCCGCTGCAGCCCGACCTACCACTATACCTACGGAACCCGGACCAGGGGCACCTCCCCCGGGGCCCTCCACGGACGCGGATGGTGACACCCCGCTCCCCGAGACAGTTATCCCCGACCGACCGGACCTCGGAGCCTTACCTTTCCCCTTACCCTCTACCACCCACCTAACATCCATCGAACCCGCGGGCACTACCTTCCGCCCCGCAAGAGAACTACCGAGGGACCCCCCATCCTCCCCCACGGAAGCCCGCCCAGTCTGCACTCCGCGGGACCCTTTCGCAGCATCCCGCACCCCCCCCAGGGGCCTTCCGCCCGACCCCTGCTCCCCTTGGGCCGCTCGCCTACCCGCCCCCCCGTCCGCCCGCTCCCTGGAATCGGGCCTCACTCCCCGCCTGCCCACCACGCCAAGGGGACCCCCGGAAGGGGCCCCTGCACTTGCCTGCTGTACGTTGGGCCCGTCGTGGACCGTCCCAGTCCGCGTGCTGCAGTCCACCGCCAAGACCGATGGGGGTGCCCTCCTGGGCCGAGACCCCGCCCCGCCAGGCCCCGCACTAGGCCGTCCGGCCGCCATCTTGGATCCAGCTCCGCGCACGGCCCCATCCGTGTTAGGGGTTGGTGCAGCGATGTCCAGGGCAGCCGCCCGTCTCGACTCACCACGCCGAAGCCCCGGCCGCACACTGGGAGGCAGAGCCTCAACCAGGCAGCTCCTGGGCCTGCTACGACTTCCACTGGCTGTTTCCTGCACTCCCGTGCCACCGACCTCCGGTTCTCCTCCCGGGCTCAAACGCCTCGGGGGCCTCCTGGCCCTCGCCGGGCGTGAGTCTCCGGCCTCCTGTCCTGCCGCCGCAGCAAGGACCGGGCCCAGCTGGGCCTGCACCCAATCCGCTCCTTGTTGCCGCGCCGCTGTCCTGATCCCCTCCAGAAGCTTCTCCACGATATCCATGGCCCTGCAGAGGAGACAAAAGAGAAACCCTACCCAGAAAGTATAAAGAGCACCGGGATGCACACAAACTGAACCGGGTAGGAAATTAGAAGTGAACCTTACAAAATGGCTCCTCCCTTAAATAGCCAAACCCACATATCCCATAACCCACCTGTCCTGTCTGTTCCTCCTGGGCCCGCCTCCTAACCCCTGTCAAGGCCCTGTTCCGCTTAAGCTGCGCTTTGGCTACATGGGGCTACATTACAGCCTAGGGATACCTCCACTGGCCACTCATCAGATGGCTACTAGAGGTGCTTCCTAAGGGAAGTTGTGCAGCACTGACATTTTGTGTCTCCTCTGCATGGAGACACTGAACTTTCATCATAGAGATGCATTGATACAATGCATCTCTATAAGGAGATGCTGATTGGCCAGGGCTGTGTTTGTCCTAGATCTGCCTCCTTGACAACCTCAGCCAATCCAATACTTTCCAATGGGAAAACATTGTGATCGGCTGTGTTCACCGGTTCTGATGATGTCAGCCAAGGAGGCAGATCAGAAGCAGAGCAAGCAGCAGCAGACTGGAATAAAGGTAAGATTTTACTTTATTTAGGGGGGCAAAAGGAGGGGGGATCAGGAATACATGTTTGTGTTCATGAACCTATAGTGTTCCTTTATTATAATCTTTATAATATACAAAGTTAGAATATACAATATACCATTAATAATATACAATTACATCATATTTTTAAAGCCTGTACATTAAATGTTTTGAAGAAATTCTCAGTCCCCCTTCCTGACAAATATGTTTATGCACCTTAAGACAGGTTGTCTAAACCAATACTCACTATTTTGCAACAGTGAGCCAATATTGAAAAACAACTGGCAATTACAAAATAGTAACCAAAGGTGCATAAAGATGGCTTTTAGAAAGGCAGTGAGAGACAAAGAATTTTTTCAGAAATTTCAGATGAAATTTTTATCTTGCAAAACCTTTTTAACTGACCTAACAGAATTTTGGAATGACAAGATTTCAAGAGACCCTGCCTTTATCAAGAATAAAACAAGCAAAATGGAGGCTTACCAAAATCATCTTAGTCTAATGAAAAGGGTATTGTAGGATGTTTATGTTATCTGTTATTTTACATTTACATCACCGGACTAATATTACTACTATCTCTACTTAAAACATTTCAAAAGACATGAATTGAAAAAATGATTTGAGAAAGTAAATTTTAACATAAAGTTACATTTAAAATATTTTTAAAAAAGATGACAGTGTTCTTACAAATAATTTAGTGTGACAAAATCAAATTATGTATCTCTATGAAAATACAGGTGAAGGCAAGCAACCACAGGTCTAGGTACTTGTAGACAGATATTTTGAAAGGCTTCAGAAGCATTGTTTGAGGAACTCTTAAAGCAGCAAATCTCCTTCTATTATGCTACCGAGAAGTGGCAATCACCCATGTACGACCAAAACAATGTGAGGAACGCAATTCTCTTATGGAGAGGAGATAAAGAAGAAAGGAATTAATGTGTAGCTGCCATGATGTAATGACATTGTTGAATTTTAAAAATGTATAATGTATTCTATACGTCACACCAGCCAAATTGCTAGTGAATGCATAGATTTAATGTTATTTTTTATGCAAAGTGTCATGCTTCCTGCATACCAATGAAAACTACGACAATGCACCATTCACTTTCCCAAATTGCAATGTGAGTGAATGTGACAGCCCACTCACAAAGATGAGAAAGCTTCAAGTAGGAATATCATTTAATCTATACATCAGGTTTTTAATGATTTAGCTTACTGTATAAAGAACATTTTATCTCTCACATGAAGAAGAGGTTGTCTTGAAAAGCACGCTCCTTTCTCGGTGCATTAACTTAAAGTGCAGTCCAGCACATTTCCTCCTATTCTGGTCACTAATTTATATATATATATTGTACTCTCATTGTATGTCTTGCAAGTGCTGGAACACACACTCACACACATATACACATGCACACTCACTTTGACCCCTTAGGACTCCTTCAGATCAACTGATGGTACAATTACTTAGATATTGTACTATTCTCATATATATTAACCTATAAATGCTGATACACTGTTTCATGGTCAAATTAGAATTTGATATGTCTTGTTATTTTTCTTACATTTGGTGCGGAAATGTATTTTTCAATGGATTATTTTTTTTAGTACTGTAATGCATACTTTTGCAAAAACATAAACTAAAAAATATCTTAATGGAGTACAAGCTGATTAATACAGCACACCCTATAATATAAAAGAGGAACAGTTTGAGCACTTTTATAGTGACAACACACTCACATGGATTTATGAGTGCTTTTTAGACGCCACTGATAAACTGTGGTGTTTACTAAAACAAACCTTTTTAAGAGTGCCCAGTCACCTTTTCTCCATGGCAGAGCGTGAATCCCTCCCATCCATCCTACTATTTCTTAAATTTTACAGGCCTGGACTAAGCTTAGTTTCTCTATCTAAAAACACATATCCTTTCCCCTCATGAGTAATGCACGCTTTCCCCGAAAACACGTAGGCACAACATTTTTCCTTCCTCAAACTTCCAATTACAATCTGCCTTAACGACATCAAATATATGTCAACTGACTGATATTTCTTTGCTAGACAAATGTAACGATACCCAACTATGCCCCTTCATACAATCCATACCAAAATTTTCCCAGGGTCCTAGACTTCGCTCTATGTTAGAAATTATCTGCACTTCTCAGCAACTTGAGAGCAGACACCTTTCAATTATGTATTTGTTACTTTTTAAGAACAGTTCATCAATTTTGACCCCTTTCACTACACGTTGTCACGGGACCTATTACCAAAAATTAATGGAAAAAGATTTTGCTCATGGCACACCACACCTCAGCCAGCATAGCCACACATCATTGTAACTATAAGCAGGTTTCTAGGTGGCATATGCCTCCCTCCCATATGCAGAGGTTGTTTCCATATGCTCACGACAAGTACTGGATGTACAAGATGCTTAGAGTCTGGGGAGTACCCCAGGGCCCAGCCCATGTGTGGTGGTTCTGCCCTGTAATCAATAATTTTATATTATTAAGGTCTCTATGTCCACAGCAGTTCTGTTTTACCTTCTCCCTTTTTCAGTATGTAAATGTAAATGTTACATTCTAAAACACTCCTGCCTTCAGGAAAACCCAGTGAGGGATTTTGCTAGAAATGTGGACTTAGTTAGAGTCTTGGAGGAGATACGTTTCTCACTGTCTGCTAAATACCAAACATATCTAGATACCTTTGTCTAACTGGCTGCATTTACGGTACTCAAACCAGCTGAACATTAGCAGTATGGTTATGAGGACTCAACCACACTTGCTCGCCTCATTGCTCTTCTTATAGTCCTCGATCCAGTCGATCTCTTCCATGACTGGTTATTTCTGCATTTTTATGTATTTCATGCTATTTATGTCTTTAAAATTGTTTGATGAAAATTCATATCAGCCAAGTGGCATTGTATTAGCACATATTCCTCTCCTATGGGACATTGTAATCTGCATACTGCTGTCTACTTGTGCCATTGTATTGGTATACCTCACAAGATTTCAGATAGACAAAGATGAAGCATTTTAATTTTAGGGGTGTAAGTGGGGGTGTGATCAGGTGCGGGACTGTGCTGAAATTTTAGGTGACTTACTAATAACAATTTATGCTACTACAAGAACAATGTATCTTATTTACACAGACTGATTTCGAAACACATTTTTTGTAGTATAAAGACACATTATTGCTGAGGAGCTCTGTTATACACTCAGACATATTAACAATATGGAGTTCCTAGAAAAGAGGGAGATTAGGACAAAGCGATTCTACCTCCTAAATTGGGACACTTAGAATCTATGTATTGGTCAGACCTTTTCTTTTTTGTAGTGACTGTTTACAACTCATGATTGTACCCTTTTTTTTGTCTATTAAGGTGAAGATGATCTGGAAGAGAATCAGAAGGTCAAAACTCAGAGACCAAGGTCAGCTGATGAGCCCGCTGTGTACATGGCACAGACAGGTTAGTATCTGGCATACTAATATCAGAATTAGTAAAGTCTAATCACTTATTGTCATTCATTCATTTCTAGGGTGACACTTAAATGACTATTCCTCTTGGTAATGTTTTTCTATTGGGTTGAGAATTTTTTTTAGGTTCATACATAGAAGCTGAAGAATGTACAACAAATGGCCAACCAAGAGATTCATGTATTCCACTGGCTGCATAATATCCCATATGTTAAAGAACACTATAGTTCTAAAATCAACATTTAGGTGGTTGGCCCCCCTTACCTCTTGTTAGAAACGTGATTTACTCACCTTTTTCCATTTCCTCAAGGGGCTCCTCTTGTCTGGCCTCGCCCCCGATCCACCTCCTTGACTGATACAATCAGAATTGATGACCTTGGTCAATTGCAATGCATTCCCATTGGAAAACATCTCCATGCAGAGTGACCCAAGAAGCACCTCTAGTAGCCATCTGACGAGTGGCCACTGGTGGTGTTCCTAGGCTGAAATGTAAATACTGCCTTTTCTCTGAAAAAAAGTGTTTACGGCAAAAAGCCTAAAGGGAATGATTATACTCACCAGGACAATTACATTAAGCTGGTGTCTCTAGTTTCCCTATAATGTAAACATGTTCACATAAATGTTAACAGGGCACTCCAGGATGGAAGTGACCTCTTACATACTAAATGTATTTAAAATATGCATAAATAAATTATAAAATGTAAACTATGAAATCCTTGCATGGATAGATTTTAAGCAATCTCTTATTGTATTCAGGGGAGACTGCCTTCATCCCATAAGACTCTGCAGAATACATAGTTTAGAATTCTTTTACTCACATAGATTGAATGGAACTGACACCAAAGCAAAAATCAGCTACACGCAGGCTACATAATTAAGCTCAATTCACATGATAAATAAGCAAAGAAATATCCCAATAACAAGTTTAAACTAACAAGTGAAAATGTGACTGTTTTACAATGCCCATCATAGTCGGCACCTTATTGAGAACCTGTACTGCAAGCAATGCAGTATGCTCTGGCATTTGTGAACACAAGCCTGGAATTGCAATCAAAGTAATGGCGTCATTGTGCCTAGCCCTAGACAATTTACTCCTAAAGCACATCGACTGGTTGTCTGCACAATATTATACCCTCACATAGATAATGTATTCAAATGCAAATTAATCAATAAATAAAAATATTACACAATAATAAAAGAGACTCACCTTTGAAGCTCTAGGGCCCATAAAACAAAAAATAGATGTCTGCATCTTGTAAAGTGTAGATGTCCTCTTTTCTTGTGTTGCCTCAAAAATGGTTTGTACATGTATCATGCTCTACTAGGTTGTTACTAGTATGATTTCATAATTCAACTCCATGCAACTTTCAGACTTTAGATGCTTAGGGACAGCCCTGCATGATCACAAGTGTTTTATACCAAAACAGGTTCAGGAAAATGTTACACTAAAAGTATTCATCAATGAACCATAAATTGGGGGATGTAAAAACTTGGGAATATTTAATTCATACCCACTACCATAATGATATAGTGGTTGTGGTGCCTGGAGTGCACTGTTCCCTCCCTCCATTGTGATCAGTGAATTTTTTTTTACTACTTCCTTGGGGTCTATTTGCCCTCTTACCTAGAGTCTGTCGGTTATCACTGCACTACAATCTCCTGAGCTAGGTTCTGCAATCTAGGGTTTGGCTCATTGTCTGTGAGCAGTCAGGACTTAGCTCACAGAAGATTTATTGGAGGCAGGGAGTACATGACCCTATTGGTCTCTAGCTAAGAAGGTAAACCAACAGTGAACTGATGTAATTATGGTACTTGGAGTTTACCTTTTACTGGAGTGCTGATGAAATGATCAGAACTTTAATGCAATAAATAGAATGAAGGCATGCTGTAGTGGTGGGCAAAGTATGGACACATTTATATGTTATTAAATTCACATATTTTAATCGGAAAGAACATCTTTTGCATTGATACATAGCTTGTATCATGTGGAGATGTGATAATTTAATTGTGTGTTGCACAGCAGTAATTTAACAAATGTAAGGGAATGCAATTTTTTTTTTCCAAAAATATGATTGAGGAAGAATTCTTTATCTTTAATTGATGACACAACATATTTTTTATTCAGATATCAGATATCACTGTCTGTCTGATCTTAATGCAGCTTCCAGATTGCAAGAGCCGTTACCTGGAAAGACTAGGTGTTATATTTGAACATTCACAGATTTCTTTTTCTTAAAGGGTTACTTCAACCACCATGACCACTTGTGGTTTTTGAAGTGGTCATAGTAGTAGGAGTCTAGATGTGCAGTGTGTCAGCTTGAACGTAACTTGGGCAGCCTTGAGCTCTCTTCTGGGCTGAATAATGTAATCGACTTATCCCTTGCCGGCAGAGCATGCAAATGGAAGCTTTTGTCTTCCCTCGCCCCCTCCATACACTGATTGCAGCACTCCCTCCTCCCTATGCCACTTTTGATTTTAGGCACTAACCCTCCCTCCTCCTCCTTTCCACCTTCTCCTTCCATTTCCCCTTCCCTATTCCAGCACAGAGCAAGCACATGCACTCTAAGCTAGTTAAATGGCCCAATTAATGGCTTATCTGCCTTTGATTGGACCTCAGCGCAACTCGTATGACTTCAAACAGGGGCTTTATGAGCAGAGCCAGAAAGTAAAAGCTTATTATAAACATTTTTAATTTTAATTTTATTTTATTTTTTGTGGGGGGGGGGGGGGGGGGAAGGAAGGGGAGGATCTAATGGATAATGCCCAATAGATGAAAATTGGGTTAACGCACTTTTAAAGATAGTAGACTAGAAATATACTTCTTACCTGCTGATCTTTCTTTGTTTTCCATTCTCATCCTCCTCCTAATATTTTATTCATCAGCTCCTTAAACTAGTCAAAGTTAAAATTCCACATGGAACATGGTAGAGATCACTCACTTACAGTTCCAACCTTACCATGAAGTTATCCTTAAAAGAGGGATGAAGGAAAAAAGCATAATAAAGGGAATGCGAGAGGAGCACTGGAAAAGATAAGTATAGAAAGAGAAAGGAATTATTTTAGGAATCCTTCAGATAACACTTTATATACCACTTATTCTCTCACTTCTTTTATTTACTATATACATTTTTTATTAGTTATGCAACATGTAATTACATTCCATTATAACGATTAAAACCCTAACTGACCAAATATATTACACTAATTAAAAACATACTACCAAAACATACACATCCACTTTATCGACATCTTACATTCCTGTATGTCCTATACTGCAACAAAACCAAATACGATCAATACATCAAGTGATCTCATCCATGTGAAAAAATAACAGGCTTATTTTAACGTAATAAATAGTGACTATACATGCTAGAGATACATAAATATTAGATTACTTTAGTAAACTTATTTAACCCCTTAAGGACACAGCCAGGGCCGGACTGGGAAAAAAATTCGGCCCGGGCATTCACAGCGGCCCACTAAGAAGGGGGCGGGGCAGAGAGAGTGTGTTTTGTCATCATTAATGACAAACACGCCCCCTCTCAAAGTGAGCATGTTGGCTCTTCCAGGGCAGACCATGCGCAGAGCTCTGCTGAAGAGCTCTAGCATGAGAAAAAAAAGCCCTGTATTTGTTCTGCACAGCGCAAGCACATTTAATAACATGCTTGCACTGTGTTTCCTTCCAAATTGTCTCTGGTGTCTCTATAAATGGATACCAGGAGACAAAAATGCCAGGAAAGAGTATTGTGCATGTGTTTGGAGCCTGCCATTGTGTGTGTGCAGAGTGAGCTGATTGTGGTAGGGTATTGTGTTATAAGGTCGGTTTTAGTCGTGTTGTGTTTGTGGTGTAATGTAATGCATATGTGGCTAGGGGCTGTAGAGAATGTGTGTATAGGGGATGTAGCAAGAGTGTGCATACAGGCTATAGTGTGTGTGTATGAATATTTTATATATATATATATATATATATATATATATATATAATATAAATATGTTTGGAAGTATTGTGTATGTGTGTGGTGCAGTGTGTCGGGGGGGTTCTGTGTGTATGTGAGGGGTGCAGTATGTGTATGTGAGGTGTGATGTGTGTGAGGGTGTGGTGGGTGCTGTGTGTGTGGGTGCTGAGTGTGAGGGTGCTGTGGTGCTGTGTGTGAGGGTGATGTGTGTGATTGATTTGTGTGAGGGTGCTGTGTGATGTGTGTGAGTGTGCTGTGGGTGATTAGTGTGTGTGGGTGCTGTGTATGATGTGTGTGAGAGTGCTGTGTGTGATGTGTGTGTGAGAGTGCTGTGTGTGATGTGTGTGTGAGAGTGCTGAGTGTGAGAGTTCTGTGTGTGAGAGTGCTGTGTGTGATGTGTGTGTGAGAGTGCTGTGTGTGAGGTGTGCGTGAGAGTGCTGTGTGTGAGAGTGCTGAGTGTGATGTGTGTGAGAGTGCTGTGTGTGATGTGTGTGTGAAAGTGCTGTGTGTGAGAGTGATGTGTGTGATGTGTGTGTGAGAGTGCTGAGTGAGAGTGCTGAGTGTGAGAGTACTGTGTGTGATGTGTGTGTGAGAGTGTTGTGTGTGAGAGTGCTGTGTGTGATGTGTGTGTGAGAGTGCTGTGTGATGAGTGTGATGTGTGTGTGAAAGTGCTGTGTGTGAGAGTGCTGAGTGTGAGAGTGCTGAGTGTGAGAGTGCTGTGTATGAGAGTGCTGAGTGCTAAAGTGCTGTGGATGATGGGTGTGAGAGTGGTGTGTGTGAGAGTGCTGTGTGTGATTTGTGTGTGAGAGTGCTGAGTGTGATAGTGCTGTGTGTGATGTGTGTGAGAGTGCTGAGTGTGAGAGTGCTGTGTATACATGTTAGAAGGGATTGTGTGTGTTTGGGGGGTAGATAAAAACAAAAAATAAGTAGCCATTATGCCCCCCCCTCCCTTCTTACCTTTTAGCCTGTGAGGGGGGGACCGGCATGGTGGTATCTGGGAGAGGGGTTCAGGCACTATCCCTGGTGGTCCAGTGGGTGAGTGAACTCTAGCCTGCGGGCTAGAGTTCACCCTCGCGAGATCCGGTCGTTGCCATGGCAACGCTCCGGATCTCGCGAGAGGAACCCGGCGGAGCTGCAAGATAGAGCTCCGCCGGGTCCTCTCCTGGCTCCCTCCCTCTCTCCCCGCTGGCGGACGGAATATTCTCTATGTGGGCCGGTGAGGGAGATCTTTGATCCCCCCACCGGCCCATCATTGAAAACAGCGGGGCCGGCGCTCGGATAGTGCCGGCCCTGCATTGACCGGCAGGGGAGATCCTGTGATCTCCCTGCCGGCCTCAGCCCCACGGCCATCGCGGCCCACCTGGCATTTGCCCGGTGTGCCCGATGGCCAGTCCGGGCCTGGACACAGCTTCAGAAGCTTGTCTTACCCTTAAGGACAAAAGCCATTTTTGCACTTTTCTGCTGTTTGTGTTCAAACGCAATTTGCATCTTTGTCATTTATTGCACCAACACATATAATATACAGTTTTTCAGAGGGCAAAAATGGCTTTAATTTGATGTCACATATACATAGATAAATTCTCATTAATTATAAAAAAAATGCCAAAAAATGGGGAAAAACACAGTTTTTACAGTTTTGGCAATTATATCGTGTGCATAATATGTCCAGCTTACGAAAAGTAGTTCAAAATAAATTAATTTATTTGTCTTGATTTATAGACTTCATAATATGTGTAGGATTTCAGCTTATTTTGAAAGTTACAGGACACAAAATACAAGAACTAAAATAAAATTTCAATGTGAAACAATTTTAGAAGTTGGTATATTTGTCTTGTAGGTTTAGTAGCCATCACAGAAAATAAAATTACCACAGAAAAGTATATATTTATATGAAGTAGATATCAGAGGCTATTTACCAAAGGTTATTTGGCACTTTTAACATCTCTAAATATTGGAGTAAAATTTAGTTTTTTTCTCTATTTTGGCATATACACATATAACAAGGTTTTTTTAATGTGTATTTCGAAAAGCTGGTGAGTGCTATTCCTGCACAGAACCCCATATTGTGTTCAGCTACATCTGCTGAGTATAACGATACCCCCATTGTATGCCTTTGGCACTATTCGTTGAATCTACAATGCCATATAAGAGACAAGGCTATTTCAGTTTCTATAGTTAGAATTTTCATAAATGGATTTGATGGGTCTATGTCTCATTTTGGGGTATTATAGCAGTTTGAATGTTCAAATAACCCCACAAAAGGCTTTCATTTGATAAAGCAGACACCCCAGGGTATCTTATATGTCGTATATTGTGCCTTAAGTTGTCACAATTTTTTCAACAATTTATGCCAATGTTTGTGGTGAGGGAAAATAAAAAGGCATTTACATTCATGTTGCATTCCTGAGTATTTCTTTCACTTGACATGTGCTACTGTCCTAAAATCCCCCAAATTATGCTCAGTTACATCTTCTGAGTAAAACAATATGCCCAGTGTATGCAGGGCCGGTGCTAAGATTTTTAGTTACACAGGCGAAGATGCATTTTGGCTCCCCCAACCCTCATTAAAAAAAAAAAAAAAATGCATCTTCACCTGTGTGTCTTTCCTCCCAAGCCACAGGTACACAGGCATCATTTTTCAGTCACACAGTCAAAGTCATACAGGTACACTGTCATACAAAGACAGAAATAATCATACAGAGACATACAGACACATACAGTCAGAGACATACAAGCAGAGATATACATGCATACAGAGACATGCAGGCATATAAAGACATACATGCATACAGAGGCATACCGTCATACAGACACATACATACAGACAGGCATACAGAAACATACATACAAAGACATTCAGGCACATACATACAGACATACAGGCATAAAGAAACATACATACAGAGACATACAGGCACGCAGACACATACATACATACAGAGGCATACCGTCATACAGACACATACAGAGGCATACCGTCATACAGACACATACATACATACAAAGACATACAGACATACAGAGACACACACATACGTACATACAGAGACATAAAGGCATACAGTTACATACATGCATACAGAGACATATATACAGACATTCAGAGACAAACATACATCCAGTTACATACATGCATACAGAGACATACAGAAACATACGTACAAGACATACAGACACATACATACATACAGAGGCATACCGTCATACAGATACATACATGCAGACAGGCTTACATAAAAATACATACTCACACACACACACAAACTCACAGACACATACTCAAACACACACACTGACAGACACACATACACACACACACACACTGACAGACACACACACACACTCACTGACAGACACACACACACTGACAGACACACACACACACTGACACACACACACACACACTCACTGACAGACACACACACACACACTGACAGACAGACACACACACACTGACAGACACACACAAACTCACAGACACATACTCGAACACA
Source organism: Pelobates fuscus (assembly GCF_036172605.1). Lineage (NCBI taxonomy): Eukaryota > Metazoa > Chordata > Amphibia > Anura > Pelobatidae > Pelobates > Pelobates fuscus. The sequence goes on from NC_086317.1 coordinate 245,314,406, forward strand.
CACACACTGACAGACACACACATACACACACAGTAATTAATTATCTAAATTAAATGTAAATTTCCCACCCAGCCTCCCTACTTGGAGTGCTGGCTTGGGTCTTTCATTGGTGGTCCAGTGGGGCTGCTGGGAGGCGTGCGGCTGCAGTTGATTAGGAGGAGGCGGCGAGGGAGCTCTCTGATCTCTCTGACCGGCTCCCTCGCAGGCTGTTTTCTGATGCCGCGGGAGCCGGAATATGACGTCATATTCCGGCTCCGGCGGCATCAGCAAAAGGCGCGCGAGGGAGCCGGTCAGAGAGATCAGAGAGCTCCCTCGCCGCCTCCTCCTAATCAACTGCAGCCGCACGCCTCCCAGCAGCTCCGGGGATCCAGGAGGTGACCAGGCAGGAGGGAGCACTTCCCTCCTGCCGGTCACTGGAATTTTGCGCCCCCAGAGCCGGTGCGCCCTAAGGCGGCCGCCTGTGCCGCCTTATGGACGCGCCGGCCCTGAGTGTATGACCTAGACACTATTTTGTGAAGTTACAGTGCTTAAAGGCGACAGTTCAGGTTTTGGAGTGTGAATTTTCATTGAGGGTTTTGATGCGTCTGTGTCCCTCTTTGGAGCACTTAGCAGGCTACATATTCCAACTACACCATAAAGGCATACCATTTCTTAAAGAGCACATCCCAGGGTATTTCAAAAGACATATTATGATACTTAGCGTGAGATCATTTTTCCACTTGCTTGTACCAAGTACAGTGGTTATAAGCATTTTTTTTTTTTTTGCATTTTTGACCCTCAAAGTGAGTTTACACAGTGTATTTAGCAAACCTTATGTGTGCTACGACTGAATAATAGTTCATATGTTGCTCAGCTATGTCGTCTGAGTACAGCAATACCCCCGTATGTACCTTTGCCAAGTATATGTGGACATTGAACGGGCACATTTGAGACACATCCATTCCACTTTTATTCATGCTTTGCGTTTTTTCACTGTGTCCATGTCCCATTTTGTAATATTTCAGCAGGCTGTACATTCCAACTACCCCATAAAGGCATACCATTTCTTAAAGAAGACATCCCAGGGTATTTCAAAAGGCATATTTTAAACCTTAGCGTGGGATCATTTTTCCGCTAGCTTGTACTAAGTGTAGTGATGATAAGCATTGTTTCTGCCTTTTGACACACAAAGTGAGTTTGCACAGTATATTTTGCAAACCTTATGGTTGCTACGGCTATATAATACTTCATATGTTGCTCAGCTATGTCGTCTGAGTACAGCAATACCCCCGTATGTACCTTTGCCAGGTATATGTGTATGTGAAGGGGCACATTTGAGACGCAGCCATTCAGTTTTTTTCTAACTTTGAAGTTTTTCGCTGTGTCCATGTTCCATTTTGGAATAGTTTAGCTGGTTTGTTATTCAAACTACTCCACAAACGCATACCATTTTTTTAAAGAATACACCCTGGGGTATTTCAAAAAGCATATTTTGAACCTTAGCGTGGGATCATTTTTCTGCTCGTTTGTTCCAGGTGTAGTGGTAATGAGCATTTTTAATGTATTTTTTTTACTCTTTGAAACTGTTTTACTTTTTAAAACTTTTTTTTTACTTATTAAATTTTAAATTCACCTTTATTAAGATCTACTGCTGCTGGCTCTGCCCCTGATCAACCTCCTTGGCTGACATCATCAGAAGTGATCTCAGCCAAGGAGGCGTGCCGGAGCTAAACGCCGCCCTGGCCAATCAGCATCTCCTCATAGACATGCATTAAAATTAATGCATCTCTATGAGAAAAGTTCAGTGTCTCCATGCAGAGGGTGGAGACACTGGATGCCATTGCTGCACAGTTTGCAGCACTGCCCCAGGAAGCACCTCTAGTAGCCATCTGAGGAATGGCCAGGGAAGTTATCACTGGCTGTAATGTAAACACTGCATTTTCACTGAAAAAACAGTGCTTACTGCAAAAGGCTGAAGAGACTGACTATACTCACCAGAACAAATACAATAAGCTGTAGTTGTTATAGTGACTATAGTGTCCCTTTAAGATAAAATACCCATCAGAATTTCCAGAAAATCTCACAAGGACAAAGCATGTGATCATATTCCTGAGGCAAAGTTACACCAAAGTAATATTAAAAAAAGAACATGGCATATTTCCTTCCATTTCCTTGCTCCTGGTTTATTTTTCTGTACATTATTCTGATGTATTAATATCAGTTCTGTGTATACTGTATACCTTTTACATTTTGTTTCTGCATAATTAGCAGCTGTCCTACTTGATAATATACTTAGAACAGCAGCCCTGCAAAACGTGCCATCAGCATTAATGATCATTATTAGAATCCATCTTAGATTGTAAGCTCTGCGAAATCGGGATGCTGTGATTTATTAAAGTGTTCTTGCATGTCTATCGATGTTAACCTGTTTCTTATTTTACCGCTATTGAACTGTGCTCAGGAACATTTTTCATTAATGAGCGTAATAAAAATAATGGCGAGATTAATTGATAAATCGTTGTCGAAAGGTTTTCTTCAGCCTCAGTGCTGCTAGTGCCTGGTGGTTGGAAGATGAAAGAGCACTGATTAATTATTCTATAAATGACACTTTAGTCTGCTCCAGCCTGCAGTGCTCTCTTTCCATATTACAAAAAATGAGCTGCCACATTCTATACCCCAGAGGTGGTTCCACGTCTGCTTTGACAATACTTTGATTTGTTTTTCACTTTATTTTCCATATCATTGATATCATTGATATTCCCCAGATTCTAAAAGAAGGCTAAGTAGTTCCCTACCACCCATCATTAGGGGACCAATATGTATCCTATCTGGGGGCCAAATGAACAGTACCCCTTCTTCTCCAAGGGCCAAGCCACCTCTATGCATCACGCACCATATCATTTGCAGAATTTATGTGTTCATATATTTTTCCTGGAGGGTTACTCGAAAGAGACTGGGAGAGGCAAAACAATCTATTTATTCTACGGTTTAGACTTATTTATTCAGCATTTTCCTGGTTGTGATTCCAGTGAGAAGTTGGTCCTGGCCCCCTCTGATTTATGAGTGTATTCGGCTAGAGATTGATGAAGTCCATGGCTGCTTATGACAGAAAGCATCTGAGTGGGAAAGGAGAGCCTGCTTATATGAATATTTATGCGGCTGCTAATAATGCCCTTATGTCAGAGCATTGTGTGTGTGTGTGTGTGTGTGTGTTTGTTTGTGTGTGGCTGCAATCATTTCTATTCTAGGATTAATGTATTCCACCCACATAAGGAAGAGACATTGCCTTTTGTTTTTACCTCTTGGCAAACTCTGACTTCTTTTTGTGATGTTTTGCTGTCCCTTATCCAAGTTTGTGGTTGATTCCTATTTATTTGGTCAGGAGGCAATGCAGAGTCTCAGCTTAAACATAGATTTTCTACAGGGCTGCCTAATGGTGAACAAAGAATAAAGAAGATGTATAAGAAATTCACCTCTGATGAAAGGCAACATGTACGAAAATTATTCATCCAAACTCTTGTCTCCAGCCTCCAAAATAGCAATTGACACAAAATTGTTTTGACATTTTACTGAGCAAGTTATCGATTGCGTGTTCAGTTTTGCTTGTGAAAACAGCAAATGCAGGCATGCATACATGTAGCTGTACTTACAAATCAGGTCACAGAAAAAATACAATACCTGATTTCCCCAAATGATTTCCATTCACAAGGTTAATATGAACATCACATCAAAGGTTACAACAAACCTTGATGAGTAGATGAGAAAATGTACTTAGTGCCCCAGCAGCTGCAATACACGCAATACTTGTACAAACCTCAGGGTCAAAGGATTAATTCCAGAAAGAGTCAACTTAGCCTTTCATTCTTCTCAATGTGATGAGTACCATTAAGTAATAATAACATATAACTATGTCTAGGACATGACTGAAAACTAGAGATATCTAAATGTATCTTTCCTCGTAAAATTATTTATTGTCTCTTCAAATCATTTGTTTTAACTTTTCTACTCTTTGTTGCTTTGACCAGGAGATCCAGCAGCAGAAGGTTGGTCGCAGTGGGGTGGTTGTTCCATGACCTGTGGCCAAGGGGTGCAAGTTCGCACCCGGTCCTGTGTGTCATCACCATATGGGACCCTGTGCAGCGGCCCACTGAGGGAAACAAGGACTTGCAACAACACTGTGGCCTGTCCAGGTATCTGAATTCTTTATTTTTATGTAAAATTATACTTTGTACTTACTATATCTATCACTGCAGAGATCACTTAGAAGGTGCATACACAAAATGGTTTGAGTGAGAACACAGTTGGTGTAGATGAATTTTCCAGTGGGTTATAGAACTATTTTGTAATTTGTGTGGTCATGGTCTTGTAGCCATTCATGGTCACAACGTTTAAGTGTGGAGTTGAAAATAGCTTGCATATGTTTCTCAAGATACATTACTGGTCATTCTCACACAGTGTTATCAGATCTCCTGAATTGACCAAATGTATTTCTAAAAGGGACACTCTATTCACCAACCTGCACCTAAAGTCTCAATTCCTTGCAGTGTAGGGGGTAAATCACAGTGTTTAATTTTTATAAAATATAATACAATGTATTTACTTTACAAGTTCTAATATACTGCAGTGTTAATTCAACAGGGGGGCTACGGCATGCTCTAGCAGGCAATTAATGGAAAAACACAATGTGCAGTAAGTGCAGTTTTCAGGAAGTGTATAGGATAGCTATGTGAGTCAAACACAAAAGTGATTGAACTCCTAAATGGCAGAGGATTGAGCAATAAAACTTCAGGGGCATGGTGTATACACCAAAACGGCTTCATGAAGCTAAAGTTGGTTTTAATTTCAACATGTCCCTCATCTCCTCAAACTTTGTATTACTTGGACTGTAGAAAAGTGACCAGAACAGGACTTCTGATGGGAGATCATCCCTTTAACGTGCCTTGGTTTGCAAAGCATTAATCTCAGACCCCTTAGATCACTTGTATTCCATATAGCTTCCCTGTAAAGGGATAATGACTGGCTTGTCAAGATTTTCCAACTGTGTTGAGGAACTTCACAGAGCTTTGATAAATATCACTTGTTGATAAAACGCCTAATGTGAATCATATATGTCTGTCAATGTGTCGGTTTCAAATTTATGGAGGCGTACTGTTTGGGTTTCCAAGAGGTTGTATCTGTGTGTCGTTATATTGCATCGCTATTCATCACCTCTACAAACTGTAATTAAACCCATAACACACATAGCTACATTGACCCTAGGCAATTCAGAATTTTAATAATGTATGTATAAGAATGTGTGGGTTTTCTGTATATTGTATGTATATGAGGGTTTTTTGTCTGTTTCCTTTTTTCTTAGAGATGTGCTAGCTGACAGTTTTATTGATGTATAATTAGTAAACAAATAGAGAATAATTATAGCCATTAAAATACATACATTACTCTGTGCTTCAGGGAATCTTGTTTTTTTTTTTTCATATAAAAAACGAACATTTTTCTTAACCATTCAAGCAATTCGCACGGATGCAAATTTCCCTTGACAATGTAACTATTTAACACAGAACCTGCCAGTTTGATGCATGATGGTTGCAAGAGACACTGTGACGTTCACATCATTTCTTCAATTAAGGGTGTAATCGTGTGGCAGTAATGTGCAGCCAAGGAATGCTCTATACAAATATGTGCCATTCTCACGCAGGCACAGAGTTTCCCATCATATGGATATACTATTGTTTCCTTGCACAAAGAGCACAAGCCATACAGTGGGATGTAGATTGGCACTAGCTCTAACACTCCCACAGAGGGATTTAAAACAGCTGATTGATATTGTTTAAAACCCTGCATTTAACGTTTGGTGAATAGATAGATAGCTATAAGGAGTGTTAGAAATGTGGAAAATAAAAAAAATGCATTGATCCTTGTAGAAACAAAGACCTTCAACTTAAGTGCTGGCATGTAGGGGTTGGAGGCTGCCATCTACAGGCTCTGTCAAGGAAGTTCCTAAGCCTGACTGCAGATTGGAAAAGTGCACAAGTGTTTTTTCAAAAATGTAATAAAAATTATTTGAAAAGAAGTGACTACCAATAGGTAAAAAAAATAAAGGGAGGGTTATTGAAGTTTTTATAGAAAATAATTTAGACAGGTACCAGTCTAAAGTAGATGCTGGAAAATGTATACTAATTTTAGGAGACTTGCAAAAAGCAATTTATGCAATTAAAATTTAATTTAGAACAAGAACAATGTATTTTATTTACACAGATGTCTAAAACATGTAGTGTAGTTTTAAAACACATTACTGTGAGTATTATTACTGTGAGTATTATTACTGTGGAATTCTGGTATAACTGCAGGATATTGATATATAATAGTAAAGAGAGACAGATGGATTTGGGCCTGGAATAGGGACTATTCCTCCTAAATAGGGACACTTGGGAGGTATAGGGTTAGACAAATCTCTTCCTACAGTGACAGCCCTGCAGGGATTAATTATTGATTTTAGTTTTCTTAGGTAAGTCTGCTCCATAAGGGGTGTATGACATTCTGGTGAAGTTTCCTATAATTGTGGTTGCTTGAATTGTAGACTGTTTTCTGAGGTTAAATAAATGGATTGATTAAGTGTGTAAAGGTGCTGCAGTGTGACAACATTTTGGTCTTAATCTAATAAACCAGATATTGTGGAGAAATAAATATTTGCAAAGATTTTACATTTTTTTCTAGTTTGGCTACGTTTTCCCTACATTGGAGGTTCCCCTGTCAATTCTTAACAATTATAGGTTTTATGAATTACGTCCTTTGTGTGTTGACTAGAGGCTTCTATTGAGTTTTGTTAGCACAAAGGTATTGCCATGCAAATGATTGGCACTGAACACCACTATGGATAGAACTGGTGAACACTTTGCTTATATTTGAAGTGCTTTGAGCTGATGAACACTAAGCTTAGGCTTGACGTGCTTTTAGCTGATGAATACTATGCTTAGAACTGAAAAGCACCATGGTTATCACTAGTGAACACTATGTTTAGAACTGAAAAGCACTATGGTTATCACTAGTGAACACTATGCTTAGAACTGAAAATCACTATGGCTAAAATTGAAAGGTACTAACGTGAGAACTGACAAGCACTATGGTGCACACTCTGGATAGAACTGTCTAAGACTATGGTAGTACCTGGCAAGGACGGTGATTAGAACTCACTAGCACTATGGTTAGACCTTGTGCACACTCTGGTTAGAACTGACAAAGACTGTGGTAGTAACTGGCAAGCGTTATGGTTAGAACTGACAAGCACTATGGTGTGCACTCTGGTTAGAACTGACAAAGACTGTGGTAGTAACTGGCAAGTGTAATGTTTAGAGCTCACTAGCACTATGGTTAGACCTTGTGCACACTCTGGTTAGAACTGACAAAGACTGTGGTAGTAACTGGCAAGCGTTATGGTTAGAACTGACAAGCACTATGGTGTGCACTCTGGTTAGAACTGACAAAGACTGTGGTAGTAACTGGCAAGTGTAATGTTTAGAGCTCACTAGCACTATGGTTAGACCTTGTGCACACTCTGGTTAGAACTGACAAAGACTGTGGTAGTAACGGGCAAGCGTTATGGTTAGAACTGACAAGCACTATGGTGTGCACTCTGGTTAGAACTGACAAAGACTGTGGTAGTAACTGGCAAGTGTAATGTTTAGAGCTCACTAGCACTATGGTTAGACCTTGTGCACACTCTGGTTAGAACTGACAAAGACTGTGGTAGTAACTGGCAAGCGTTATGGTTAGAACTGACAAGCACTATGGTGTGCACTCTGGTTAGAACTGACAAAGACTGTGGTAGTAACTGGCAAGTGTAATGTTTAGAACTCACTAGCACTATGGTTAGACCTTGTGCACACTCTGGTTAGAACTGACAAAGACTGTGGTAGTAACTGGCAAGCGTTATGTTTAGAACTGGCAAGTACTATATGAGTAGCATTTCTCAAGGAGGAACTGAAAACATATTTTGCCCTTTGTTCTTGGATAGGTATAAATAGCCATGTGTGCCCTCAAAGAGAAAGGTTCAGTGTTACTAGGGATGCATTTCAAATTAACATGGTAATTTCGTATAAAAGCATTATAGGCTGTTGATATTTATTTAACAGTTAAATGCTTTAACAGATTGATATGCTAGTTTGAACATGCATCGTGTCTTATACACACACACACCAGATCTCCTCTTTTTCTAATCAGTATGCCCAAGTGCCTTGTAACGAGTACAGTTACTTGGCTCGTCTCTCACTATCATAACTAGAATGTCTCCCGCGGTATAATGTGGATGCCTTTGATTTATGTGGAAATTCACCCTCAATCCATTTCTCTTTATGGGCTCCCGCATGACTTTCCAAGCCTGCCCACAATAATGTTTGACCTTAATCTGTATATTGTCTCCTTAGGTACTTAAACACATTTATCATGTTGGACTTTATGTGCAGTGGAAAACTCTCCAAAGTGTATCTGGGGCAGCATCACAGAGTGGCGGAATTAACACTCGCAGTGCTGGCCCAGACCTGATGCTACAAAATAGAATGTGATGTTTGATGACTGACCTGTTTGTTCAAGCCAGTTTGTCTGTAATTTTAAAAACCTCATGCTCTGTTTGGCTACTGACCTTGGTATGTTACTGAAGTGGGTGAAATCATTCATGAAAGCCGCAGGGATTTTTAAAGTGTCAAAGTGCCAAAGTGTAAATAATGCACATATATTCTCAAGTGTGTACAAGTAAAATGAATGTTATTTCACAAAAACACAGTGGGGTTTATTCAGTAAACTGTGAATTGTGGGAACTGAGAAGGGATTTTAACATTTAACAACAGAATAACTGAAAGTTGTGAAATGTTTCCAATGCATAAATTTTGACCTTAAATTTACAATTTCATTGTTAATTTCCTGAATTTCTACTATAGTAATAATATAGTACTTGCATTTCAATGTTTTACTCACTTGAATAATGTTGTTATGGTGTGAGAATGTCTCTAGGTGCCGGCTTTTCTTAAGGGTTTAAAAAAGTGTCAAAGTTCACAATCACAATCACTATGCACAAGAACATCCACCTCAGTCCGAGACGTGAATCTGGAAGCCTCGACCGAGGTGATAGGGCTGATAGGTTGAGAGCATCAGCTAACACTCTAAGCCTATCAGTAGCTTCTCATTCACAAAAACTGCTTGAGAAGTGTGCATCAGAGGCTCCCTATCTGAGGCTTCCTGATTCAAGCCTCATACTGCATTGGATGTTCATGGACAGAGTTTAGGGGTTAAGTCATTTTGTTGATGCATTAACCTTTGAGATTAGCTTCACCTGGGACCTCCTGGCACCATAACAGCTTAATTGTGATAAAGTTGCTAGGGTGCCCAGAGTGTTTCTCAACAGTAGAATAACTTTGGGGTATTTCCTTTGGCTTTTTATCTGTTTGAGATTTAAGTATTTTATTATTTATATATTCACACCTTTTTTGTCATATAGACAATTTTTTTTTAAGACTACAAATGTGGGTACATTTGAAAGCTAATCTTGCTGTTTGCAATGTGACTTCTTAGCAAAAATCAAGCTTTTACAGTTTTCTTGATTAAACATTTTGTTTAATATTTAAAGAGCTCTGCTATTCAAAAAAATATGTATTATCCTATCCTATACATTAAAACTACACCATTAAATCTCAAACATGGTCTGATTCCTTGCAGTGCATAGACTGTAATCTGTATGGGACAAGTGGGTTTCCCACAATGTCTGCACTGTCACATACCGAGTTGCTTTACTTTAATTCAATTTATATCGCTACTACCTAATACGCAGTAAATGCTTCTTGATCTGCAGACAGTGTATTCCATCATTTGTACCATAGATCTGCGATCAAAGGAGCAGTGCAGGGCAGTGAATTCCTTATGCAGCAGTCAGGGGGGTTAAGAGAAACCATTCCGGAACCATGACCCCATCCATCAATGGCTACCTGTGTACCCTTGATTAATTCATCTCATTCATTTGAAAGGTTGCTTCCTCCCTGTGTCCTTGGCAGGGAATGCCCCCTCTGAAGCTGTACGTTCTCGTCCTTACAATCTTTTCATGAGCTTCCACTTAGAAAAAGCAATTTCTTAGTAAATGTTATTTATTGTGTTGTTGCTGTTGCGGTGTATACCGACCATGTCAGAAGGATGTAAAGCTAAAGGTACTCTGTCTGTCTCTTATCTCTCTCTGATCAGTGGAAGGACAGTGGCTGGATTGGGGTTCATGGGGACGATGCTCCGTGACGTGTTCTAATGGTACCCAGCAGAGGACTAGGAAATGCAACCAGGCCGGAGGAGAGTGCAGAGGGCAGGACACAGAGACAAAGCCATGCTCTAACCCAGACTGCCCAGGTAATACTGAGTCAGGGAGCGCTGATGGGCACATTGAGAAAGGACACAGCAATGTTTGTTTCCCAGTACCCTATACAGATCGCCAAGTTGACATTCATGTCATTCATGTTAAAAGTTGACATTCATGTTAAAACAATTAATTCATGAGTTCAGTTAAGTTAATTGTTTACATGACATGGCCTCTAGTCTGTGATTCACAATCACAGTGGACTTTCATGAAGTCTCTTGCATATTTTATTCATGAGAGATCTGCAAATCCCTTATTCTGCTAAGTGAAACATTGTTCCAAAGATTTATTTTTCTAAATTCCTAACTTTATTTATGGTTTTTTTGTGATCAGAAAAACATCAATAAAATAATGACATAACGTTTTAAACCTGTTATTCCGGCTGACATGCTTGCCAGTGAGAATGTGTTATTTTATTATATCATCAGATGTTGGGATCTGTAGAACAAAATCACCTTGCTCTGCCTCCCACTGCCTCTCTTCCCACTTCCACAGACAGAGCACAGCTTAACCCTCACATTCGAAATTCTAGATCTGCATTAGCTAATGTTTGCTATTGCATAGGGGTAGATCTTGTGCTATACTATTATTGAAAATCTCTATCTAGTCCTGCTCCATTCTGTCGTTATTTCTGCCGTCTCTCTCCATGCTTTTTCTCATACATTGACAAATGTTTTCTGCTCAATCTTTTCTCTTCATTTTCTTTCCTATCTTGTCCTTCATTCCATTCCTCCCATTAGCTGTGCTTTCATATTTGTCCATTTTACACTGAGACCATTTTCTCTATCGTTGATTCTCTATATGTTCTGCTGAAAATTACAAACAAGAACCTCTAGCTGATCTTTATTTCTTAAACTCACTTTTTCCACATCCTTCCTTTTCATTGTTTGTGGTCTTGATGTCCTTCATCTGCTATTACTATTTAATAACTCCATTTGCTCTACTGCAACTCTATGATTTATTTGAACATATCTCTACATTTGCTGTTATCAATTCCTCCATCTTTATGGTTCTTCTGCTAATCGCTTCTCCATTGCTTATTTATGCCTTTCTTTATTCTGTCTCACTGTCATAGCTCTACCTCTACCATCTTTCTTATTTGCTATTTCATTAATACCCCACTCTCTTTAAAACTCACTGTGCCCCCCTCCTCTTTACACTTTTCTCTGCTCCCCCTTTGCCCCTCACACTCTCTAGCGGATGGAAAATGGGGCCCGTGGAATCATTGGAGCTTGTGCTCCAAGAAATGTGACAGTGGCTTGCAGCATCGCTACCGGATGTGTCAGGCAAAAGGCGTACAAGGATACCCGTGCGAGGGCTCCGGGGAAGAGGTCAGGACGTGCAATAAAAAGAAATGCCCAGGTACCCACCTACTGCACCTTCTATGTGTGCTAAACAGAGATGCTCCTTTTAGGAAAATCTGGCAATGCCCATTTTTGATCCACCACAGATTATCATGCAAATTGTGTTAATGGAACATCTTTCTAGATTATATTTGTATAGCACAATTGCTAATGTTCAGGTTAGATACCACTTCAAAGATTTGGTTCTAGAAGCTTGGTATCCAGAATGACCAGAATAAGCTAAAGAATGTACAAAAATGGTTTATGATCTAATGCTAAAATATAACACAACAGATATGAAGCAGCCTTAATGTCTTCACTTTGGACATTAATATCTGCATCTTAGGGAGAGGGAAGAACATAGATATTTCAATATTCATTAAGGGAATAAAGGGAAGCATGAGAAAGAAATTTTAGAACAAGATGCCATGATGTTTGCTAATGGGTATGAATGCTACCCCCCAAAAAGGGTGAGTTCATGGAGTAGTCGCTCATTAAGTGTTAGCAGATAATATAGAAAAAAGATGAAATGCAAGATGAGCTTTAATTTCTCAAGAAACAGCAGACTGAGTGAAATCTTTTCTGCTGTCAAGTTGTCTTTTTCTTTCTGTGACGTCTGTATATAAAGAAACGGAATCCAAAACCTTAAAACAAGCATCATGGAATTCACAGGTTCCTGCCTCTCCACATCCCCAGTTGTTTTGTAAATTCAGTCATGTGTCAGCTTTTGTCATCCGCCATTGTAAAATACAGACAGCAGTCCCTCTCACTTTTGTTTTGGGTCTGTGTATCAAGATGAAACCGAAAATTTCTCCAAGCATCAGTAACTCAACAAAAGCGTACCTGAATTTTGGATTTACTTGGTGTGCAGCAGCACACATCACTTATTTTATAATATGGTATTTTACTTTCTGCACCTTTTTAAAAAAAAATAGTTTCTAGAATGCCTGCTATATTAAGAATCGGTAACTTGAATTCATTAGTGGGATACAACTCTTCTCCATCCCCATTCCTTGCTACACAGATTCCAATGGATTGATGAGAACCCTTTCCCGACTGCACCTTCCTTCTGTATCATATACTTCACTCTTGTCACACTTTGCACACTTCCTGTCCTATCTGTGTTCACGTCTTTTACACCTGTCCATGTCCTCTTGCTCTCCACACTACTTCAGTCCACGTTTTCTGAATTCCTCTCTCGTTCTCCTTTCATCCTCTCTACGTGCCTGCTTCCTCTCAGTGGGCTTCGGCTGACAGGCATTTGAGTTTTACCAGGGAATAGCAATGAATGTTCATGATCCACAGGAAGGTCACAGCTTGCTATTTACTCACACATTACACCTCATGTTCGGAGGTTACCCGAAGAAAGGCCAAACTTTAACACATTCTTCAGGACTCAAGGTGTAGAACATGGCTGGGAGCTGTGAGATATCTTGCAGTTTTAGCAGAACTGAGAATTCTTCTGTTTTTAGGTCCCCAGGTCCTATGTCCAGCTTTGCATTTCAGTTATTTCATGTTGCTTGTGTACTTTCTATTTCTCAGCGTTACATCAGATGTGTAAAGATGAGTATGTCTTATCTATGACCTGGGAGAAAACAGCTGCTGGTGAAATTGTCTATAACAAGTGTCCTCCAAATGCCACAGGTCAGTCTCACAGTTCCAAACTATCAGTGACTTCAAATCATTTGGCCATTTTATTTTCTCATTCTGTATTTTCCTTCTCATGCTTACTGTCTTCTTTTATTTTATGGCTGTATATCATATCGTATGTTAGACCACCTTCAGATTCCACAGGTCAGTCTCATGATTCGTATCATTAATGACTTACAATCATTTGCCGTTTCCATTCTCCCATCCTATAATTTCCTTCCTATTCTTTCTGCTAGTCTATTGTTTTATCGCTGTATGTCATTCCATTATATTACTACCTTCCTTAGCTCATTCTCTCGCTGTATTCCTTCGAATGTGCCTCTCTCTCTGTTCTTCTCACCCTCCCTGTTCTTACGCTGCTCTCTGTTTCCCTATAGGATCAGCTAGCCGCCGCTGTCTGCTGAGTCCCCAGGGTGTTGCGTACTGGAGTTCTCCAAGTTTTGCCCGCTGCATCTCTCATGACTACAGATATCTTCACCTTGCAGTAATTACAAGCTCTCCTCTTTGCTTCACTGTATTATTTTGTCATCCTTTATGTATGAGATCTCAGAAAAATCTCTGCAGCACAAAGCCCATGTCGCTGCTTTTATTTAAATCTCCCCTTTTTTTCAATGAACCGCTTTGCATGTTTTTACACTGCTTTCCCTGTGAATTGATATACATTATATATATATATTGGTTTTGTTTAAGGTTGTTTCTATATATATTTGTGTGTGTGTTCCTACTGCAGAATTTTTAAAAATGATAAGAAACGCTTACATTTTGAATGGGTAATTGATAACAGTCCTGAAGAAAGTAAAATCATAGTGTACAGTTAACAGAAAACAGACTCTTTCTGACTAGGCATTCTGGATGGATGCCGGCCTCACTTGTCACTATTTCAGAGGAATAATCTCTATTTCTATTTCCACTGTCTATGGTCTGGTGTCCCTCTTTTGGAACTGTAACAGAGACCTCTGCATGGTCCAGCCTTAGTGAGTCAGCCAACATGATTGGCGTACATGTATGCCATACTGGCATGCCCCTTCTTCCTTAGACAGGCCTACTTTTTTAGGTGGTGCCAGTGACACAGATTGCCCACCCTTTCCCAATTTATATACCTCCTTATGTTGAAAGGTATGCAAATCGATATATACATTTTCACAGAAGCGGAAGTATATCTTTCTTAGGCTTTCTATACTAAATTCAGTTGGTTAAACAAGTTCGCGTATTACGAATACCAATATAATTAACACATTCTGTTTTTAAATAAGACTGTCTGAGGCTACATCACTTTAAAAGATCAGGATATACAACAAAGGCACTGGAAACTCTCTGACCTTTGAGGCACACCACTGCCCCTATCTCTACTACTCAACGCCACAAAAGCAGTTATCAGCACACTACGTCTTCTAACCCACGACTTTGGCTCCTAAACCCCCACTACAACCTCTAACCCTGCACTAAAGCCTTTGTAACCCAATAAAGTCCATAACTCCCCTTACTCCTACTACAGCCCCTTACCCCCACCACTGCCCCTCTATCCCACCACTACAGCCTGTAACCCACAAAACAGCCTGCAACCCCAACTTCATCCCTTATCCACCTACTACAGCCCATAATCTGAACTTCAGCCCCATCACCCACTACTGCCCTTTACCCCCACTATATTCATGTGATCCATTGCTCCTCACAGGGGAAGAATTTGGGGGCTAGTGCACATGCATGTCACTTGATGAACTGTACCAATCAGTAACTTCTCATCTAGATGGATTAGATCGATGCTTCTCTGTGGGGAGCGTTTGGTGTCTTCATGTAGAATGTGAGGGCACAGAACGATGGTCTTGCAAAGATTGCAGGACCACAACAGGAAGTGCTTCAGAAAAGGCAGTTTTTACAAGTGTCAGGCTGCAGGGACAGTCTCTTTTCACCAGAACCAATACATTAAGCTGTAGTTGTTGTGGTGCTTAGAGTATCACTTTAAGGGCAGCAGCAAATAGCAGCAGCTATAACTCATACGTCAGGATGTGTTGATGTGGCCCAAAGATTATTGGAACCTTGGGCCTAACTGCAGTCTTTAATCCTAGTCTTAGTCTTAAAAATAAAAGCACATATTAATATATTAATCTCAGGAGTTCTTGACACTCTATAGCAGCAATACAAACTAACTTTTTTTCCTCAACGTGCCAGCACGGCAATTAAACCTGAATACTGAGGTTTAAGTTTGGAATTAACAACTCATACAGTTGTCCAAACTAATTAACATCTTTTGTTTTAAAAGAACACAACAACAGAGAGTTCAATGATACAAAAAGTTTTTTATTGAAAATACATAATTTCTAGTAAATTAAAACACACTGGTGTTCGGTGGTGCTTCACCTAACTAATGACCTATTCCCACCTGCAGTTTGCACGCATCTCACATGCTGCTTTGGCACAGTTTACATCAGAATTACATCCGTCTTTCATCCAGTTTTGGTGCAGCTTTGTATGTATATCAATGGACATGCATTTTTCATCAGGTTTCTGTTCATCCAGCTGCACCAAAACTGCATGTAAACTGTGCCAAAGATGCGTACAAGGGGATACTCAACTTGTAATATGATTACATGCCAGACTGAAATTGTATGAGGAGCATCTCCTCCTCCTCCGATATTGTATGAGGACCATCTCCTACTCCTCTCTCCCAGCATCCCCTTCTCCTCTCCCCTGGCATCGCCTTCTCTTCTCCCCCAGCATCTCCTCCTCCTCTCCCCCAGCATCTTCCTTTCTCTACCCACAGCATCTTCTCCTTCTCTACCCACAGCATCTTCCCTTCTCTACCCACAATATCTTCTCCTCCTCTCACCCAGCATCTCCTCCTCCTCTCCCCCAGCACCTCCTCCTCCTTTCCCCCTAGCATCTCGTCCTCCTCTCCCCATCACATCACCCTCCCCCAGCATCTCCTCCTCCTCTCCCACAGCATCTCCTCCTCCTCACCTCCAGCATCTCCTCCTCCTCTCCTCCTCCTCTCCCCCCAGCATCTCCTGCTCCTCTCCACAGCATCTTCTCTTCCTCTCCCCCCAGCATCTCCTCCTCCTCTCCCCACAGCATCTCCTCCTCCTCTCCCCCAGCATCTCCTCTTCCTCTCCTCCAGCATCTCTTCCTCCTCTCCCCCAGCATCTCCTGCTCCTCTCCCCCAGCATCTCCTCCTCCTCTCTACCAACAGCATCTACTCTTCCTCTCCCCCAGCATCTTCTCTTCCTCTCCCCCCCAGCATCTCCTCCTCCTCTTCTCCTCCAGCATCTCCTCCTCCTCTTCTCCCCACAGCATCTCTTCCTCCTCTCCCTCCAGCATCTTCCCTACTCTACCCACAGCATCTCCTCATCCTCTCCCCCAGCACCCTCTCCTCCTCTCCTCCCAGCATCTCCTCATCCTCTCCCCCCAGCATATCCTCCTCCTCTCTCCCTTTCCCCCCAGCATCTCCTCCTCCTCTCCCCCAGCATCCGATTCCATTACGCTACTGTGGGGGTGTGGGCGCGAGGGAGCACTGACTGACTTGCTGTTCTAGGACTGCTTCCTCCGCTGATGCCGTCGGGAGACAGGAAATGCTGTCTATCAGGCAGTGGTGGTGGGTGTGGTGCTGGAACACCACGTAAGTCATTGCTCTGTCGCAACCCTCCATCCCACCCAGCCACCCACTAACGATACGAAAGCAGAGTAGGCGCCTGCCATTTTGGGCATGCAGGTGCCTACTCTGCATTGCCGCCGGGTGGCCTAAGGCTGCCGACCCCGGCGACCTATGGCTGCGGGCCCACAGAGAGGGCTCGGCTTGCCAGCTGTGGCATGTGTTCCATAGGTTTGCCATCACTGCTCTATAGCAAAGTTTACCCACATGTATATATTTTAGAAAAAATAGATATCTGTATTAAACCCATAACCTATAAATGTACCTTGGCTCTGAATTCAGATTATAGAACAATGATGACGAAGCATAGCAGCAGTATTTTCCAACAGAGCTTATTCACTAAAGTATAAATTGCCGGGTATTCAAAATAAATTAAACGAAAAACTTCCAGCACCATCACCACTTCAACCTGCCATCCTCCCAGAATACTTTGGCAAGCCTTTTTGGAGCAGTTTGACAACTTACCAGAGTCCGTAAGCTATAGTGGGTATAGTATTTGTAGTGGTCCTTTAAACTGAATTTAAAATTTTAGGCCAAAATAGCAAACTGTGAACATAGCTGACTTTGAGAATGTTTTGAATTCTGCTACAGCACCCTAGAATTTAAAATTGACTTTACATTCCTGACAGCTCATACTTTAATGGATTCTTCTGTAAGACGAGAGTCCATGATATATAACGTTTGGTCTTGATACATATCAAATAAATCCTACCTTGTACTGCAAAGAAATCAGAGAGCTGATTTTTAATCAGCTGTACTCCTGTAGAGACAAAGGCCGTATCACACAATCATCTAAAGGTCGCTCATCTTATATATGAAATCATTTACAACATTACAGAGAATAAGACAGCCAGCAGAATAAATATACCAGGATCGTTTTAAGCACACTAGGAGGCCAGTATCATAGTGAATAAGCATAATGTAATCGCCATCCTATTGAAACATTTCAATTGTGCATCAATTGGTAATAAATATAGGATGCTAGAGAAATGAGAGGAGAAAATTGGAAAAGGAGAGTGTTATTACAAGGACCTTGGTTACACAAAATATATCCTTTCTGTGTTCTCCCTCCCCCACTCTGAATCCCTTTTCAAATGCCTCAATGGAAATCATTTGCGGCTCAGAGCCGTGTTATGCTACAAACAGCCTGAGTGGTGGACAATTCAGATATTCTAATAGTATATACATTGAAATGTTTCTCCACTCCATAGTTTTTCAAGTCATTCATCTCCTGTGAGACCCTGGTTTGTTATGTTGGATAATGGATTATGTTTTTGTCAAAGTGTGAAAGACACAAATGATGGCTTTCCCTTAGGACCCTATAATCCTATGAAAAATTATTATATTCCTGGTAACGTACAAAGATATAGAGAAGCTTGCGACTCTATTTATTTTTGTATGTTGTGTTTTTTGTGTTTTTTTTAATTAATGCACTAGTGCTATGGGAATAAATGGTCCTTGGGTGTTTTTGTGGCATGCTGTTTAACAGAAATATACATACATATAGGAGTAAATTTGCTGAATGCAGAAGATTGGACAAAAGTGACAGAAAAATGGGGCACAAAAGCACAGGGATAGTAGATAGGGACAGAACAAGATAAATGAGACAAAAAAAAATATTGCATTCACTATATGTCACTATTTAGTAGATGGACTAAGAAGAATTGAGAAAAGAGTTAGAATCTGGCATATAAGAATAAAGTAAAGGAGAGAATTAAAAAGAAAGGCGGAGAAGTACAGGGCAGATGGTGAGGGTGCAGGGGTAAGGCTAAAGAAACAGTCGGGTAGGATAATGTAGATGGAGTGGGTGAAGGAATTCACATAGGCATGGGACGACTATCTTAAAAGCAATTAACCAAATCCGTTTTAAACCATCAAAGTGGCCTGACTGGATGGACCCATTGATCCTTATCCATGACCAAAAGTTATGGCAGTGTAAGGGTTTAGTAGGGACAGAGAAAAAAAGGGTGGATGGAAGAGATAAAAGAAAATAAGAGCTGGGTAGAGGAGATTGTGAAAAAAATATGTCAGAGAACCAGGCTGTATAGGAAAGATATCCAGAAAAGTCAAATGGGAGACAGGAAGATTTAAGACTTACAGAGCTACATGCATGGAGAAAGATAAGGACGGAACCATAATATGAAAAGAAGGACTACAAGATTATTCTATCAGAGGAGTAAGGCAGAAAGAGAATATTGCAGTTGTGGGTTAAAGGATGAAGATAATGATCAACTCAGATTATCATTTGCATACTGGTTTATCCAGGACATTACAGTGTTCCTCTTCCCATCTTGTGTCTCAGCAGCCTTTTCCAGCATTAGCTGACTTTCCAGCCCACTTCGTCAGGACACCACTGTTATAAATAGTTTTGGATGGGTATTTCTACTCAATTGCCAAGTATACAAACATCGTGGTTGTAATTCTGTTCATCGTACAGGATTATAGAAGCCTTGACTTGAAGCCTAGATTCATGAGTCTTAGAGAAAAAAAAAATATATACAAAACTAAAACAATCCATGCAAGTATCTGTAAAAAAATATTATCAAGGGTTTTACAGACACTTCTCTCCAAAAATCTAACATTAGGTTGATATTTATGAATAACATCTGAAACTTTTTGGGATGTTTTGTATCCATTTCGTTAGATTGTTTACTACAGAGAGTCTCTGTGTAAGTGCTGACAGAGGACGTATGTACTAGTTATTTAGATATTCAAATATCGAAATCAAGTGCAAAGTGGATGTAAGAGAGAAAATGGCAGACGTTAGTCTTGTCAAATAAAATAGTTATAGGAACACTCCATTGACATATATATATATAAACAAAAAATGATATTTAGAATCTATACCAGCACTCAAGGATTCAGTATGCAGTTTATTCAAGTAGTTTGCTTTGTGATGGAATCACTTGAATAAACTGAATTTGAATATGAACACCTAGAGTGCTTGTATGGATTCATATATCTTTTTGTATACATTCTGTATACATTACTAAGAGCCGGGCACTTTAAAATGTTTGTATTACTGCTTTGACTGATATATATACCGTCAAAGAAAACCTACATAGTTTGTCTTTTTCTTTATGTATTCTTGTCTTATAGATATATGAAAAAACACTACTATCTGCAGCCGTGGCATTTTTCACAGCTAGTGGATTGACCAATCAGAGGCTCCTCATTGAGAAGCCTCTGTGCTGGAGGTGCAAGCTTGCAGGCCATTCATAGACTTTTCAATGAGCTGTAATAAAGATCAGTTGTCTGGTGCACCCTAGCCCACCCCGCCAGCCACTTCTGATAGCTCTGTCAAGCTAATGGAATAGGAAAAATTCAAAACAAATTCCAGACTCCAGACACATAAAGCATTCAGCAATTTGAAGTGCTATATGTGTTTCAGAAACACAGTAGTAGAAATTTGCTAACTGAAAAATTAAAGAAACATATGCCTAGAGAAGGTAATGGTCACAGCAGCAACCTGTAGGTAGAGAAACAATGTGTTATCTCTTTTGTATAAAGCATTGCTTCTGAATGTCTCGGTTAAGAGTTCAGTTCTAGATATTTAATGTTTTGGGTTGAAATTCACTCTCACCCATGCATAGAATTAAAGCTAGACATCAATTGCGATGATACAATTTTAAATCGACTTCTGCTTTAATAATGTTCTCTCTTTGTCAAAACCCTGTCCAACTGTTTTTCAGGGGGAAAAAAAAAGTGTTAATTTTAGTAAAATTGATTTTTTATGAGTTTTGCGTCTCAGAAACCAGTTGATGAAATTTGATGAAACGAGGGAGCGGAAATTCCAATCTGGAATGGCAGAAAGCTGGCAGACTGCTTTTTGAGTGTATTCCCTTAAGTTATAAGCAACTGACAAAAGTGGATTAACATTGAATGTCCTGTCAAATTCGTGATTGTAATATACCTGCCTTCATTTACATGGTTTAACTTTCCACTGGGTGTCCTGTCAATCATTTCTGTAAATCCTTTGAATGGCTTGCACAATCTCCTGTTTAACTTTCTTAGCTCCCCTTTGGAGTGGCTGCATTGCACTCAGCCTTTCATTAGATTTTCTTTCCTGTCTATACTCTAGCCTTTCTCCACTGTCTTCTTCTTTCTTTTTTTTTTTACTTTTTACGATGTTTAGGGCAGATGATTGTGACAGAGCTAGGAAACATTATGGCAGTTCAGATAATATTATATTAGAACTTACCAGATATTCAACCAATCTTTATAAAGGAGTTAAAGGTATATATACTCCAATTTCCAAATTCAAAATAAATGAATACAGTTTAGTAGATACACCCCAAATGAAAATGTGCATACATTTAATTATATCTAAAAACAGCTTGAAATGCTTCCAATCTCTTGTCTGCATGCTTTGCAAGCCCTTCTCTTCTAACTCCACCCAGACTTTCTGTGACTGTCCAATCACAGACTTCCCAATACAGCTCAATGAGAAGTCTTTGTAAGGCAGGTGCTCTGAGTAATTGCTGCCTCTTGAGTTCAGTGCAAATAAGCTAACCAAAACAGGAAGTAACAGGACCTGTTGTTTGAAATTAACCAAATGAATTTATAATAGTTCATTTATAATAGTATAATTTGATAGAGTCCTAACCTCAACATCTGAGGAAAGGGATTTAGGGGTGATTATTTCTGATGGCTTAAAGGTAGGCAGACAATGTAATAGAGCAGCAGGAAATGCTAGCAGAATGCTTGGTTGTGTAGGGAGAGGTATTAGCAGTAGAAAGAGGGAAGTGCTCATGCCATTGTACAGAACACTGGTGAAACCTCACTTGGAGTATTGTACGCAGTACTGGAGACCGTATCTTCAGAAGGATATTGATACTTTAGAGAGAGTTCAGAGAAGGGCTACTAAACTGGTTCATGGATTGCAGGATAAAACTTACCAGGAAAGGTTAAAGGATCTTAACATGTATAGCTTGGAGGAAAGACGAGCCAGGGGGGATATGATAGAAACATTTAAATACATAAAGGGAATCAACACAGTAAAGGAGGAGACTATATTTAAAAGAAGAAAAACTACCACTGTCGGTTTCGGTGATACTTCAATTTTGATAGAACAAGAGGACATAGTCTTAAATTAGAGGGACAAAGGTTTAAACATAATATAAGGAAGTATTACTTTACTGAGAGGGTAGTGGATGCATGAAATAGCCTTCCAGCTGAAGTGGTAGAGGTTAACACAGTAAAGGAGTTTAAGCATGCGTGGGATAGGCATAAGGCTATCCTAACTATAAGATAAGGCCAGGGACTAATGAAAGTATTTAGAAAATTGGGCAGACTAGATGGCCGAATCGTTCTTATCCGCTGTCACATTCTATGTTTCTATTGAAATCTGTACTTTGTTTCAAAATCTAAAAAATAGGACACACTTTTCACACATAAAGCTTTTCAGCAATCTAAAGTGCTTTACGGGTCTGGAGTAACCCTTTAATTTAGAAAGGCAAGAATCTGACAGACATAGGTTTCTGTAGATTGAATTTCAGAAGATTTAAATCTACATGTTGCTTTGTTTTACAAATGGAAAATGTTTTACAGCAATAAGAGGTATCTCGTTTTCATTCTAACAGTGTTATAGATTAGAATCCCAATTTGATTTGGATGGACATAATTAAATAACCACATTTCAACTGGATTAGCATTTCTCATATTTACTAAAGGCAAATTCAGTTGAAATGTTAGTAATTTTAACTGAAAGAGCACATCTGACACAGCGGACAAGACCCATATCTAGTATCCCTTTTTAAATGTTTGCAAGAAATAGATTGCCAGATTATAGTCCCCATTTTCTTATTGTATTTAATGTATTGTCTTAATATTTTGTCAACTCTCTAAACATGATAAAGGTCTTCCACGACTGATCTGGCTGAGCTCATGAGATGCTTCTGTAAAATTGTATAACGTTGTAATATGCTGAAACATAACCCATATGCATAACCCATAACACATGCTTTCTACTATGTTTGGTACAACAGCCGGATTGGTCAGTTTTTACTGGATACTTATTACTTCTACATGCTGTCAGTTGGCAAATAAAAAGCAATGCTTGGCAGTATGTAAAATGCATAGTACCAGAGGGATATCAATTAATTAATCATGTAGGGAATCTCATAAAACATTTCATGATTAATTCATTGAAAGCTCTTCAGCAAAATGTTGTATATTGTGTAGGGCGTCACTTTTCATGTAAGATGTAGAATAGACTGTGTATATGCACAAGAATGAAAATGACCAATTTACCAATGCTATTTGAGCAGGCTCAGTTTCAGGCTTTTTATTTTTTTGTTCGAACACCGCTGTATCACATTTTTATTTAGACTTATTATAGGCATACTCTATGCATTTAAAACAGTTTCATCTTAATGAAATGGTTTTGGCACATATAAGTTTTTTTGGACAGTGTAAATCAGAGCCATTTCTGAGAACTGGCAGTGATTACATTTTACAAAAAACATGATTCTTGTACTCAAATATATTTTTTAAACCACTGTTTAGCAGATATAGCCCATATGAAACCATGTTTGCATTTAATTATAAATGTTTCCGTTGGGTTTATACTAAAAACAACTTCCACATGCTTGCCACCAGCCTTTGCAAGCCCTCCCATTCTAACCCCACCCAGACTTTCTGTGTCTGTCCAATCACAGACTTCCAAATGCAGCTCAATGAGATACGTTGGGCAAGTGACATATTTACCTCTACTGAACTAAGAAACCAGGCAGTAACAGGATCTGTTTTTTGATTGACAGCCAGGGGGTATAACAAGGTTAATTTATAAAAGTGCCAATTTCTATTAAAATCTGCACTTTTACCAAAATGAAAGAAGAGGACACCCTCTTCACACATAGAGCATTTAAACAAGCTCAGTGCTCTAGGTACATGGAGTATGCGTTTAGGTTGTTATGGGGCCGTACAGTCCGGGCACCTCCTCACCGTTAGGGGTTACATCACCTAAATAGCTTAATGCCAGAGTTGGGTTTTTAGCAGCTGGCACTTCTGCCTCACAGTTTAAGTTCCTCTCTCAGTAGTGCAGTACAATGAAGTGTTAGCTGGGTGGATTACGTTTGAAAATTCAGAGTTTAGTGAATAACCGTGCATGATTGCTTTTCTTGGCTCTTCTAATAATATATTTAGTGTGTCTCATTTCTTCTCCCCTCTGTCTCATGCCTTAATGACCCAGAGGGAGGAGGTGTTGCATTTTGGTATCATTGTTTCAAATTATTGCAGTTCAAAAAGGGAAATAATAAGTACAGACATCTCTTATGTTACCAGGACAGCAGTTAAACCATGCGTCTCTCCTAATGAGTGTTCCTAACAATATTTCACTCTCACATCTCAAGTACCACCCTAACAAACTTTTTTTTTTGCACGGGGGCCCCTATTATCGTTAAATACCTATTAGTTCCGGTGACGAGCTTGGCATGCATGCCAGGCGTGGGAGAAGCGTAGTTAGGATTAAGCGACATGGCTTTCATTCCTGCGCACACCACCAATTAGCTTCTCATTAGTGGGAACAGCCGCTGGCGTTTGTATTTCGCCCCTCTCCATGCATCGCCTCCCGCCTCTAAGCAAGGAAAAGGTCAATGTCGCCGGCATGTCCCAGCAGAATGCTTCCCAGGAGTAAATCATCTCTTGTTAGGGGGAGAGTTGAAAGGAGAAGCCGTCAGGGCTGCATAATATTAGCGAAGTCAAAGAAGGGACAACAGCAGGAACCAAGTGTTGCAATAGATACAGATCAAAAACCTTTGTTACATGTATCTAGTGGTATTCCTGACATTCAATAATATAGATCTGCTGTTAATTCACGTGTTTTGGACTGCAGCTTTTCTGCTGTCTTTTCTTTATCTATCTCAGGGCAATATTTTTTGTTTTTGTGTTCTTTTGCAGTGAATATGGATAGCAAGTGAGGCTGACTAGAGATATGGAATGCAATGATTTCGAGATTCCATGTAAACTTAAATCTTATCAAAGAATTCAACCCCAGTAGAGAGCAGAGAGGAAGAGCGATCACACTATGAATATTTAGAATGTTATGTAGCAAAGTCTGGGTATAGAACTCTGCATGCAGATTACTGCAGTACTCAGAAACCTGTTGCTGACTCTGTATGCAAAGGTTTATTGTATCAGGGTTTTATTTTTATTTCAAGTCGCATACAAATACAGTTATATAAATCCGTGACATACCCCAAAATATTTATCAAGAGTTGGTTTAATCCTTCACTGCAAAACTGAAACAAATATGTTGCCCCCTGCTGGAAGATTGTATCTTAATTTTAAAAAGATAAAAACAAGAAATGTTGAAAATGGAATTGATACTGCCAAATGATTCATATACTTAAAGTCCCACTCCCTTTAAAGCAGGAGTGGGGAACTTTTTATCTGCCAAGGGCCATTTGGATATTTAAAACATCACTCGCAGGCCATACAAAATAACCAATTTAAAAATTAGCCCGCTGTATTTGGTCAAACATTGAATTAACTCACTGCTAATGTGATGGCTGGAACTGCTTCTCTTTGGTGTGATGTTAGCTGATATTGATGATGTTGGTACTCACAGTGTGTGTGTATGTGTGAGGGGTTCAGTGTGTGTGTATGTGTGTGGTGCAGTGTGTGTGTGAGGGGTTCTGTGTGAGGGGTGCAATGTATGTGTGTGAGGGGTGCAGTGTATGTGTGTGAGTGGTGCAGTGTGTGTGTGTGGGGGGTGCAGAGTGTGTGTGAGGGGAGCAGTGTGTATGTTTGTGTGTGTGAGAGGGATGCCTGTGTGTGTTTTTGAGGGGTTCTGTGTGTGTGTGTGTGTGTGTGTGTGTGTGTGAGGGATTATGTGTGTGTTTGTGTGAGGGGTTCTGTGTGTGTTTGTGTGTGTGGGATGCTGTGTGTGTGAGGAGATGTAATGTTTGTGTGAGGGGTCCAGAGTACGTGTGAGAGGTGCTTTGTGTGAGGGGTGCAGAGTGTTTGTGAGGGGAGCAGTGTGTATGTTTGTGTGTGTGTGTGAGGGATACAGTGTGTGTGTGAGGGGTTCTGTGTGTGTTTGTGTGTGTGTGTGTGGGATGCTGTGTGTGTGAGGAGATGTAATGTTTGTGTGAGGGGTCCAGAGTACATGTGAGAGGTGCTGTGTGTGAGGGGTGCAGTGTATTTGTGTGAGGGGTGCATTGTGTGTGTGTGAAGGGGTGCAGTGTGTGTGTGTGAGGGGGTATGTGTGTGTGTGTTTGTGTGAGGGGTGCAGTGTGCAGTATGTGTGTTTGTGTGAGGGGTTATGTGTGTGTGTGTGAGGGGTTATGTGTGTGTGAGGGATGCAGTATGTGTGTTTGTGTGAGGGGTGCTGTGTTTTTGTGTGAGGGGTTATGTGTGTGTGTGATGGGTGCAGTATTTGTGTTTGCGTGAGGGGTGCTGTGTGTTTGCATGAGGGGTGCAATGTGTGTGTGTTATAGGGTGTAGTGTGTTTGTGTGTGAGGGGTGCTGTGTGTGGGGGGTGCAGTGTGTTTGTGTGAGGGGTTCTGTGTGTGGGGGGTGCAGTGTGTTTGTGTGAGGGGTTCTGTGTGTGTGTTATGGGTGCAGTGTGTGTGTGAGGTGGTGTAGTGTGTGTCAGGGGTCTATATTTAATTAAAAAGAGGGAAAAAATGTATGTACCCCCCTCCCCTCCTTCCTAGCTCTGGCCTGGAAGGAGAGGACATATCGCTGCAAGTTTTGGTGGTCCAGTGGTTTCACGTGCACCTTAGCTTGCAGCTCCCCCAGCTGACTTCACTATTTTCTTCCTGTGAGCACAGCGCTTTCTGAGTGTTGCTCCGACCTGCATGCTTGTGGGAGGATCGCAGCCTCCCGGGTCTTAGCTCCCTCCCTCTCCTTTAACAAACTGCCCAAAGAAAAAAGGCAGATAGCAGGGCTGGTTCTTTATGGGCCGGTCCAAATGATTTTGCAGGTTTTATACGGCCCGCAGGCCGGACATTCCCCACCCCTGCTTTAACCCCTTAAGGACCAAACTTCTGGAATAAAAGGGAATCATGACGTGTCAGACATGTCATGTGTCCTTAAGGGGTTAAAGAAACACTATAGGGTCAGGAACACAAACATGTATTCCTGGCCCTATAGTGTTAAACCCACGATTTAGGTGGCTTGCCCACTCTCAGCCTCCTTAAAAGGAATTAAAACTAACATTATTTCAAGCGCAGCGCGGGTCCGCATGTGCTGGCCCTGCCCCTGATCCGCCACCTTGATGACATCATCATATTTACCGATTTTTAGCCAATCCAATGCTTTCCCCTGGGGAAAGCATTGGATTGGCTAAAATCGACAAGGAAGCAGGATGGGGGCAGGGCCAAACACTGTTTTGGCCAATCAGCTCTTCTTCATAGAGATGCATCGAATTAATGCATCTCTATGAGGAAAATTCAACGTCCCCATGCAGAGCGTGGAGACGCTGAACGGCACTGCTACCTACTGTGCTGCATCCACCAGGAACCACCTCCAGTGGCCATCTGAGGAGTGTTCAATTAGACACACTTTAGACACATTTA
Organism: Pelobates fuscus; assembly: GCF_036172605.1. NCBI lineage: Eukaryota > Metazoa > Chordata > Amphibia > Anura > Pelobatidae > Pelobates > Pelobates fuscus. The sequence goes on from NC_086317.1 coordinate 245,341,931, forward strand.
AATGCCAGAAGAGGAGTTACCTATCCCCATCCAAACAATAATTTATCTTCTCTTTTCCACTTACTCCAACAACTCTCATTATTACTCATTATTGTATATTGTATTTATTATTGTATTTCTATATGATTTTATGCATGCAAGGCATTATTAAACTGTGAAATTTGTGTTAAAATGCTGTAATTGTCGGGGTCTTGAGTGGATTAATCAAATTTGCATTAATTCCTATGGGAAATGTTGATTCGGTTCTCAAACAAATCGGAACTCGAACAGCCTTCTGGAATGGATTCCGTTTAAGGTCCGAGGTTCTACTGTATAATAAACAAGTAGAAATGGCCAGTTGTCACCATGGCTATAACTAGTGAAAACGGCCCCACAGGTGTTATTAGGAAGTTTAAAACAGCCATATTAAAACTCCATAGTGCATTTTTCTTTTCAGTTAATAGGATCATGAACTGAGGGCAGAATATATTTTAGAATTTCTATTGCCGTGATTCTAACCTTCTACCCCCAGCTGCCAGATAGAAAATACACTTAATTAAGTTGTTATGGTGCCTGAAGGTCCTTGGCGTCTGCTTGGTCCCTCTCGTACCTTTCTCTTGCATTTTTCTCAGTGGGAAGCCAGTGATGACACTGGGCGCATGGGCACCATTAGGAAAACCATTTATAAAAAAATTAACCCCTTAAGGTAAGACAGAGCCCATGAAATCCTGGCACCGTAGGAGCTTCTTTGAGATTAATTCAGAGCCCGCAGTGGTTCTTTAATGTGGCTCTGTTACCGTCTGGGAACTTTGCATAATATGAAAATACCCCCGATAGTAACATTGCCACTGGGAGTTCGGTGGCCATGGGAAGGTAGGTCATACTTACCTGAACGTATCACTAACAGGCGTCGCCATCCTCATCCATCCAGTCCTCTTCAGGTCCTGGCACTTCAGCTGCCAGGAGCCGACGTCAGTGCTGTACTCTTGCACATGCGTGCGAGTACAGCATTGAGATCTCTGGAGAATTCCAAGAGAACTCCATAGAGAATCCGGCAAGGCCACCACTGGGAATGGTTGGGGGAAATGGCTGACAATTCACAAAAGGTAGCTTTACCTTATCACAAGCTTTGTCAAGTGGAGGAAACATACTGAGACAAAGCGGTCCCTACTTTGTCTCAGTATATCTTTTGAATGGGTTGCCAGTCAAAGTAAATATTTCATAAATATTTTTTTTTTTTGTAGTGCGTAAATCTAGTGAAAAACTTGTAGTTTACATAAATGAATGGAAGTTTGCAATTGATATAAATAATTCAAAATATATCTGTTAAACCATAATTTGCCATTTGCTCATTTAGTTTATACACTTTTTTTAAATTATAGGTGAGGCATTGTTTTGATACTATGCATATAACTAAAAATGACAAGGAGACGAGAACTGAAGCTTTTGCAATCTGTTTTTAGATATACCTGCTGTAAATGATAAAATTCACAGATTCTTCTAAATTAGTTCAGATAGGTTTACTCTTGTAAGTTAAAGCAGTTAGAGATGCAAGGTCTGTTGTACAGAAGCGGATAGCGTTAATTAGATGTTCATCTTCAGGTTCATGAGCTGCATTGAGGGGCTTAATACTCCCCATTAATGCATCGCTATGAAACAATGCTGATTGGCGCAGCGTTTTGATTTGCAATAGCCTCGCAATACATTCCTATGGGAAAGCATTGGAATGGCTAAGAACTTCAAATTTCATGATCACAGCCACATAGGCTGTGACGACATCAGTGCGCTGGTAGGAAAAAGGCTGAGTAAAGTCATCATTTTAAAGTAAAGAGAGGGGGCTGGGAACCTAAATAGTCATTTTACCCCTATAGTGTTAGAAATTTGACACCTTTAATTCTCTTCTTCGCCCTGCTGTGGCCACCCCCCAAACTAACCTTACAGCCAATAGGTTTGCATGCTACTTTACCGACAAGATTGAACAGCTAAGGAAAGAATTCTCCCCACCTTGCCGTTCTCTTTCTCAACCACATGTAGATCATGCTTTTCCTACCCTTCAGACTTTCTCCTCGGCTACTAAACGAGAGGTGGCTGAGCTTCTCCTTTCCTCTCGCCCCACCACTTTCCCGTTCGATCCTGTCCCATCTCACATTATCAGATCTCTCTCCCCTTGTCTTGCGCCTTCCTTAAAACATATCTTCAACTGCTCTCTCTCTTCTGGCGTTGTCCCAGCTGACCTTAAACATGCCGCTGGAGTACCTATTCTGAAAAAAACATCTATTGACCCATCCTCCCCCTCTAACTATCATCCCATATCCCTGCTCCCCTTTTGCTCAAAGCTTCTGGAAAGACTTGTCTTTACCTGTATGTCTCACTTCATCAATTTTGACTCTCTCCTTGACCTTCTTCAATCTGGCTTCCGCCCTCTCCACTCTACTGAGACTGCTCTTATCAAAGTTACTAATTACCTAATTGCAGCTAAATCCAAAGGCCACTACTTCATACTTATTCTTCTTGACCTCTCTGCTTCCTTTGACATCATTGATCATGCTCTCCTTCTTCAAACTATTCAATCACTCAGACTCTGTGAATCAGTCCTCTTGTGGTTTTCCTCTTATCTCTCCCATTGCTCATTCAGTGTCTCCTTTCTAATGATACCTCTAGTAATTTCCTGTATGGATTATTGTAATCCTCTCCTAATTGGTCTTTCCAAAAGCCGTATTGCCCCGCTACAGTTTGTTATGAATGCTGCCGCCAGACTGATTTTCCTCTCTAGTCGGTCCTCTCACCCCTCTGTCAGTCCTTACATTGGCTTCCTGTATCCTATAGGAGTCAATTCAAAGTGATAACCTATACCTATAAAGCACTGAACAATTCTAGCCCCTCTTATATCTCCACACAGATCCATAGGTATGCCCCTTCTTGGCCCCTTCTCTCCGCTCTGCCTATGACCTTCTCCTGGCCGTTGCTCGCACCCCTACGGCCAACTCTCGCTTCTCGCTGGTGGCTCCCTTCCTATCAAATAGCCTGCCTATCGCCATCATACTCTCCCCTAGTCTTCAATCGTTTAAGAAGTGCCTTAAAACCCATCTCTTTAGGAAAGCTTATGGCCTCCCAGAGTAACCTCTACCTCACATACCTGTTCCTTGCTCTCTCCTAAAGGGCAGCACTCTACTCTCTCCTCCAGCTCTGCTTCATTCCCACCTTATTTGATTGCTATTTCCTGTCCTATTGTGTTTTACACCCCACCTCCTATAGACTGTGAGCTCGTTTGAGCAGGGTCCTCTTCAACCTATCATTCCTGTAAGTTTTCTTGTAATTGTCCTATTTATAGTTAAATCCCCCTCTCATAATATTGTAAAGTGCTGCGGAATCTGTTGGCGCTATATAAATGACGATAATAATAATAATAATAATACGTTTGTTTTCCTGACACTACACTGTTCCTTTAAATTCTAACACAGTTACTATAAGAAAGAGAAGGGAAGGAGGGGGGGTAAACCTGTGCTTGGTAGTCTTTCAAGGCAAATACAATTTTTTGCAGTTGTACTTGGTATCAGTCAACCTTGAACAAAGGAAACAATAGACATCTACATTTAAGCCAGCATAAACTGGAATATTTAACCATAGTGTTGCAATGCAAAACAAGAAATACATATTGACAGATTATATGACATTATCATGCTTCTTCAATGCACCCAATGAAGACATTTATAAATAAAGGGACACTCTGGACCCCTAAAGCATTTTAGCTTGCTTTATGTGTGAAAAGTGTGTCCTATTTTTTTTCTTTTAAAAATAAAAACGTGCAGATTTCAATAGAAATTGAAACTTTTATAAATTAACCTTGCTACACCCTTCTGGCTTTCAAGCTGACTACAGGCCCTGTCACTTCCTGGTTTGGTTAGCTCAGTAGAGCTCAAGAGGCAGCAATTACTCAGAGCACCTGCCTTGCAAAAACTTCTCATTGAGCTGCATTGGGAAGTCTGTGATTGGACAGCCACAGAAAATCTGGGTGGGGTTAGGAGAGAGCTTGTAAAGGCAACAGGCAAAATAACTCCAGCTTTTGCAAGCTGCTTTTAGATGAACCCCAATGAGAAAATGCATAATTAAATGCATGCATGTTTTCATTGACGGTATATCTAATAATCAGGCATTTCTATAATTTTTGTATTATTTTAGTGGAGTTTCCTTTTAAATGCATGCATGTTTTCATTGGGAGTATATATGCTAAATAGTGATTTTTTTTTGTATTTGAGCAGTGGAATGTATTCATTTATTCCCTCCCATTTCGCATTAAAAGGGTTAAAAAGTGATTTATTTATTTATTTATTTTACCTCTCCTCCTCTTGCAACATCATGAAAAAGGCATAAACAAACAAATGTCCAGGCACTCAGGGTTTAATCCAATGCATTTTTTAATAAGCTGAAAGAAAAGAAGTGGAGCCAGGAGTCACACCTCTCCTAGTGGGGGATAACCCCTGTGGGTATAATAGCAAAGAAAAAAGAAAATGGAGAGGGTAACAATTCAACAAACTATATCTAATACCAAGTATTTATAAAGTAATTTAAAAGTCCGAGATGGACAGAAAGCACACAACACACAATAGACTATATACAAGTGATATAAGTGAAAATAAGGAAAAAATAAAACTAAATAAATACATAAATATAAATAAATCTATAAGATGTACCGACAGAAATGGCTACAGTAAAGAGGCTAATAATTGCCAAAATATAGAAATGGGTAGCTCAATGATATCTATATTATAATAGCCATGGGTAAGGCAAATGCTAATGTACGTCAGTAGGAAAGGCTATTTATAATATAACATCAGCTAATGGTAAAACTGTTACACAAGGCTTAACAGCTAGCTATTCCTAGGGCAGGGGTAGGCAACCTATGGCACGTGTGCCATGCACGGCACTCAAGGTGTCTTTGCACGGCACTCAAGGCTGCTAGCGTCAAACAGACTCTGGCCTATCAGGAGTCCCAGGGAAACTTTAGATATCTGCTAATACAAAAAGGTGGTAAAGGGCAATCCTCAATTTATGCATTGCAGCACATAGAGGAAGTGATCTCAGATCACTTTATTCCAGCACTTTGTGAATGGGAATCCACACTGGAGTAGAGCAGCCCACAGCTGGCCAGCCTGGTCCCCACTGGAACCAAGGGAAGCCACCCACACTGCTAGATATACACAGAAATGCAGAATAACCCTCCCTTCATACAAATAATACAAACAGCCCACACAAAAATACAACACACAATCCGCACAAACTCAACACCACTGACAATCCACATACATGCACACAACCCCACATGCAGCCTCTCATATGCACTACCAAACACACTATGTGACATATCCACCCACACACAAAAGTCTACAAGCAGCCGTCATGCACAGCCCACATTCATAGGTATCATACCAAAAACTACTCATGAACATACACAATATAGAAAGCAACTACAGTATAAATAACACAAGCAGAATACGGCAAAATACACACCTCAATACATTTTTTTTAAAAGACCGGCACGCTACGGGACAATCCTATTTCGGCACAGTGCTGCTCAAAGGTTGCCTACCCCTGTCCTAGGGTAATGCCTAATGCAACAAAGTAAACCTAAATACAGGGAGTGCAGAATTATTAGGCAAGTTGTATTTTTGAGGATTAATTTTATTATTGAACAACAACCATGTTTTCAATGAACCCAAAAAACTCATTAATATCAAAGCTGAATATTTTTGGAAGTAGTTTTTAGTTTGTTTTTAGTTATAGCTATTTTAGGGGGATATCTGTGTGTGCAGGTGACTATTACTGTGCATAATTATTAGGCAACTTAACAAAAAACAAATATATACCCATTTCAATTATTTATTTTTACCAGTGAAACCAATATAACATCTCAACATTCACAAATATACATTTCTGACATTCAAAAACATAACAAAAACAAATCAGTGACCAATATAGCCACCTTTCTTTGCAAGGACACTCAAAAGCCTGCCATCCATGGATTCTGTCAGTGTTTTGATCTGTTCACCATCAACATTGCGTGCAGCAGCAACCACAGCCTCCCAGACACTGGTCAGAGAAGTGTACTGTTTTCCCTCCTTGTAAATCTCACATTTGATGATGGACCACAGGTTCTCAATGGGGTTCAGATCAGGTGAACAAGGAGGCCATGTCATTAGATTCTTTTATACCCTTTCTTGCCAGCCACGCTGTGGAGTACTTGGACGCGTGTGATGGAGCATTGTCCTGCATGAAAATCATGTTTTTCTTGAAGGATGCAGACTTCTTCCTGTACCACTGCTTGAAGAAGGTGTCTTCCAGAAGCTGGGAGTTGAGCTTGACTCCATCCTCAACCCGAAAAGGCCCCACAAGCTCATCTTTGATGATACCAGCCCAAACCAGTACTCCACCTCCACCTTGCTGGCGTCTGAGTCGGACTGGAGCTCTCTGCCCTTTACCAATCCATCCATCTGGCCCATCAAGACTCACTCTCATTTCATCAGTCCATAAAACCTTAGAAAAATCAGTCTTGAGATATTTCTTGGCCCAGTCTTGACGTTTCAGCTTGTGTGTCTTGTTCAGTGGTGGTCGTCTTTCAGCCTTTCTTACCTTGGCCATGTCTCTGAGTATTGCACACCTTGTGCTTTCGGGCACTCCAGTGATGTTGCAGCTCTGAAATATGGCCAAACTGGTGGCAAGTGGCATCTTGGCAGCTGCACGCTTGACTTTTCTCAGTTCATGGGCAGTTATTTTGCGCCTTGGTTTCTCCACACGCTTCTTGCGACCCTGTTGACTATTTTGAATGAAACGCTTCATTGTTCGATGATCACGCTTCAGAAGCTTTGCAATTTTAAGAGTGCTGCATCCCTCTGCAAGATATCTCACTATTTTTAACTTTTCTGAGCCTGTCAAGTCCTTCTTTTGACCCATTTTGCCAAAGGAAAGGAGGTTGCCTAATAATTATGCACACCTGATATAGGGTGTTGATGTCATTAGACCACACCCCTTCTCATTACAGAGATGCACATCACCTAATATGCTTAATTGGTAGTAGGCTTTCAAGCCTATACAGCTTGGAGTAAGACAACATGCATAAAGAGGATGATGTGGTCAAAATACTAATTTGCCTAATAATTCTGCACGCAGTGTAGATACTGTTTCAAAAACGCAAAGAAGTGTATCTAATGCGGAGATTGGGCTAATAGCTCTATAAGTGCTACACTGTATAGGTGATAGGTTGCAAAATCTCAACTATGCCTGAGGATACAGTACGGGCAGATATTCTGAGATGAGTCACGGATATATGTTATCCTCTACTATAGGATAGCATGCTGCCCAAAGTGAAGTAAAAAGTGTCACTCTGAAAAAATCACCCTAACCCCAGATGTATTAGGACAGATGCAGTGACCGGGCTGCAGAGGTTAACTCTTTAACCCCTTAAGGACACATGACATGTGTGACATGTCATGATTCCCTTTTATTCCAGAAGTTTGGTCCTTAAGGGGTTAAATATCATGCTTGGTGTAGCACGATTGAACACAATACAGCATCTTATAGATTTATTTATGTATTTTTTTTTTATTTATTTTTTTTCACTTATATCACTTGTATATAGTTTATTGTGTGCCGTGTGCTTTCTGTCCAACTTGGACTTTTAAATTACTTAATAAATACTTGGTTTTAGTTATAGTTTGTGGAATTGTTACCCTCTCCATTTTCTTTTTTCTTTGCTTTTAATCCAATGCAGTTTAAAAGGAAAGGCAACGTTTCGACTCAAATGAGTCTTTTTCAAATTACAAATTAAACAAACCATACACATATAATGCATACCATTAACAAGAAATCAATTAGAGCTGTGTCCCACAGTCAAAAACACAGCGAAAATCATGTCATTTCAAACACATGTAATATAAATTATCTAAAGTGTACACAATGTTTTTGTACAGTGATCACCAATTAAAATAGCATAAAATAGAATTCATGTGCAAGAACTGCAAGCTAAAACAAGCTCATCTTCGACAAGTTTGAAAGAGGGGACTACATTCCCATAATGCTCAGCTCTTGCTAACCGAAAGGCATGGCCTTCTCTACCGATGTCCAAACAAATGCTCCTCATAGAAGAGCATTGGGGATCTGATGCCCATATACAGTCAGTATGACAGCCATTAAAGGTGCGTTTAAACCTGCAAAGTTTTACACTTTAGGGTTAAACATACAGGGCCACAGCACCCACGCCACTTTATCTCATTATAGATAGTATGTAGGGTGCCTATAGTTGCCAAGTAGGCCTTCGCAACTATAGGCACCCAGACCACTTCATCTCATTATAAATAGTCTTAACTTATCTAAGGGCACAATTCTGAAACAGTTTGGGTAAATAAGGGTTATTCAGTAAATCTAGAAGTATGAAGAATTTACATGGGAATTGCAAATTTAAAGGTTTCCTCCAAGCACCATGACTACTTCAGTGATTTGAAGTGGTCAAAGTACTTGGAGTTTGTGTAGAACCACCACATATACGGAGATTAACCTCATTGTCCACCACCAACTGTGTCAACAACACTAAACAAGAGTTTTGGGCTGGCTAACATCAATCCTGAGCAAACTTGGCATATGATGCCAGCACACACAAAATGCTGGCACAAGACAGCCAATGGTGGAATGCCCGGATCGCCTATGTTGCCCTCTCTGACCTCCCTCTCTGTCTGATAAGGAGGATAGGGGTAATGGGAGAAATTTGCCTACGTAAGAGAAATGGGAAGGCTTAAGCTTTTTTCTTTAAGATTTTTGCCTGTGTGGGTGGGGTTGGGTGCGGGGGGCAGACCACCACAGAAGGGGTTACTTTAATCAAAACCAGTGTTTTATACTAACACTGTGTTTTGGTTGAAGTAACAGTTGAAGACCAAAATGAACTGCAATTGTAAAAAGGTTGGACCCATTTTCCAGTTAGGTTATTTTGGCATTAATTTATAATTATCAGATCAGGTAATGGATAACAATACTTTACAGGACAAAGTAACAGAGTCAACATAATGACATAGAAAATGAGACCAAGAAATCATATGCGAACATAGGCCTATGAAAAAAAGGGAGCAATTTCTAGGAATGGCAAAGGGGTGAAAATTGAATTAAATTGTCCTTGATTATAGGAGAGGTAAGTTACCGGTAAATCAACGTAGTTGCAAATGGAAAGTACTAAATAAAAGATGAAATGACTCGCAAGTCTTGACATGTTGTTTTCCCCAAGCTCTATGCTTCAGCCTTGGATACCATGAAATGTTTTGATAGTGTTTGGGAGTTGGAAAACACTGCTTTACATATGTAAAACATACACTTACCATTTCACTATAGTCTCTGACTCCAGGTACTATTCCGAAAGATTATGGCATTTCACATGCAAAGCTGAAACATATATTGCATAACTGCCTTAACTAAGATGTCCATCTTACAATAGAAGATTTGGCTACATCCTCCACCATTGCCACATCGGAAAGTCAGTGTAGCTGAATTATTCATTTTAAAAAAAAAATCTCCCCCCCCCCCCAATATTTCAGACATATACCTGGCATATGTATTTTTACCTGGTATTTCTTATTTCTAGCCTAGGTATTTTTGTCATCATAAATATCTCCTCCCTTATTCCCTCTTGTCCTGCCCCATTCCTCCTCTCTGTGTTTATTATATGCTCGTCTTTATTTAGTGAAATTATAGGTATGAAAAGAGAGAGAACAGAGGAGGTAGTGTGCTTTAGCTTTAGGTTACATAAAACTACTTCAAGCTTAAATCTTATTTTCATTCCAGTTATTTGATAGATTACATTCATTACTTTCTTCCAATATTGACTTATAGGAGCACAGTACCACCAGCTATGGATCAGATTACCTTCATTAACATTGCATTTCCAACACCTGTCTGATGTTTCTGGAAAGATTCCATTAATACGTTTTGGTGTCAAATACTATCTATTAGCAAGTTTAAATTGTGTTTCTGTGAGATTTAGGCAATGTATATATTTGTGTACTTTGCTTAATGAGCTTATCCATTCTTCCTCTTCTATGGATACTTGTTGTTCTTTTTCCCATTTGTTAATCAATCCTATTGGTTTATCGTGTCTCCATCCGTATATAATTTTGGCTCAATATGCCAAAAGGTTCTTCCAGAAGGTGTCTAAGTTTTATATTTTTCTCCTCCTTGTTCTTGGATAAATATTCAGCAATAAAGCTCTTGAATCTTAGGTAATTGAAGGTTTCATTCCTGGAGATATTAAATTCCTCCATAATTTGCCGAAAGAGTTTGATTTTATTCTCCACTATTATATTTTTGAAATCCCTGATCCCCCCACTTTTCCAGGCACCTCTATTATTTTATTTCTAAATTGTATAATGAATGTGATTTTATCCCACCAGCTTGTTAGTTCTTTGAGTATCTGTGATTTGCTCCGTGCGTCTTTAATCGCTTTTTTCTTTAGATCTAAAACCCCCAAAAATTAGGACAAATTGTTTACCCCTGTTTTAGTTTTTTCCATGTTGTACCAAGTTTCTTTGGTTGCCATATTATTTTGAGTGAGCAAAATGTGGCAGGGTCTGCTAGCCATGTAACATTGCATAATTTCTGGGCACCCCAGACCTCCATCTTGCTTTGACCTAGCTAGATTTTTCATTTTCCCCCTAGCTTTCTTGCATCTCCATACAAATTTGCAGAACTCTGGGTGTAATAACGCTAACCAGTATTCTGGAAAATTAAGAGGTATCATTCTCCAAAAGTATAGCCATTTTGGTAGAATGTATGTTTTTAGAATGTTAATTCTACCTGACCAGGAAAAACCTAGTCCTTTCCAATCCTTTAATTTTTTGTTAGTTTGTTTTAATAATTTTTTGTTAGTTTGTTTTAATAAAGGTCGAAAATTAGCTTTGATTAGGTCTTTGAATTCTCGAGTTATAATTATGCCTAAATAGCTTAATTTATCCTTATTGCCAGGGAGCCCGATATTTTGTACAAGCACATTAGTTACTCTTTTATCCATATTTTTAACTATATATATTGCTTTCTCTAAGTTCATGTTATATCCTGAGACTTTAGAGTATATTTTTATTTCCTTCAGTAGCTCTGGGACCGAGATTTCCGGATCTTCTAATGTTAATAGAATATCATCTGCGTATATGTTTAACTTTATTTGTCCAGAAATATTACTGAAACCTTTTAATTATTTGTTTTGTCTTATTAAAGTTGCTAAGAGTTCTAAAACCATTATGTACAATAACTGGGAAAGTGGCCAACCCTGTCTTGTCCCATTTTTTATATTAAAGTTATGTGATGTGATACCTGACTTTATAACTTTTGCTGATGGATCTGTGTAGAGGGCTGATATCGCTTGTAGTATTGAACCTGTGATTCCAAATTGTTTTAATGTCACAAACATAAAACCCCAACCCACCCTATCGAACGCTTTTTCTGCGTCTATTGATAACAACATTAGTGGAGTTTTATTTTTTTTTGTTTCTTCTAATATATTGATTATTTTTCTGAGATTATTGATGGGTGACCTCTCTGGTATAAAACCAACTTGGTCATTATTAATTAATTGTGGTATAACTGTTTTTAGCCTTTCTGCCAGAATAGAAGAGAAAATTTTAATAGCAGTATTGATTAAGGAAATTGGTCTGTAGTTACTGATCAACTCCGAATCTTTGTCTATTTTTGGGATGGGAACTATGTTTGCTCTCAGCAACTCTCCAGGGCAGTGTCCTGTTCTCATTATGTGATTATAAATATTAACAAGTTCTCCTTTTAATTGCTCTTTAATTAACTTATACAATGTATTGGTAAAACCATCTGGGTCTGGGGTAGTCTATAATTTGAGTTTTTCTATTGATTTGCTAATCTCCATTTCCGTTATCGGTTGATTTATCCTTTTTTGTTGGTCAACTGAGATTTTTGGCAATTGTATGTTTGGAAAAATCTATCTATTTCTTCTTCTTTACCGTATATTTCCTCTGGTAGATTATATAGATCCTGATAGAATTTTCCAAATTCTTCTCCTATTTTTTCTGGGGTGAGTAGATACGTTTCTTTCTCTCTTATTTTGTATATTGTTCTTTTTTGTTTTTCCTTTTTGAGTTTATTAGTCATTGACGCTTCTAGTTTGTTGCCCTTCAAATACCATTTTGATTGTAAGGATTCTAGCTGTTTGGCTGCGTTATCCATTATCTGATCGTTTATCTGTTTTTCTATTTCTACAATTTTCATTGCTGTTTGTGTTGTTTTATTTAGATTTTTATATTCGCTTAATGTTATATATAAGTTGGCTAAAGGGGGTATTCCTTTCTTTTTTGCAGTGGATACCATTTTTATTATGTGACCTCTGATTACGCTTTTATACGCACACCAGACCACGATGTCTGGTGTGCCTTTATTTTTATGTTCTTAAAAAAAAGGTTATTTCTTTTTTTAATCTCATCCACATTATTCTTCTTATGTAGTGTATAACTTTAGACGTCAATCTTGATCGGGCTATGATCTGACCACGTTATATCTTTTATCTCAATTTTTTTAGTCAGATAGAGCATGGGCATGTTTCCCAGCATAAGGTCAATTCTAGAATAAGACTTATGTGTTCTAGAGTAACATTAATAGTCTAAGTCTGAGGGGTGAAATATTCTCCATATATCTCTCAAGTTATAGTTGTTCAATAAGTTTTACATTCTATTTTCACTTGTAATCTGGTTCTTTTGGTCTTTCTGGCGTTTCCTATCTTTAACTGGGTCAATTACACAATTAAAGTCCCCCATTAATAATACCAGTCCTTGTTTAATGTGTTCTATCTTTTTAAGGACTTTTGCAATATAGCTTATTGTCGATTTATTTGGTGCGTATATGTTGGCTAGTGTAAATAGTTTATTATTGATTTCACATACTAGAATGATGTACCGGCCTTCTGGATCTCGTACTTCATGTTTAATATCTAAGGAGAATTTTTTTTCGAACAGAAGGGTGACACCTCTTTTTTTTTTTTTTTCATCGAAGTGCTTATAATGGTGGGGTATCTTGAAGAATATATTGTATTTTTGTTGGATTTTGTCCAGTGTGTTTCTTGTAGGGCGCAAATTTGTACCCTGTTTTTTGTTAGGAATTCTAAGATTGTAGATCTTTTACTGGGTGTGTTGATCCCATGGGCATTTATTGAGACTAGCTTAATTTTACATTTTCTGTCTGTTGGTGATCTCGCTCTCTAACGTTTATTGTGAAACCTAAAACAAGAAAATAATTTATATTTACATCAAACACTAGGTTGTTCCAAAATTTTGGAATCAACCAGTGATATAGGTATTGCATGGCAGAAATGCCCTGCCATACAACATCTCGAGTAATGTCAGGCATTACTCGAGTATGAGTCTCACTTGTCTTGTGGGAAAGGCTTGCTGAGGGACTGTGATCTGGAAGGAACCCCCTTTCAGATACTTTTAGGCAATTAAGCACGTGGTTTACCAATTTAAAATATTTTATAGGACCTCCATAATTTAAGCCGCATCCACATTTTATCTTATTTCTAATCCTGAAGAGAAAAAAAAGTGTTATTTATTTTTTCTTTTCTTTTCCCTTTCCCTTTTCTTTTTTCATTGCCCTTTAACTATTATTTAAATATCTTTATGTGAGCGTGTTTATTTCTGTGTCATTATATCTTGTTATTTTTCTTTGTGTTTGTAGTGCAATTGTACAATATCCTTCTTAATTTAATTTGTGGGTTTTTTTTCTGTTGGTGATATATTTCCATTTGTGTATTGTGTAATTTAATTATTTATGTTTTCATCTTATCTTGCCATATTTGTGATTTTTTTCTCCTTGTTCCTTACTTGGGATATTTTATTATTCCCTTGTGCTTTCTTAATCTCTCCCGTGCATGTGAGTTAAGTGTCTCTTATATTCATTCCTTTCTCCCTTTTCTCTCAGGTAGCTGGAGCATCATTATTTGTTGATAAGTGCTTGGGGCCACTTCCTATGTTGTTTGCAGTTAGCCAATTTTTTTAGGTCCTTTGCTCTATCAATAGCTGTAGTTTTTCCTATGTGTGAAATTATAATTTTTATGGGGAACCCCCATTGGTATTTGATGTTGTTATCTCTCAAAATTGTTGTACTGTCAGAGAAGGTTTTCCTCTTCTGTCTGGTTGGCCATGAAAGGTCCTGAAATATTTTCACGGTTTCATATTCTTCAGCGCATTTTTTTATTCTTATAGCACTAGTTATTTGGATCTTGAGTTTAAACGCAGCGCAACATATCAACACATCTCTTGGGAGGTGGTCTGGGACTCCTCTCGGTTTATTTACTCTATGGCATCTCTCTGTAGTAGGTATTCTGAAGTCCCATTCTACATCTAGATGTTTGATAAAATCTTCTATATATGACTTCAGGTTTTTTGAGGTTACTTGTTCCGGTATTCCTCTAAATCTTAAGTTTTTCTGTCTTGATCTATCTTCTGAGTCTATCAGTTTGTTTTCCATTTCTGTCATTTTTATTTCCAGTGTCAGGTATTCCTCTCTATGGTTTTTTTTCCCTATGTTCCATCACATTTAGTTATTCTTTCATTCCTTGGTTGGATTTGTGCATTGAAAGTTAATAATTATTTTTTGATATCTCTGGTGTTAGCTTTCATTTCTTCTCTGAGTTTCTCAAATTGGATGTCCAGGTGTCTGAGTAGGTGGTCATATTCGTTCTTTCCATCTCTTGTTTCCTGGTTGTCCTCCTTCTGTCCCTTGTTAATATCTCCCTCTATTGGAATATTTGACAGTAGGGATTCTTCCATGTTTGTCTTATTTCCTGGCTGCTGAGGTGAAAAAAAGGAGAGGCATTTTTCTGTTTTGTTTTTTGAGGTTTCTTTTCTTTTCTTAGTTGTTTACCATCTTGTGTCTTCTTTGTGGCCATTTTGTTTACTTTTTCCTAGCGTTTGTTATCTCTTTGGTGTGTTGGTATCTTTAATTTGCTATATTGTCTTTCCTCGAGTCTTCTTATTTCCACTTGGCCTCGATTATATTTTGCCCTTCTTATCCTTTTACTTATTTATTTTCCTCTTTTTTTTTTTCATTTACTTTTTACTTCTCAAATATACACTCCTTTCACTACTGATATAATACAAGTTTGAGTGTAGGAGATGCTGAAAAAGAGATAAGGCTAGGATATTTGGCAGATAAACCAGGCTGACGTGCAGATAAACCAGGTTGATGGAGGGAACCGGCCACAGAACAAAAGGCAACCCCCCCCCCCCCCCCAAAAAAAAGATATAAATAAATAGATATAAATAAATAAACAAAAAGAAAAAAAAATGGAGTGGAAGAGGTTATATGGGGTTTACCCCCGCTTAAATAGCGGTATCAGGTGAACAATTCAACCTTCAGAGACTTTAGAACCTTTTTTCAAAGTACTTTACTATTTTACTGTCCCAACCTTTAAGTATTGCTGATTGTATGTTCCCCTTCTTAATATCAGTTTACATTAGCGTTTACATTAGTGATTCAACACTTAGCTTTGAATGGTTTTTCCTTGTCTGTCCTGCTTGCAGTTTCCTCCTGTCGTGGCTAGCTTTGTAGCGTCTGTCTGACTGGTGGACTTGCAGATAGCTCCCTCTCTCTTGACCCGGCGTCAGGTCCTGTTAAGTCCTATGTGGGGGTCCATATTGTGCCCTGGATATCCCCTGCTTCACTGGCTTCTGGTCGGCTCCCGGCTCCCTCCATTGCGCTCTCATCCACGTTCCACGAGGACGTATGCGTGCGCGTGCACGCTACGTCAGCGCTCCGCCCTAGTCTGGAGGTGATTTATGCATTTTAAATGTATTATAGCCCTTCCTTACACTTCATGAGCATAAGACATATGCTTTAAATGCACTACATGAACTGACTCTGGTAATTCAGACAAAAATCTTTAAATGAGAAAGCCTTACATTTAGAATTTATTATTTCCTACCCTGTTAATTGCATGAGATTTCCTACCCTGTTAATTGCAAAGAGATTTTTCTGTATGATTTAAGTTCAATTAAGAGAGCAGGAGATAAAAACATCTGAAGTAAACACACTGTGCAAGATCTGATGGAAAACAAAATATTTTTTTTCATGCAGGCCATGTGAGTAACAGCCAAGGGAGGTGTGGCTAGGTTTGCGTAAACAGAAACAAAATGGTAGAGAATTGTGCGGTGAGACTGCAGGGGCATGAGCTATACACTAAAACTGCTTCATTAGGCTAAAGTTGCTTAATGGCTTAGTGTAACCCCTAAAGAACTTTCACTGTAATCCTCTTCTAATTGATCTCCTCTGGAACCATACTGCCCCTCTACAGTCTGTAATGAATGCTGCCACCAAAGTAATGTTTCTCTCCTATTGCTCATGTCACACCTTACCCATCTGTCAATCCTTACATTGACTTCCTGTATCCTATCCTGTAAAGGCTGCACATCCAGAAATATTTGCACTTGTGTTTCGTGTGCTAGTTACTCCACTGGCACATGTGAAACATGGGTATACGTGACTTGTTCTTGCTTAATATCAATTTTCTGCAACAAAAAAGTCTGTCAGCATGCACCGTATGCCGGTGAGAGACATACAGAGCTTTTACACTTGCACGAAGTGCCTGCAAGGGGAAGCATTCATCTCCCCTCTTATCCTCTTTCATTAAACGTCTCCCACCCTTACGTGATTTGTTTTAGTTTTTTATATCCCCTCCTCTGTTCAACTCCACTCCTGCCGCTTACCGCTCAGACAATTCCTTTTTATCTGGACCACACATATAATATTTAACATGAGGTCATTTTTTCAGCTTAGTACAATTTAGTATATTAGTTTATTGCTCTGGGGCACTACTGATTTGCTTCAAGCTGATAGAAAGCAGGTTATTGCAGATATTATTATGTCTCTTGTAATATACATTTTGGATACAGCAACAAGCCTTTAGCAAAATATGTCCACCAGGTTTGTCTACCTTATTCAGTTTGATTGTTTTAGAACTGGACGTACTTTTTGATGTTCTCGTACTTTGTGTAAAAGCAAACTTAAATTGATTATTTGTTTTATTTGAGTCCAACTTGAATTATGCAGTTAAAACCCAACATTAATGTTTTACCACAATCTTTTTAGCATCTAGCTCTGTCTCTATATATTCAAGACATTCTAATCTGTAAAGGAAAATTAGAAATTGGGGAAAATATTCTGTAAAACAGTAACCATTAAGTGACATTTTAAAAATGGAAAAAGAAAAAAGGAGGAAAGGGATGGTTTGCACAAAATCAAAAGATGTTAGGTGAAAGAAAGATCTGTTTTAATGATCTTGAATGTTTACAAGATAGCCAGGAAATGTTCTGTGCATCTAAGCATGATGAAGATATACCAATGGTCAGTGGCGTACACACAATACATGGGGCCCCAGTGCGAAACTGATCCGTGGGCCCTCCCTCCCCTGATCCGTGCTCCCCTCTCTCCCCCGATACCGTGTCCCCCACCCCCCATGACACATACATACACACACACAAACATACACACAGACAGACACACACATACATCCCTCGAAAGACACATACATACAGACACACACACATATATACACACAGACACATACATACAGAGACACAGGCACACACACATACAGAGACACAGGCACACACAGAGACACACAAATACATAGACACAGACACACATATAGACACAGACACATACATACGGGGTCCCATGGATTGTGTGTATGCCACTGCATACATAGACACACACACATACAGAGACACACACGTACATACAGAGACACACACACACACACATACAGAGACACACACACACACATACAGAGACACAGACACACATACAGAGACATACACACACACACATACATACAGAGACACAGACACACACACACATACAGAGACACAGACACACATACATACAGAGGCACACACACACATACATACAGAGACATGGACACACATACATAGAGACACACACACACACACACACATACAGAGACACAGACACACACACATATAGAAACACACACATACATACAGAGACACAGACACACACACATACAGAGACACACACACACAGAGACACACACATACACAGACACACACATACACAGACACACATACATACATATGAACACACACACACAGAAGCACACACATACAGAGACACAGACACACATACGTACAGAGACACACTCACACACCCAGAGACACAGACACACATACATACAGAGACACGCACACACGTAGACATACAGAGACACACAAACACACATATACATACAGAGACACATACAGAGACACACACATACATACATGCAGAGAAACACACACACATAAACAAAATGTTTCCTACCTTGTTACTTTCCCTGGGGTCCAGTGGTGGCTCAGCCTTTCTCTCGCGCGGGCTCTCAGTATGCTGGGAGGAGTGACCGGGGAATCACTTCCTCCCAATGTTGATGTAATCACAGGGGGCCCGGTCGCGCTATTAAAGCACCCTGCGCAGACCGGGCCCCCTCACAATCCATATCCATTGGGTGGCCCTGACAGCATGGGCCACCCGATGAACCCCTCCATATGTGGCCCCGGGGGTTTGCCGCGCAGGACGGGGCCGCAAAATGTGGCAGCAGGCCTGGTCATAGGGGTCCGCAGGGTGGCCGGGCCCCCTGGAGTGCCGGGCCCAGTCGCAGCTGCGACCCCTGCGACCGCGGTATGTACGCTGCTGCCAATGGTATGTTTTAGCACAGTAGAAGATGTCAAAGGGCTCTACTTTTAAGCAATAAGAGAGCTGCATCAATTAATGCTTAACAAAGACTCCAACACTCCAGATTCCCTTGCCGCATGGCTACGAAGGAAATTTCCATTCTGCCTTAGCCATACTAATTTATGCCAGCAATGAGCTTCTGTGATAGACTGAGCGTGCTCAGTTGATGCTCTCAACCAATCACTGACGCCCATGATTGCTCAGGTTAATGCAGACGTTTTGGTCTGAGCAACACAGTGGGCTTGGGATGTGGTAGATAAGAGACCCTCATTCAATGTGTACCTGTTCAAAAATGGTCTAAAGTGACACTCCAGGACCTTTAAGCACTGCAGTTTGCTATTTCTTTCATTTTACAAAAAAAGTGCATTTTTCAGTAGAATTTCTTTTTATTTTTATAAATGTACCTTGTTACACCCCCTGGCTGTCAATCAGACAACAGGTTCTGTTAATGCTGGGTTTGTTTAGCTCGGTAGAGGCAGGCAACTACCCAGAGTATTTGCCTTGCAAAGACATATCATTGAGTAACATTGGAAAGTCTGTGATTGGACAGCCACAAAGAGTCTGGGCTGGGGAAGAAGGGGAGCTCTTGCAAAGGCAGCAGACAAGAGAAATGCAGGTTTTGCAAGCTGTTTGAGATATACCCCAATTAAAAATATGCAGAAGTAAATGCATGCATGCTGTTTTCATTGGGGTATATCTATTAAACAATGGTTTTATTTTATTTATTTTTAATTTGAAGAGAGGGAACAGAGGGAAGGCACCAGGAGTCACCAGGCATTATAACCACTTAATTTGATTAAATATTTATGGTGCCTAGAGTGTCAGCTTGTTAATTTAAAGATGCTCTTGGTGTCACAATAACATTGAAGGGGAAACCTATTTACTCACCTCTTAACCCCTTAAGGACACATGACATGTGTGACATGTCATGATTCCCTTTTATTCCAGAAGTTTGGTCCTTAAGGGGTTAAACTTTTTTTTTTCATGTGATCCTTCACTTAAATTTATGTCTAAGATTTAGAAAATGACATCATAATCCGGTTCAGTTAAGAGACAACCAAGGCACACATTGCAAATGAGAAGGCGAAAAATATACCTTGATTACGGTAATTTCTCTTCTTCTCTATATGACTATCAGGTTTAAAGTGAGCTTATAACAATGAGTGACAGGGAGCTAAGATAGATGCACCCACTTGCAGGATAAAGTGGGTTGATTTATACATTTAATTTTAAACAAAAAATGTTGTTGTTTTTTTAAATGTAGTCGATAAGCAAACTTAATATTAAAAATTCTGGGTGTGGTGGCATAATAATTTGCCCTTCGACATTATACCCTTTCGGAGGTATATTTATCAAATTGTAAGTAATTAAATAATAAGGAAAACAAAATATTTTAAGGATCGTGTTTATTACTGTGAAAATTAGGCATCTTGGGGCAAGATTTATACCGGAATTTTCACTGCTTAATAAATCTATTCATTCTGTTACAAAGCAGACTCACATGCAGTGCCATTGCCACATAGTCGATTCAACCTTAACTATTATTAAATAGTTCAGTAATTTGGACAAAATTGTGCAAGTCTGATTTTAGAAATAGCATTTTGTTTATCTAGCCAAAGAAAATCGATCCTGTACAATAGCAGCATGAAAATGTTGAAAAAGCTGTTCACAAAGTTTTACTGTGCGTAATAAAAAGTGTAATTTTAAATAAAAGTGATAAAGATAAATCATTTCTTTTATAGCACCATGAAATGCTTTGATGGTCAATACATTCTGATATCTCAGTTTGGCTGTAAAATAGAGAATTGTCTTACTTGCTGTGAATTGGTTATTTTGTTTTGTTCGACCAACATATATTTAAAGGGTGAATCCTATATTCATTATTATGGATTATTATCCAGAAACGTGACAAGAACATAATTTACACTTTTAAGATTTGTAGTGCAGCATTAGATGCCTAGCCCTGAAAGCTGTACAAAATGTCCATTATGGATTTTTTTACCTTATGGAGCAAATTTTGAATAATATTTTCTTTTGTTGGAAGTAACAAGCAAACCATATATTGCAGATCGCACATGCATAGTGCAAATTTGGGTCAAAGTTCTGAAGGTGGAGCAATCAGCAGAAACATTCTGTTGGTTTCCAAGGTTACTGTAATACACTTTGCAGTCGCCAGAAACATGCCTCATGAAGCTTTCCAACGATAAAATGAATTTATTAAATCACCACAGTTGTGCTCAGGGAAACAGATAGACCATAGCCTTATGTGTTTTGGACTTAGGAGTCTTTATTCATTGGGATTCTAAGAGGATTGACCCTCATTAAGCAATTTGCACCAGAATTACTGTTTATTTAACTTACCCAGAGTGCTCTTGTCACTGAGCACCTAAAAAAGACTCCCTCCCTATGATCTGTGGAATATTCTGCATCTTTTATATGACTCTTGTACTCTACTTTGAGCTGCCTTATACTCTGTCTCACAGGGTCTCTTATGTTTCTCTCAATTTTCTATCGTGCCTCTTTCTCCTGGTGGACTCAATCTGCACCTATTTTTTTCATTTAGATTTTCTCTATTTTTTTTCTACTCTGTTTAGCTTGTGCCGATCTCAACTCTTTACACTTCTCCATTCCACATAATTCCCTCACCCCTATCCCTTTACAGTTGTATAACCAACATGGGCTTGGCACTCACATTCCTGTCCTGTTCTTGCCTCGGTGCTATTTCGTACCCCAATACAACATTCCAGAGAAATGCACTCAGAGGGCTTGTGATCTTGCACTATTTCCTTGATTTGTGCAAAGGTGGTACAGTCAACGTTTCAGTCCGACTCTGACTTTTTTTCAAGGTCTTGAAAAAAGTTTGATTCGGACTGAAAAGTCAACTGTTTTAAAGTATAGATACCTAGATGAACCCTTCAGAACGGTTTCGTGGGACGGCTGCATTTATTGAGCTTCTTCATTTATTATTTCATGAAATAAATTCTCTATTCTTACAAAATTGATAGAAAATTCAGGCTAACAGGAAACCTTTTTCATTTTCATTAAGATTCCAGAGTATAATGATCAATGTACGAACGGCAGAGACAGCAATTATCCTTTAATTGTATTGGAAGCACCACTTTTGTTCTAAAACCTGCAATATGTAAGATACATAGATGGCATATCAGAGTTACAAAGCATTTTGTGATCACCATTAAAAAGCCTAACCATGAGACTAACATCTGATACTGAAAGCCCATAAAACTCAGAATCGATATTCAATGTTCCGATTAAAAATATGATTTAGAGAATGGTAATGAAAATATTGACTGTGTAAACTGTATGTGTAAAATTGGTATGCTTGGGGGGCTGTATATTCTATACACACATTTCTTCCTTGCAGTGGTCAGAGCTCTCTCCTTCCCCCTTCCCCCAGCTCCGAGAACATTTGGCTAAGGGTCAACGCTTATTGGCTGGACAGGGTATGTCTCAGGTGGTCCGGAGCATGTTGGAGTTGGTGTCAACCAAGAACTACTATAGTGGAGACCTTCTTTTCTGTGTGGAGATCTTGCGCAATGTGACTGACACGTACAAGAGAGCCACATACATACCCTCATTTGAGGACATTCAGGTAAGAAAACAAATATGTGGGGGAAAAATTTGGTACCTATGGGTTCAAACAAATATAGTGGCAAATATCCACCACCAGCATATTTTCTTTCAGTTGCTTCTTAATTTAGCTTAGTACCACCAGTGGACTAAAATATGTATGTGCGCAGTAAACCTAATTGACTTTTTGAATGTTTCTCCACATATGAGGCAGATGTTTCTTTTATGGTGTTAAATAGGAAACTATGCATTATGCATGAGAATATGTACATAGTTTCTGAGCTATTTATAATGTGAAGCTGAAAAATTGGACTTTACATTTGTAAAAATTAAAAAGACACTTCCCCCAACACTATGCATTCATGCTTGTATCTGTTTGGTATAAAAACGAATACATTATAGATATGCACAAATTCACGCAGGCATGTGTCCTCTATTGCTTTCCATACACAGTATATGCAATGTACAATTATAGACTAACACCCTAAACTGTGGATGCTTTTAGAAGGTATATCTCTTATTGACTGCAAGTTATGGTTTACGCTGAGAGACTGCATTTCCATAACACTCCCAGAATGCATTTAAGAACCATAATATTGCCAGTCTTTAGTTTTCCTTCCCACATTTCTGTAGCTTGCTTTGTTAATTACCGGTATTTTAAAGGGACACTATAGTCACCAAATGAAGACGCTTTGGTGTATAGGTCATACCTTATGACGTCTCACTGCTCAATTATCTGCCATCTAGGAGTTAAATCATTTTTGTTTCTCATTATGCAGCCCTAGCAACACCTCTCCTGGCTGTGACTGGCATAGTCTGCATGAAAATAAAATGGTTTAATTTCCAATCAGATGTTACTTACTTTGAAAGTGTGTATCTCCTGCTCTGTAGATTAAAACTGCGTACATGAGCTTCTTGCAGGGTCTTGCAAGTAAGTAACAGAGCAGAAGATAAAACAAATTCTAAATTAAACAGAATTTGCAGTAAAGGAAGTCTAAACATTAGATGATTTTACAGGAAGTGTTAAGGAAGGCTGTGTAAGTCACATGCAGGGAGGTGTGACTAGGCCTGTATAAACAAAGTGATTTAACTCATAAATGGCAGAGAATTCAGTTGTGAGACTGACATGATCTATACAGGAAAACTGCATCATTAAGCTAAAGTTGTTTTGGTGACTATAGTGTCCCTTTAAACTTAGTGTTTCAACCAAGGGGTGGTATCTAAATATATTAAATGTACAGGCCATAGAGATATTTCATCTTCTTGGGGTCTTTGGTGTGGCACTTGCTTTGATTCACAGTTTGAAATCTCTCTCGCAGCATTAACCCCAACACTAATAAAGTTGAGTTTTTCTTAAAGCAGATATATCACTTTCAAGGGTCTTTGCATATTTCACAAAGACCCCCATAAGTGGCAGATCCAGTGTGAGTCTGGTGGCTGCAGGGTGCAGGGAAAGGTATGTTTTATTTACCTCAAGCTCTTCCATGTTTATCCTGCAGGACCTCCTCATTTCCTGGCGCGTCCGTTTCCATTCTCGCGCATGCCTCCAAAGACAATGCTTGAAACGCACAGCCATCACTTGACAGCTGCTGCCTAATGGATAAGCCTGAGGTTGACAAAAGGCGGGGCTCCGCTTGCAGCTTTTGTCCAGTCCCAGCAGCTGTGTGGGATTTCAGCATTGTCAATGTCGGCTCTAGCGATCTTGATCAGTATTCAATAAAGAATATATTTTATGAAATACTGAAAAGTGGCAGATCTGCTTTAAAAACCTGATTTATGCAATCCAGATGTATATAGACAGACAGTTAGCTATGATAGATAGATAGATAGATAGATAGATAGATAGATAGATAGATAGAGAAATAGATAGAGACATAGATAGAGAAATAGATAGAGAAATAGATAGAGAAATAGATAGATAGATAGATAGATAGGTGTTTAATTGTTCTTTGTTCCTGTTTTAGTTAGCTCACATTTCCATATGTATGCTACCTGTTGTATGCCTATCTGTGTTTAAGGCAGTCCTTTCTTGCTTTCCATCTGGCTGACTCCTGTGCCAGCCTCTCTGCTGCATCTTTTAGCCTAAGCTCTGGTGCACAAGCTGGCTTGTAGATCCATGCGTAACATGCAGACAGAGTCTGTAAGTGCTGTCACAGTGAGTTGTAGCACAGACTTAAAAGGCTCTTTTGCTTGTTAACAGAACTCATGTTGTGTATAATGTGATATTACAGCCAGCACACAGTGTTTTTTATTCTGCTCTCTTTTAATATTCTCTTGCCCTTTTTTCTTAATCTCACTTGCGCCATCTTTTTCCTCTCTTTAATTAATTTATTTATTTAACTGCATCTGTCATCATTCATTTACATACGATACCTTTCTTAATCTTGTCAGAGCCTACAATGTTGCCTGTTTCACCCCTTAATTTGTGTGAAAACTCTCTAAGGATTAACGGTCCTTATGCTTATCCATCTATATCATTGACCCACTTGTTTCTCCTGTTGATGAAACCAACGTATGGGCATTATTTATAGCAGGGTTGTTCACTAAAGTGTGAATTGTCAGGAATTCCAGATTAAAATCCACAACTGGTAAAGTAAAGAAACTACAAAAGTCTGAATTTTTTTACAACTATTTTGGCATACAATTTTAAATTCGCTTGGAGGCAGAGTTCACACTGTAGTCAATAACCCTCTAATGTTTGGGTTACCGTAATATGTGCTGCATTTTAGCATTCTTCCTTTTACTGAACTCCAGATACCACGATCATTCTAGATGAAACAATTCAGGGAGATCAGGATAAATAATGCTGACTTATATTTAAAGATATGCAGAGCAAATAACAGTTCAGGCACTCCGGCATAACAAAAAATAGCATCTTTATTGTTGCAAAAACAGCAACGTTTTGACCCTACAGGTCATTTTTTAAGCTCCGGTAGGGTCGTAACGTTGCTGTTTTTGCCCCAATAAAGCTGCTATTTTTTGTTATCCCGGATTGCCTGAACCGTTATTTATTCTGCATATCTTGAAAGGGGGCGCCTGGCCAGCCTTGGTTTCAGAGCACCTGGGTTACTTGGTGAGTGCGGTATCTAGTACGTCTCTACGATTGATATTTAAAAGCATTTAACAACATCTTGTGAAGTTTCATTTCTTTACTCTATATCTAATAGTAACTTTTTTCAGGGCTAGATGTGTACCACGATGCATTGGGTACATTAATGGCACTCAAAGGTTTAATGTTCACCAAAGGAAATACATCGTCAGATTAGGTAAAAACTGAAATGTAATTTTCCAAAAAGGGATTTTATTTTTATCCCATACACTAGTCCAGGGGTAGGCGACCTTTGGCACTCTAGATGATGTGCACTACATCACCCATAATGCTCTTACAGCATCATGGGAGATGTAGTCCATAACATCTGGATTGCGAAGATTGCTTACATCATCATTGATGCAAATACATATAAGAAATAATGAACAGAAAGTTATGGTAAAATGAATTACCAACAGAATACCACTTTTTCTGTCTCATTCATTCTGCTCAATCAGTATGCTGTGTGTTGTTCCACTCACCCCCACCGTTCTCTAAGCCTAAAGAATCTTTGAAAATATGGCTCATAGACTGGGCAGTATTTCCGCTGTTAAACGTCTCTGATGGCAAAGAAAGATAAACTTTAAAAAGCATCTGCTATGTCTCCGTTTCTGTTTTCATATCTAAGTATAAAAATGTTTTATGCACATTAATTTTTCTGAATATTAGCCGTCAGTCCATCTCAACTTCCACCTTTAATCTTCCAATTTTCCTTCCTCTTCTCCCCTCTCACATCCTCCTTTCCCTCCCTCCCACAATATTTCTGTTCTCCTGCAGAAGTTTTTCCATGCTGTCAGCCACATACTGGATGCAGAGAATAAGGAGAAGTGGGAGGATGCACAGCAGGTGGGGACAGTGACGTATTGTCAGTGAGCATTGAATTTGTGACGTCTGCTGTCGCGGGGGTGGGCTGTGCGTGTGTGTGTGTGCCACTTGCGGGGGATAATGAAAAAGTAGAATGAAAGAAAACTGTCAATGCATTTAAATGCTGGAGAGGATAATCCTCTTAGTGGGAGATGGGGAAATATAAGACCACTTGAATTTTACTGACATGAAGCAAGAGTAACAGGGTCACAAATGAGTTTGATGTTATGTATAAAGACGAGCACGTCAACTTTTAGGAAATGCTTAATTTCACTAACAAATCTAATATTACTTGGGGACATAAACATTTTTCATAATATTGAGTTGCTTTTAATTTTTTAACAAAATCACGACAGACAACATACCGAGACAGCCAGTCCTGATATTACAGCATTTACATAGCCCCTTATCCTAAAAGGGTTAAAGTGCTTTGTAGAGTCCAATTGTAGATGGAGACGGGATGAGAAAAGTGGTACTTATCTACCATTGCATTGTCAGTTTCTCTCTGTAGCTTATCACATTGTCTCCTGTGTAATGAAATTGCAGTAAATGTCTCTTAATGCGCAGTTTGAATCTAGCATGTGCCCTGGAGGGTAGACTGATGCTATTTTGATCCAGAGATAAAGTCTTTAAACCTTTGTCATTTTATTTGAAACAAATGTTTTTTTCTCATGAATTGTATGTGTTTCTCTCCGCTAGCTGTACCTGATCATTGCACATTTATAAATGTGACTTCTCCTGGGCGAAGCAGGCCATATTTAATTTGTGCATTCTACTGATTATCTGTTACTCAGGTGGCTCCAGGCTCTATTCTTCTGATGAAAGTCCTAGAGGATTACATTCACCTGATTGGGGACGCACTTAAACCGTTCCAAAGCTCTATCATCGTCACCGACAACCTGGGTACAACTAACATTGTTTTTCCCACTTTTTTCATTGTCTGTGGATACTTTGTAGCTTGAAAGTGCACAAAGATCAGAAATATATTAGATGTTGTTAGGACATCTTTATACCTTACCAATGCTTAATGGTTAATATCAGCATATGGGTAGCCTCATACAGTACAGCATAGTTACTTCAACATTCAAATGTTAACACTATATTGACACCACAAGTCTATGCCACCTGCAACAATAAAAAAAAAAAAACAAGTTGAAATATCACATGACATTTTAAGAGGCTCTATTGCCCTTGCTGATAGCTCTATACTCTGTCATTCTGTTTTATGGTATTGAAGAATATACTGTGACTGTTTGAAGTTTGCAGCAGATGCAAACATAAAATAAAGTTACCTCCTCGGCACTGCCAGTACTAGCACCCACATCGTTGCCTTAGGACCGTGCGCATGGCATCATGGGTTTACCACTGTATTTACCATATACCAGGCTGAGCATTAGCAGCCTGGTATATGCTACATAAATAACCAATGGCTGATATTTTAATAGCGCGATCTATAGTTAACCGGTAGGTTGGGTTTGGGTGATGGTACAGGAAGTGATATTTTCTTATTAATAGTCGCTTACTATTAACAAAAAAAATTAAAATGATAGAGAACTATAGTTTTCTATATGGTAGCATAACATTGATATGCATGCTATAGAGAGTTATCGAGAACTATGTTTTTTATCTTGGTGTGAAGACCATACTCTATATCATCTTGACAACCACTTAACTTGTTAAACTGATCTCCGGTGAACAGAGTCCGCTCCTTTCATATTTTCCTCCATTGGACTCAGTCAATAAATAATAGCAGTATTGATATTGTATTAAACACTCCCGTATGCAGATGCAACCTCATAACGCACAGTATGGTTAATATCAGCATATGGCTAGCCTTATACAGTACAGCATAGTTACTTCAACACTCAAATGTTACTAGGCTAGCATAGTTATTATGACAATATCAATATATTGTCAGCATTTATATATATATATATATATATATATATATACATACATTACCTCATCCATAGTTATTGTCAACATATATACACATTGCCTAATGCATAATTATTATCAGCATATATATATATATATACATACCTACGCCCAATAAATATTCAAACAACCCTTTCATTATGCACTTTGCTTGTGTACATGCATGCAGACATATAAAAACACACACACACATTTACACACGCACACAAACGCAATTACCCCTAACATGAATACATTCCTTCAACAACCAAATGTTACTAAACTGTAAATTGGTCATTGTGCCTTAAGGCTCAGTTAGATTGCTGAATATTGCTGCAGACAAGAAATGCTGATCCAATTATAGCAATTCAGAGTTATAAGCAGCACATTTACGTTCCTCTCTGACAAAAGGCAACCATGTGTAGTATTCTTTTAAAATCATTCTATTTAAAATGCCAAACATAAACATGGTACTCTTGTAATGGTGCACTATTAATAAGAGCACAGCACCATTCATATAATAATGTTAGGGGAAGTGTAATGTTAGGTTTAGGATAATTTCTTTCCCCAATGTCCAATTTTATTAGGAGGTAGATCTGCATTCAATTCTGGACAATTCCAGCGTCTTAATTGCAGTGAATTAAATAACAAATGCAAATTAGCCTCATTGTAACTATCACAATCATCTATTTTTACCCAAATTTTACAATCCATTTTTTGAATAAGCCAAACATTTACAGTTTTGTGTTTAATGATTAATTCCCACCAGTGCAAAATCAGATACAGGATTCTTCGTAGTGACACTTATCATAATTCAACAATTGTAATGGTGCTATTTTAATAGAAAATCCTTATATAGCCCTTGTATGTGCTTGAGTCAGGGTCATCTGACAATGTGAGGGTAGTGATCAATTGACAAAGCAATAGCAGGGTGGAGGTAAGCTGAATAAGTAGCTATTAGGATTAAGCTGGAGAGGCTACAAGTGACATGCAAACCAACAACCTATCATTCCCCTTAATTGCCTGTCTGACCAGCATGTGCTGAAAATATGACTTAGTTATATGCTAGCCATTACACTGAAGTCAAGCAACTCATCGATAGGGAGATCTGCCAACTCATGGCATACCCAATAGTGATGCCAACCAACTCACAACAATCATCAGTGACGCCAGCAAACCAGAAACATCATCTCATATCACCCACTTTAAAGCCCTCTGCTTCACTGTATGTCCTCATACACATCCTCAATGTGCCGTCCAGGTGGACATATTAAAAGTGAAGGCCTTTGTAACAACTTTTGTGAAATTTGGCATTACCCAAGATCACAGAACAAGCCATGCTGTTTGCCTCTAGTATACGTGGAATCTCTGCCCTGCTTCTCTAATTATTTTCCCATATATTTGTTAACATATTTGTGACCGAGATCCAAACCTTGCCTTATATTCTACAACATAACGTCTTGAGTTATTAATAACTGAAATTATGTTAATTATATTAATGAAAGCAAATACATGTAAAACAGCTCAGGCCCTGTTCACTAAACTAGAAGTTGTGGAGCATCTACCCAGGGGATTGTAAATTTCAGACCAAAATATCTCATTTGGAGAATTTGTCTTAATTAAAAGAATGACATACTGTAAGGCATTCTATTGTTTTTTAGGGTGTTTACACCTCATTTAGCACTTTCCCTCCTGAATAGCACCTGGTTTTCTCTTTATAAATCTCTCCTACAGATCTGTTGGCAAGATTCAGAACATTTTGTAGATGGGTATACTGAGCCTGGGGCAAATGTCTATGGGCAAGGGGGGACCTACTGCTTCTGCATTTGGGTGTGTATTTGCACCATGTGCTGGCTATAATGCCTTAGTCAGTTATCATCTGCTTACTATTTATAATTACTATAATATTTACCATAGTGAATAAATCCTAAGCTTTGATGTTGAAACCTGTCATTGCTTTGAATGAGGAACTTTGCACCTCTATCATATATTTCAGGGAAGGCAGATTATAAATGATTGTCAGATTTATGGAGTGGCCTAAGTGGCCAATACTGCAAGGGAATTCCAAGTTGCTTATGGACGTCATGACTCCAGTCTACCCTGAAAGAAAAAAAAAAAACAACAGAATTAAATAATATATGAGCTTTTACAGAAGCAATTTTTATATCTGCCGTCATCTTTAGTGTAACGAAGCTTTGCCAATGAAGCCTGCAGTCTCAGAGACTGATGCAAAGTGAGATAAACTGGTGGACATTTCTAGGCTGCTCATTCAAATTAATGGTCTGTGCTATATTTAAAGACAGCTTGTTATAGAGAGAAAACAATTTGCATAAATACTCTATTGGTATTCTGGGGGGAAGAAAAGTAATTTGAGCAGTGTTTGAATTCCAAGCGCTTTTTTCTCACTATACTTTCACAAAAAGGTGTTCAGTTGTATTTGTGGAGTTGTGTGGTGCCCACACTTCACAGATCAAGGCTGGTAATTCTGATTGCATTATCTGAGTTAACATGTGCATGTCTTGCAGTTATCAGTATCCAGAGGGAACCTGTCTCTGCTGTCTCCAGTGACATTAATTTCCCCATGAAGGGCCGGCGTGGGATGAATGATTGGGCAAGGAACTCAGAGGATAAACTTTTTATCCCCAAGGAGGTTCTGAGTTTGCCCTCTACAGGTAAGCACAAGACCAAGCTGTCTTCGACAAATATGTTGAATGCATTATGATCTACTTCATGTGAACCAGGTGAAATAATGAGTTAGTATTTGAGCATTATAAAGGTGAACTAAAGGGGCTGTAAGCTTTATCTAGGTGAATTCAGTGGGGACGCATGCATTTTGCAAATAGAAAACTAGACAGGAGACAGGCTGAATATATTATTAAACTGCTAGGTTTCTGTGTCCAGGTACCAGGTCCAGACCAAAACATTGGGTCTGTGTTCAAGAACGAAATGCTGCCCCCACGCGCACATCCGTTTTGTTATGCAGTGATGCAGTTTGTGTATTAAATGCATTGTGTGCGTGTGTGTGTATAATGGATGCAAAGTGTATTTTTGTGTAGTGGATTTAGTGTGTGTGCGTGTTCAGCAAATGCAGTATCTGTGTGTAGTGGATTCAGAGTGTGTCTGTAGTGGATGAAATGTCTGTGTTTAGTGGATGCAGTGTCTGTATGTAGTGGGTGCAGTGTTTGTGTAGTGCATGTAGTATGTGCAGTGTGTGTAGTGGGGTTTAGTAGGGACTGTGAGCAGTTTTTTGAAAATGTATAATTAGGCTTATTCCCCCATCCCTGCTCTTACCTGTGACCAGAGAGGGGGGACATCAGATTACCTGGTGGTCCAGTGACACAGCATGTCTGTCCTGTGAAGAGGGGGCCTGAAAGTCTAATCTTTCCCTCCTGCAGCTTTTCCCACCATGGCAACCCTCTGCGTGGCAATCTGCGGCAACGCTCATGTGATTCACGTGAGGAGGGGACATGAAGATTAGACTTCTGGGCCCCCTCTTCACAGGACAAGTTAGCAAAACTGGAACCGCATATATTTATAGCGGTAATATATATATATATATATATATATATATATATATACACAAATAGGCAGCCTTGACCCCACACCAGACAACTTAAAGTGTACATAGTGCCACTTGGAGCCATGAGCCATGACGGGCGGGCCCTGCTAGGCACCATGTTGCTCTGCCTATATGTTTAAAAAGTTGGCATGAGCCTGCCATGCAGAGATAATGACCAAGTGAATCCCATTACTCAAGCATTGAAACAAGAATGCAGTCTATCATAGAGAAAGATAAGAAAGTAGACTGCCGTATCCCAAAGTGTAAAGGCGTTGGATTTAGTTTTATGCTAACTACATAAGGGAAGCCTGCTTTAGAAAGATGACACATGGCAACTTACGAAAGAATAGCAAAACGTTGGCCAAAATATCCCAATTTAAAAAAATGTCTAACTTACTTTTACTTTTTAAAAGCTCAAACATTTTGGCCTAATCTTTGCAATTCCCTTGCCAATGATTCATAATTCATTTTTTTTAGAATGTAAACCTCAGGTTGACTCAGGTTTGATTAAGATGATGTAAGTTAGTACAAGAGTGAATATGCTGGGGCATATATGGGGAGATTTATCATAGCAAAGCAGTGTTATTGATACAAAGCGATGAAAGCTGATAGATACTTTATTGGTTTCCAGGGTGATTGCTCCTTATTTAGCACTTTGCCCATGGAGTTCTGTATTTGCACTTGTTTTCTCATGCATTGTGTTTTTGCCCTTTGTAGAGAATGAAGAAGCGGGGTATTTTGTGATTGGTGCAGTGCTATATCGCACACTTGGGCTAATTCTTCCTCCACCTGGAAATTCACTGGCTGTCAGTTCGAAAGTTCTAACCGTCACTGTACGGCCTCTAACAAAGCCAGCCGAACAGCTTGTAGTGGTGGAACTTTCCCATATTATCAATGCAAGTATCATATGTGTTACTCATTCTATGCGTGTGTGTCTGGGTAACTATGGAACTTGGCATATTTCAAGTCTCTAGCTTTCCTACATCTGTCACTCGCGCTGAGTGAGATTTTCAAAGTGTTCTGTTAAAAAAAAGTGGCGCAAAAATGTGAACAGATAGGGGTCACCAATGGGATGTGCCTGCTGGTTCCGCTGGTTTCCATGGTGATTGTCACACTTTTAGTGATTTAGGCTAAAATATTCTACCACTTTTTATAGCATAGAGTTTTGAAAAATCTCCACTGAGTCTGTTCTCGCCCTGAATGGGGCCATTCAAACTTTAGTGAGTAAATTAATTTAGTGAATTTTCACAATTCAGTTATTTGGGGTTTATATGTGAAATTCACTTTAAATTCACTTTAAATTCTCACTTTAGTAAATGCTTGATCTGTTTTTCCCTTTTTTCAATTTTCTCTCTCTTTCTGTGGGCCTCATATATTTCATATGTGCTTATTGATGCCTGGATGTAATCCATTTAGATTCCCATCTTTTCCTGCTCTATATTACCATGCATTATTTTTATACATTCGTTTGACATAACTAACACCCTCAATGATTTAACAATATGTCACTTTAACAGGGTACTTCCAGCCCCCAGTGTGCAGTGTGGGATTACTCCAAAAGGTCAGTAGCCTGTTTATTCTCTTGTGTAATGCCTTATTATGGATATTTATAGGGACATGCAATATGGAAATTTAAATTCAGAGAGAAAATGCTCCATTTCCAAACTTTTGAGTTATCATTTTTATTTCTCTCTAATTTAGACAAGCACCTTTCACTTACAAGTAGGATTTTATTTTTTATATATATATATATATATATATATATATATATGAAATTGCAACACAAGCTCCGTGTTCATGTGTTCTACATGTATGTTAAAGGCAATATCTCCCTTCAGACCCACAAAAGAAAAAAAAAAAGAAAATAGAAAGCGTTGTTTTCAAGTTTGTGCATATAATTCTAGTACCATTATCCTGCCTTTTATAACAAATGCACCAACACAGAAACACTGCCACCTTCATTATGACTACGGCAGCGAGTTTTTGTTTCAATTAATGTGCTGCCTAAGCTGATTCATGTAAAATGTGTTCTGGATTAATAATAGTCATTATTTTCATTTCACGATGTTTGAGGCATGACTCAAGATTAGCCTGTGAAATACATGCACGCTTAGCTATTGGAAAGGCTGTGGAATTGTCCAGCAACTGGTACTGATTCTGTCATGTGTTTTAACCCCTTAAGGACCAAACTTCTGGAATAAAAGGGAATCATGACGTGTCACACATGTCATGTGTCCTTAAGGGGTTAAGGAGTTAAAGTGTGTACTCCTTAAAATGTATGGTGGTCCTAAATGAGCTAAGATTTGTTTAAAAAATACAAAATTTAAATATACGTCGTTATAATTGTTTGGTTTTTCTGTAATTGTTGCATGCAGGAAGGCAGTTTATTTAAAAACTAAAAACAAAAAAAAACCACTAAAATTTACATTTGCATCTAGATAGCTGCGATTAAGTTGTAGAACCACAGACAGAATTTATGCACAAAACCTGCTGTGCTGCTATCCCCAGAACATGTATTGGGTTTAAGCAGATGCATAATACATATAGGGGGTCATTCACTAAACAGCAATAAGTCGAGCATATTTACAATTTACACACGTGCAAACAAGGAAAAAAATGGTCAGAAAGAACAACTTCACATACTATGAATGCTACAACAACAATAAAAAGGTGTATTTACGTGTAATGTTGGTGTTTGAATGCAGTTGTGTGTTTGTATGTACTGTTGCCATTTGAATGAAGTGGTGTGTTTGTATGTAGTGTTGGTGTTTGGATGCAGTTTTGTTTTTGTGTGTAGTGTGTGCATTTGAATGCAGGGGTGTGTTTATAGTAATGTTGTTTCAATGCAGGGCTGTGTTTGTGTGTAGTGTTTGTGTTTAAATGCAGTGGTGTAATTATATGTAGTGTTGGTGTTTTAGTACAGGGGTGTATTTGTATGCAGTGTTAGTTTTGGAGGGAATGGAGGGTTGACTTGTGTGCAGTGTTGGCGTTTGAATTCTGAATGCTGGGATGAATGCACTGCCACAGACACACACACACACTGATACAGACAATACATATAAACATACAAGTACACATACACACGTAAAGATACACACAGATATACATTTACATATACCCACTTACACATATAGAGATATACACAGATACATGCACACAGGTACACTTAGACACTGACAAACGTACAGATACACACACTGACACAGATATGCACACAGACACAGGTACACGTACAGACTGGCACACACAGGCATACAGGTACACACACATATAAGTAACAATTAACATAGTTTTAGTTGGAGGTCCAGTGGGAACTGGCTGGCCAAGGTTGATGGGAGTTTGACGTTGCAGACTTGTCTTCCCTCTCCTATGTGTGTATCAGCTACTAGCTCCCTGCACATTTTTTGTGACCTGGGTTTACCAAACCGCAGGTGTAAACTAACAGTGACAGGGGCCTGGTATGGTGTGCTGTTAAAGGGCTGTGGAGCCCTAATCTGAGGGCCAAATTATGTTTGACGACTCTGCTTTAAGTAGTCAAGCCATTTTACCTGGGGTTCACTGGGCACCTTTTCCTGCCTCCACTACTTCTAACGGAGAACCGGAAGCTTCTATGTTTTCCTGAGCTAAGCTTTCAGAACATTGGCTAAGAACGTCACCTGATTGGTCTTAGCCAATGAGGCAAGCCCTGCACTGCTGGGCACAGCACAGACAGAGAGCTTCCAGCTGTCAGAATGAAGTAGTGAAAGCAGGTAGTGGCATCTGGTGGTTTGGCAGGAAAACCAATATAGCATACTGCAGTGGTTATTGTGCTTCAAGTGTTTCTTTTAAATACTACACATGTCACACAATCTTAAATAACCCGGCCAGTGACCCCATGGTTTATGCTCTCCTCCTCCACACAGATTAATCAGGAATCTGAACTGCTACAGTTCAGAATCCGAGGGTGATGATACACATGACATGTGAGATTTAAAATAGCAGAATCACAACATCTCAACATTGAATTCTAGAATACAAGGATACAGCACTTACATCCGTATGCAAACAGCGAGCCACATGAAGAGCACTCTGCTTGGCAGAGCTGCATGTAACATTGTGATTGAGTTTTTGTGTGGGTGTGTTAATATATGTTCACTAATCGTTTTCTATAAATGTGCGTAGGTGTGTGTGTGTGTGTGTGTGTGTGTGTGGAAGTACTACAGTATAAGGAAGTGCATGTTCAGAGCAGTGTGTAAAAGCCAGCGTATATTCTAATAAGTATACCTGCAGTTACAAAGATGTTAACTCTTTAATGCATGTTTTTAGGCTGTATACTTCCAAGAGTTATTGGAAGGCATGTATCAATACATTGCAAATATTTCAACCTGAAATAATGAATTCTATTTTGCATTTAGCATTAGTAGCAATGTATTAATGTGGAACTGTGACATGTAAAGCTCATGCTCAATCATGCTAATTGTATATTGTATGAATTCCAAGTAGATTTCATAATCACACAAATGCATTCCAAATAGTACAATTTTAGCATATTAGCTGATCTCAGTCTAAAAATACACGTGTTCTTATAATAGTCTTTTTCTTCTGAGTGACATTTTCCGTGAACATTTTTATTGAAAGCAATTAAACTTCAGAAAAACAAGGCAGAATTAGCACACTATATTATTTCACATACAACTCATATTTAAAAAAATAAATATATATTTTTTTTTTTATTGTGGCTGGTTAGGACATGCTTTCTTGTGGATCAAATTTGCTAAGTGGACACGCTAGGCACCAAAATCAATTCAGCTGATTGATATGGCTTTGGCAGTAGGACCCTGCAGCTCCATTCTTGTTTCAGAAATTTGTCAATCGGACAAACTAGGAGTTGGAAGTGAATGTCATTCCACAAGCCCTCTCAGTCAAAGAACCGCAAATTACAGTTCCTGGCTCACATACCAACAACAATGGTTTGGTATAACAGGGGAAAGGTGAAGGGACTTGAAGATGCTGCACACAGGGAGCGAGCAGTCGCAACTCTAAAAACTCTGTCCCTTGCTCTATGATGATTGGTGATATGTGCATGCATGCACATGAAGCACCAGTCATGACAAAGAGAGGGGCACTTTTTTTGTACTTGTCAGTAATTACTACATGGGAAGCAGCACTGACAAGTCCCTCCATGTCGACACACCATGTGTGCTGAGAACTGTAGTGTCTAAACCGTCTAATGATTGACAAGGCTTTATTGTGTAGCTAACTTTAAGCCCTATTTTGTTGGTTTTTGTAAATTTGTCAGGGTTGCAGGGTCCTGGCTACATAACCACTTCAGTAAGCTGACCAGTGCCTAGAGAATATTTTTAAAGCAAAAAATTGACTAACATGGGAAGCATGATTTGAGCAATCACTATGGAAACCAATGGAATATCCCCAATGATTGCTCCATTTATAGAACTTTAGTCCAGCATTGTTTTAGATTTTGTGGAATATGGCCCTATTAATTGTCACGTTCTGCTCAGCATTATGTATGCTTAGAGTGTATTCTTAAGAGAAAAGAAAATTCATTCTGATTTACAATCCATGATACATGGCTTTAGATTTGTTGACTTCTAACTTCAGCCAACTACAATTACAACAGTGTTCATTTGTGGAGTATGCGTGGCCCTATTTCAATTCTAATTCACGCTTGGATGCACTCTGGTTCTTAGTTATCAGTGTGTTGTGTGCAGATTGCTTTTTTGTTTTGGATTCAAAGAAAAGGTTGACGAGGGAGCAAAAAAAGATTGCTGTAAAAATGGATTATGTTGGTAAGGATGAAAAATGGTAGATTGGGCCAAATGAGTGGTTTGAAGTTTTCTATTTCCAATGCATTAAACAAAACAATGTCCTAAAACAGCTTTGTCCATGTCGTAAATGGGGAGGGCCGTAAATCATTTATGCGCACAGCCTGTGAGCCGCGTTCTGTTAAGTCAAGGATGTATTACTGTAAAACATATGAGATATTTTAAGGCATCTAGAAAGCTGTACAAAACAATGGAAGAGCACCATCAGGAAGGCATTTAATTGTCCTTAAATATAAAAGGGTTTCTGCTTATGAAAGTAAAACAAAATGAAAATCACAACCTACAAAGTTCATCCAACACAAACATTACTCTGCAGCTGGCATATAAAAGGAGTATGACTATATGTTTACATCATAAGGCAGGGGTTGACATCCTTCGGCACTCCAGATATTGTGGACTACATCTCCCATGATGCTTGAATTATGGACAATGTAGTCCAAACAATCTGGAGTGCCGAAGGTTGCCTACCTATGCTATAAAGGATTGTCTATCACACTACTAATTCCAGGTATCTGGAATTGAGCTAGGGATGATTAGATTAAACAGTGAGAAGAAGATAATGAATTGGCTTCTACTGTAGTTTTAACACGAGTTGGATATTGTGCGCATGTGCTTTGGTATTATATTAGGGTGTGCTTCAGACTTGAAGCATGTGTCTGCTGTCTCATTGTTAAAACTATAAACCAAAATCAATTATTTTTTTAATAAGAGGTGGGCATGCAATGAGAGTTGGTTTCCACCTGTGTTCCTAAGCTTTAAGCGGTATCCACCAGCAAAAGCTGTTTTTTTCACCAGTTTCTTTAGGTATTTACAGTACCTATGTGCTAGGCACAGGCTAGGTCTTTAGTTTAGCTAATATTCATTAGCTAGTGAGGTAATTAGTATTTCAATATGGTTTACTGAGTGCTGGCATGCAATGAGTTAATGTTTACATGTTCTAGTCATAGGCATTAACAGAGGTGTTTCAAAGTCCATTATAGTAAATATATTGAAACAAACCACTTTCATTATTTCCTACAATAATTTTTCAGTTTGTTTATACATTAAGGCTAGCATTTGCTACATTATAGTAGCACACGTTAGCACATATTTCCATGATAGAATAATAACAATAATATGATCGACGTGTAGTCAAATGGATTATAAATATATCCAAAGCCTGGATATGGTATTTATTTTTATACTACATGCTTCACCACTATGCATCTATAATATTATATGCTACGCTAGTTTAAGGTTAGAGGTAAGGTAGTGTAGGAGTTTAAGAGTTAATGTTTATATGTGTAGTGTAAGGGTTAATGTTAGGTGTAGAGTAGGGTTTAATGCTTGTCATGTTTAATGTAGGGTGTTATGGTAGCAGGTGAATGTTCCGGTAGTATAGGGGTTAACGTTTAATTTGTTAGCAGGTGCCGCTTCTTACTGTAACTTTCACTAATTTTGGTTCTGCTGTGATTAGGGAATCCTTTGGTGATGTGCTTTTATTGTGATATTATTATGATGACTCCAGAGCCCATCAATGGCATTATTTTACCACATTACACAATTCACTAATATGTATTATGCATTATGATATATATATATATATATACACAAACATATATAATGTGTGAGTGAGTTTATAGGTGTCAATGTATGTGTGCGTATGAACCTTTCCCACTCCTGGTCCCTCCATTCTCTCTGCTCCTGTTGCCAGAGTAACATCGATAGGATTGGTTCCAGCTGTAGCGATGTAGTGATGCTTGCTTTGTTTCCACCTCTGTGCAGCTGTCGTTCAGATCCTGATGACAAGAGCTGAGCTACAAAACTGCATGATCTGGCAAAGAGTCAGAACTGGCCAGATATGATAAGCACACATTAATGCTGATTAACTCGGAAATGATACCCTATTTTTGTGCACATCCCAAAATCAATGACAAACACTCAATTAAAAAACAAAAAAAACAATAACAAAAAACTAAACACACATTTATAACTTCTCTGCACTCAAAGCAGAAATAGAAATATGGATTTAGAGTCCATTATAAACAGATACAGGCCAGTGAAGAGAAACAGCACCAACACTTTTGTCAGATTAAACCAACAAAGGCCTTTAAAGCTTCAGGCTGCTAATCATTGTTCAATGCGATGCCTGCTCTCCTCTACTCCATATGTTTCTCCTTCCTGCTTCGACTCTTTTTCATGTTTAATCCCTCACAAATATTGCCTGAAGCTTAGCGATCTCTCTCCCCCACCACTAACGCTCTCTGTATATTTCTTCTCTTGTTCCGTACTCCTTTCAGCTATTCTCTTCCATATCCCTCGCTTTCACTCGCAACCTTTTCTCCCTCTCCCTTCTTCTCATCTTTACCACTATTAACCATATAAACAGTACATACCCCTTCACACATGTCCCCTCCCTCTCTCTCTTTACCCGTCTTTATTGACTTTCACACCCATTTTCTTCTTTATCATCCTTTGCTATTAATTCTCCCCCTCGTTCTGTCTTTATCTGTCTCCCCCACACTCTTTTCCTTTCTGCTTCCCTCCTCTCCCTGGGTTTCACCCACACACACAAATACTACATACACCAGCACAGAGCGTCACACTGGCTTTTCCAGCTCTAGATATGCATAGCCTTCCCTTTACCCTTTCCTCCTTCAGCTGAATTGTTTTCCTCTTGTCCATGAGTTTTCCTATTTGACTCCTGACATCACATCTCTTCTTCTGACCCCTAGCGATGCGTCCACTGGGAACTGGGACACCGAGAGCTGTCAAACTTTACCAACCCACCCATCTCACACCAAATGCCTTTGCGATCAGCTGTCCACCTTTGCTGTTTTGGCACAGCTGCCCAAGGAGATGGTAAGTTTGGGCATATATGGGTTAACAGGATATTGTCGTCAAGCTTAGAAAAGGATGTGGAATATTGTGATGACATGATACATGAGACCATATAAGGGAAATTAAGGACAAACTTGAACTTGAGGAAAATATAGGAAAACCGCAGACGAGTAGTTTTAATCACAGGGATGTAGGAGATACGTATGCTTAGTGAAATTAAAGGTGTGGGCATGCATAGCGAATCTATGGCCTACCTACCACTATGGACTCTGTCATCCATTATCTGGAAATCACAATCCATAGCGAAAGGTACCAAAGAATGCTTATCCCTATGAGTGGCTCCACATGAGTTATTTTGGAGATCTCTGTTCTTTCAGGGTCACAATTAATAGACAAATATAGATTGTTTACATTGTATATCTTGTACAATATGTTGTGTTTCTTCACCAATGTGAGAATTCAAGGTGAAGTCAAAGTGAATTTTAAATTCAAGACCACAGTAGCTGAACTGAAAACATAGCTGAGTTAGATATTGTTTACAATTCTGCTCTTTGGGCTTTACATTTGAAATTCAATTTGAGTTCTCACGTTAGTGAATAACCCTGTTAATGTTTTTATTTGGAGCATCAATTTAACAAATGGCTTTTCATCTTGGCAATATACATTTTATGCTTGTTGTTTTTTTTGTTTTTGTTTTTTATATTCAAGATATTATTAAAAATTGAAAACATAATTTGATACATTTAGGCCAAAGAAGTTGAGTTGGACTTTTTTCCTCCAACTCAGCTATGTTACCATTGTTGTTTTGAATCAAATGTTTAAATTTGCCACAATTCACAGTTTAGTGAATAACCCCCAATATTGGCAAATTTCTGGATCCATTTGTATGCCTGTGTGTTACTTTCTTGCAGAGAGCGCCTTGTTAAAATCCTCCCAAGTGTGCAGTTCATCTGATTGGGGGTAGTAAATCTGAGCACAGCACAATGGCATTAGTATTAATCTGCCAAATGATTTGCAAGAAGTAGTGATTTACTGCCCTGTCAGGCAATCTTTCTGATAAGATGGTTTGGGACATTTTCAAACATATGGGGAATGATGAAGTAAATATGTACATACGTTATCATAATTGGCAGAGTTGCTAGGATGCCAGTGAGATTTAGCACACAGCAGTAAGGAGTTACCCTCCATCGGTGCCAAGGGAGAGAATTAGAAGTCTTTTAAACATGATGCTCAGAACAACACATTGATGCTTGAGTTCTGTATTTGTCATAGATTAGTGGAGGCTTCTCTGTTAATATATGAGTGGTCACCTTATCTTCCATCTTAATTCTCTTCCGATTATGCTTCTGAATAACATTGTTGAAAATTAGACAACTCTCTCACATCATTACTTTGCCCCATAGTCCAAATCATTATCTGTACATAACATGCGTAGGATGCTGTAAGGTGGGATTTCAAAGCAGTAAAGTTGTGGTTGAGGTCAGACCATTCAGTCACACACTAATTATTTAACTGCTGGGTTTATTCACTAAATTGTGATTTATGCTGTCAAGATAACTGGTTTGCAAAATGCAGATAAAAAAATGGAAGAGGAGGAAATATTTCTCCATTTTTTCTGACTCGGATATATTGATTTAAATGTAGCCAGTCATGTGTCTGTAGGTTTCAGTTAGCAGTTTAGTGAATAAATACCAGTTGGTTTAAAATGCTTGATCACTGTGTATTCAGCTTTGTACTGCGTGGGCTGGTGGGCAAAGCAGAGAAGGAGGGGCTGCAGCATGTGACTCGCTGTGGGCAGCGTGTCAGGAATGTGACATTTTGTGATCTAAATTGCTACGTGACATGCAGTGGGTCTTTTAGCAGCTTTGCGGATCTGACTGTGCCGTTGATGTGTGGGGAAAATCTGCGTGCGGTTTATCTGTGCATCAGAAGTAGCTTTTTCTTATGTCGTTGTACAAAAACTAGTTATGACACATTTGCATTAGTGACACTTTAATAAAATCTCCACTGTTGTTTTGTGGCCCTCTTTACAGTCAGCAGAAATATTGTTGTGTAAAGAACCTTCAATTCAGTTGTCAAGCTGCTTTATTGATACCTTAAGTCAGCTTAAATATTCTTCTTTTTGGGATTCTATCCAATGAAGTAACACTTTGTTGTTATGGACCATTTCTATGATGTTTCAATGTAGGACATTCTGAGTATCAGTCTTGAGCTAAGGGGGACTCGGGCCCACTCTGGTATAACTCTGCTGAGCCTGTGACAGCTGTGTAAAATTCACTGTTTGCCAAGCTGCACAAAGGCAATGCCAAGTTGAATCCCTATTGACTATAATGCTAACTGGTGGGTTTCAGCCATGCTCACAATGTTATTGTCAACGCAACTTGGACGTCAGTTTTGTCTGACCTGCCAGATAACCCTATTGCAAGAGATACTAAACACTAATTTAGGATGCCACTTCGCTGCTTGACAGCTCGTACTAACATTTTGTAATTAGCTGGCAATATCCTGTTTCATTTGTTGATGATTTACACTTTCCTGCTGGCTTGTCTTAAGGGAGGGGATTGTGAGGCCTATGATTCCAGCCCCATGATTTTGGAGGCCCATTTATGAAGCTTTTAATCTCAAGTCTGAAGGAGTTGGAATAGACGTGTGTATAGTTAGCTGGTGACACTTTACACACACCTCATTCTGCACTTTTGCCATAGGGGCATGCTAAAATCAATTAGGGTGTAGATGGAATATCTGCCTTCTGTGATCCTAGTGCATCCAATGCTGCATTTCAGCTTAGAGAGTATGAGTAGGGAAATAAAGTCCTAAAAAAACTAATTCTTGCCCTAGGCCCTACAAATCTTAATAGTGGACCTGCTTACATTTTGCTAAGACTATTCTATATTAAAGTGAACCAGTCATGACAGGCTTACCTGGGATCAGATTTGTAAATAAAGATTAAAGGAACACTATAGGGTCAGGAACACAAACATGTAGTCAGGACCCTATATCTTTAAAAACACCATCTAGCCCCCCTGGACCTCCTAAATATAGTAACATCTTACCTTTTATCAGTCTGCTGCTGCTGGCTCTGCCCCTGATTATTATTATTATTATTTATAAGGTGCCAGCAAATTCGGTAGCGCTGTACAATGGGTGAACTAACAGGCACATAATTGTGTCCCAGGAAACAGCTCTAGCAGACATCGGAGGAGTGGCCAGTGGAGTTATCCCTAGGCTGTAATGTAAACACTGCCTTTTCTCTGAAATAACAATGTTTACTGCAAAAAGCCTGAAGGAAATGATTTTACTCACCAGAACAAATACAATAAGCTGTAGTTGTTCTAGTAACTATAGTGTCCTTTTAACTAGGAATTATTCTAGCACTGTGTATAGGTGATTTTAATTGTGCTACACTCCACTGTCCAAATACAATAATAAATAAATAAAAATCACTGTTTCGTAGATATACCCCAATGAAAACATGCATGCATTTAATTATGCGTTTTTATATATATATATATATATATATATATATATATATATATATATATATATATATATATATATATGTATGTATGTATATATATATATCGTGGTATATCTAAAAGCAGCTTGCAAACACTGCAGAACTCTTTCCTGCAGCCCTTGCAAGCCTTCCCATCCTTTTCCAACCCAGACTTTCTGTGGCTGTCCAATCACAGACTTCCCAAAGCAGTTCAATGAGAAGACTTTGCAAGGCAGGTGTTCTGAGCAATTGCTGCCTCTTGAGTTTAGCTCCACTGAGCTAAACAAACCAGGAAGTAACAGGACACTGGGTGGCATCAGAAAGTTAATTTATAAAAAGTGCAAATTTCTTTTTTGACATTCTTTATTTTATACCATAGTCAGACATGGAATATGCACTATAGAAAGGCCAATTTCTATTGAAATCTGCACCTATTGTAAAATGAAACAAAATACATAAAGCATTTCTGCGAGCTGAAGTGCTTTAGGGGTCTGGAGTTACCCTTTAAAGTTATGTGAACACTGACAGTTACAGTTTAACATACCCAAGTGTGTAATTTATCATGCCACTCAGAGAGCTGATATGCTGTATGATGCCTCTTAGTGAGCTGCTACAATGCTGTCTGACACCTTGCAATCAGCTGATACAGTGCTATAGAACACTTGATGCATGACACCAGTCACACAGGTGATATGGTAGTAAGTAGTATGTTTCCTATTGGAACTTTTATGGGTCCTCCAATTAATGGAGCAAGCAACAGAGAACTGGATTATGGGAAGAGGTAGGGGTGCCTGAGATTTCTGCGCCTACAGGCACCTGGTATGTACAGTGCTAAATGCCACCTTAGCTTACACAATGCTATATGATCACTTGCAATAAACTGATACAATGCTGTATGTCACACCTAGCAATGAGCTGACACTTTCATGGAATTCAACGTGAATTTCAAGACCACAGTAGCCAAAGTGAAAGCATAGTTGACCCAGCTATTTTGGCTTTACATTTGAAATTTACTTTGACTTCACTTCGAG
Source organism: Pelobates fuscus (assembly GCF_036172605.1). Taxonomy (NCBI): domain Eukaryota; kingdom Metazoa; phylum Chordata; class Amphibia; order Anura; family Pelobatidae; genus Pelobates; species Pelobates fuscus. Next base: position 245,386,869 of record NC_086317.1, read on the forward strand.
TTCCCACTGTAGTAAATAACGCTGTTTGTTTTTAGTAATCATTTATATCTTGATAAACCAAACATTGCACTCAGTGTTATAGCTTTAAAAAAATACTACAGCATTGGGAATACAAATGTGTATTGCCCTAGTCACTGTTTAGGTGACTATGCTAAAGCTGTCAGGGTTTAAAAGGTGAGTTCACTTCCTTTTTCTCCCATGTAACGCTGGTCTCTGGCATGCCGCTCTGCCTCTTTAGCTGAGGTCATAAGGAATGATGATCCAATCAAATGCTTTCCCATAGAAATGCATTCGGAAGCTAGTGCGGCAAAATGCGAGACCACCTATGAGACTATCTGCTTGGAATTGTGGAGTTTTGTTCCTTAACTATTTTGGCAGACGTTCCTCTATTGGCTGTCAGAGTGACTAATCCTGCAATCTAAACATTGCTGTTCCTCCAGAACAAAAATGTCTTGAGCTGCATGGTTAAAAAGAAAGGAACAGTGCACCCAGACTACTTTATTGAGATGAAGTGGTCTGGGTGCCTACAGTGTTTCTTTTATTTAAAAATGATTACCAAAACCTTTTTGGCAGGCAGTATGTGCGACTTTACGCTAAATACCCAATGAGTACAGCCCCTTGTTAATGGCAAGACAGTCTAAAACAAGTGCCCTGTGCGACTTGGCATCCTGTCACTTACATTTTCTCTAGGAATGGGTCAACCCTGATAGCAAAAGATCTTGCAATGACTGACTGAACAAGAAGTATATAGCAAGGTGTCATCTCACTAGGAGAGGTCTTACTGCATGCTGTCATTTCACAGTGAGGAGTCCCACATCAAAGGTTTGTGCAGCAGAAAGCCACTTCATCGCAAGTAGCACAGCACAGTGACAGCTTGCACGGTCGTCACAGGAAAGTGTCATGCTCCTGTGAGGCAGAATGCAGCTGAATGTCGGCTCATTGCAAAGCTCCTGACAGTAAAATGCCATCTTTACGCAGTGTCCTGCAGCAAAAATGTCAGATCACTGCTATTGCAGGGTGTCCTACTGCCAGGTGTTCACTCAGTGAGCCGTATCTTGTAATAATTGTACAGCAAAGTGCCTGCTCACCGTTGGTGATGTCGCTCACTGCTGATATATATGAAAGTAATAAAAGGCACACTACAGAGAGATGCTTTCTATGTAACATCTCCGGGTTAGTTGACTGTGCTAGCCCATATAACACTGTGTGCTCCCACGTTGCTGTAGGACATGTAGCAATCAACTTACTGGTTGAGTTGACACTTGCTGTAGGACACCATTCAGTGAACAGATTTTCTGTTATGGCTAAATTCTGCCACTAAAACAGCCTTAACTGGTGCATGAATGACAAAGCACTGTGAAATTATTTTCAAATTGGAAAACAAGGATACAAATTCCTTGAGTTTGATAACTACCTGAAAACTGCGACCAACAGAGATCACCAGAGACTATGATGCCTCTACTTTCAATTCATGTGTATTTCGCACATTTTTCCTTTCAGTCTTATATTTAACAAGTAAAAACTCATGGTGACTTGACATTTGTTTAGAAATACACTTTGCAGTGACTTTACTGAACTGGCACTTTTCTGAATCCTTGTAGTGACCTGATTTTGTACAGGATGACATTTCACTGTATTACACCTTACACTGACCTATAATTTTCTCGAAAGTCTCTTTGTCATGACCATAAATTTAATGGCATCTGTGATTGACCTAAAACTTTTTAATTCTGACTCACAGTGAGGTAGAACTGTTTTAAACCTCACAATTACCTAAACATTTACTGAACAACTTCTCTTACCAACTTGAAGTTTTACTGGAAGTCACCTTGCAGTGAACTAACAGTTCACTGAATGACTCCTCTCAACGAACTTATACTACACTCAGTGACACCTGAAAATGAATTAATACTCTGCTCTATTACACTTAGCAGTGAACTGATACTTTGCTGTTTGAATATCCTGACAGAACACTATGCAGTATGACACTTCATATATATCTCACATCCTTCATTGTAGCAGTGTCTGCAGTGAGCTAGCTTATTGCTTTATAGCATTTCACATTTTGCAGTAGGTAAATGGTAGTGAGCTAATATCGTATTTATCTATCATAATTTTTACACTGAGATGCCACGTGGCTGTAGGACACCTTGTATTCAGCTGAGCGGTTATTTTGGGCACTTCACCGTGAGCTCACATTTTGATGTCTCAGCAGGTGATGGATGTCTCAGGATCTCCGTCGGTTCCCCTGATGATCGGCTGTGCCGTATCCTGCATGGCTTTGCTCATCCTCCTTGCTGTATATGCTGCATTTTGGAGGTAAGTTGGTTATCATTTCATGTCAGAGTAAGATATTCTTTTTTTTTTTTTTTTTTAATTCTTTATTTTGGCGTGCAAGAGATAAGCAGATGCGATTACATTTGCAGTGCCCCAACGGCATACACTCATTGTTATACATAGGTTGTTAAGTTAAGAGGCATAGCATAGAGTTACTGTGCACATTTTTTATATTGTCACGATATATAGTCGAGTATGTTTAGCTTGTGTGAACTTGGTGTAAGTGTATAGAGTGAGTCAGCGCTTGAAATCAGTCACCCCGGGCCATCAGAGACTGGTACTCCCATGTGTGCATAGCAATAAGTGGTCGAGTATAGTGCTGTGTTGTATGCATGGATACGGCCTTGTGTAAGCGTTTGGTGTGAGCGCGTTCCCCCAGGCTGTGTACATATGAGGAGACATGTCTGCTGTCATGAGGGTAAGGAAGAGGTCATCAGTGACATGCAATATCAGTCCTCAAGCACTCTGTGGTCCCCATATGGTATGGGAGGCATAGATACTGTAGTGGATACTCAGCAGTTGGCGTCTCTGAACCTGTCCATGATGGTTGGTGCCGGTATATACGGCCTCGGCTTGGCATGTGGAAGTCCTTAAATGTGGGCCCGGTATGTTATCCCCGTGAAGGCATGCTCCGTGCGGTTGGTACGCATGTGTTATACAGTGCTCTATTGTATCATCATGAGGTGACATTAGGTTGCTCACGTGAGGCATATTCGCCCATAGTCCCCTTGGTCTGTAGCTTGTTGCTCTCCCTCCATGGGCCTTTCCCCATCCTGCTGCGTGTCCGTGGCTTGTTGCTGGTCTTGGGCTGCTGCTGGATATGGGATGCTGTTTGGTGGGATGATTGATTGGGGGGGAATGCAGCGTTGTGTTTAGGGCCCCGGCCCTCGGTTCTGGCAGAGGGGAAGTAACTCTGCGCATGGCGCAGGTGGCAGTATCTATGGTGCCGCTTTTCGCTGTGCATCTCCCCCCTCCTTCTCCCATCTGCCACTGGGGGTAGGTGTCTCTTAGGGGCCCCGCTCTGCCTACTCACTGTGAGGTGCTCATGTCTGTTCTGCGGGGATCAGCGGTCTGTGTCAGGCGCCATGAGGCGATGTTGTCACACGCGGCCTCCGCCATCTTAGATTTAGGCCGTCTCCGCGAGGTCTCCGAGTGCGGCCACGGGGTGCGGACCGGGATTACCCCCCCGGTCCATGGGGGGGGGGAATCAGGGCCAGGTCCGTTCCGGTGCAGCGTGGCTATCAGGTTCCGGGTGGCAGGATAGTGGAGCGGCGGCCGTCCACTCCACTCACCGCCCAGAGAGCTCCCGCCCGTTGCGGCAGAGAACTCCCCTCCGGGGGACTAAAACCCATCAGGCAAGCCTCTCCCCGGTCCGGTGACCCCCATCCATCGAGGGTCGCAGTGATGGGTAAGTTGGATGAGTTTTAATCGGTAGTAGTGGGCTTTATAGGGTCATTGTGTGCGGGAGCTGATCTTCCCTGCGACCGCTCCGCTCGGCGGTCCGGCCCCGCCCCCCAGAGTAAGATATTCTAAGTATTCTGCGAGACGTGCAAAATGTTGGTACAAGTGTACAATAACTTTGTTCTTTCATATCAAAGCCCTTTAGTAAATACGGATATCCCTCTGGACATCAGAGAAGACACTTTTCTGTTCACACTTTGTTCTATCTATCCCTTTCAATTAAAAGTCGTAAAACTGCATGTTCGACAAAAACTTTAAAGATGCTTCTTACTTTGAATCAAGATGGCCTTTGGACAATGCACAAGACTTTGTCCTTTAGAGGGCACACGCACAGTGCAACCTATCCAATAATGATCAATTAGATAACTGTCTCATGTATAGTCCGTTTCAGCTACCATACATTAACACAGCTGGACATAGAATTTAAGCATATGACAAATACTGAAGATGCCCAAGATGTTTCATTGGCATTATAGGAGAATAGTAAGCATACTGAATAAAACTGTCCTAATACTGCTATTAAATTAATAAAGCAGTATTCTAGGATGCACTCCCACGCTTTCCCAGGCAGTGTTATTATTTCGCTAATGTTTTGTGTGTTTGACTTTAACTTTGCTTTGGTCTAGATTTATCCGTTCTGAACGCTCTATCATCCTGCTCAACTTCTGTTTGTCCATCTTGGCCTCTAACGTGTTGATCCTTGTGGGACAGTCACAAGCTCTTAGCAAGGTAAGTAAACGCATTATCGCACATATGTTAGGACATGCTATGCACTATTAGAGATGGACATTATATTTTGTGACTATATAAATCGTAATTTATGAGCCATGTAATCTTTTAAAATATGAAATGTCAAAAATGTCATTGCTGGTGTTTTCAACTCTTCTTTATTCAAATCCGTTTTGTTAGTAATAATAGTAAAACCTGTAATCCAAGTATATCTCTATATCTAGAACGGTCATGGTCCAAATAGCTCATTCTTTACATTATCATTATTTAGTTTTGATCCAAAGGTAGAATTCTTTTTTTTTTCTGTTAGTCAGCTCACGTTTAAATATGCCCAATATAGCCTATATAGCAGGTGAAACCAATATATCTCTCCAGCTTGTGTTGTTTTAAAATCACCATGAGTGGTCAGCATGGTTGGTCCCTTGTCAGGAAGCAGCGGTAGCTAGGTATCACCCCGAGCCAATTAGGTAGTTGTAGAACAGCTGAATGGCTACATGTTGGCACACTGTTCCATGACGTACTGGAGATATATATATTTTTTAAATATCTTCCAACGTGTTCTATTACCTGTCATTCTTATGGAAATATTTGCAAGAGTCCTAGTTCGATTTATGAGTCATTTATCTGTGTGGTATAATTCAATATTAACCCTATCCCAATTTTCATCTGAAGCTTAAAAGGAACTGCAGGACGTGCTCTGATTAATTATATCCATACATTAGTGGGAAATAATCCATAGCAACATATATATATATATCTTAGCAGTAACCACTATGAAAAAATGAACATATGCAGAGCTGGCTGCATGACAGATGAGCAGCAACAGTTTTCAGAAATGCTTATGTTGTACATTAATAAAAGCGATAGAGAAGATTTATATGAAATTGGATAATGTATGAAAAATAATGGAGGCTATAGAGAGATATTGTATGGAGCGAAATGTGTAGTTATAGGGAGAGGTTATATTGGGGACAAGTCTGAAAAATAAGTGAGTGAACATTGTCTTAATCCCTACCACCTTCATTATGTAATGTAAGCATCTATAATCAACTACCAGTAGATTGAGGAGTGTTCTAATGAAACATCAATAATAGTATTAGAATATACTATTTGCTTGTTCTGTGTATTCCTAAATGTTTTATATACCTGTACCATTATAAAAAATTCAGTCTGACTCCCCTAGTTGACAATTTGTATCATGTTATAAAGAATAATATATTCTGTATTATAACATCTTTAATTGCTGTGATCATTGCCAATCTATGTGAAATGGTTTCGATAAGTATATAAGTTTTGTTAATAGGACACTATACTCACCAAAACAACTTGTGCTTAATGAAACAGTTTTGATGTATAGATTATTCCCCTGCAGTTTCACTGTTTTCAATCCCTGCCATTTAGTAGTTTAATTCGTTTATGCAGTGCTAGCAACACCTTCCTGCATGTGACACAGCCTTCCTAAACACTTCCTGTAAAAGGTAATCTAATGTTTACACTTCCTTAATTGCAAAAAATGATACGTCCACTGTAAGCTCTTACTGTGGGTCTTGAGCAGGGAACGTAAATACTGAACCCAAAAATCATATTCAGAGGTGAAATGTATGATGCCTGCCCCCTTTTGGTTATTGAGTATCTAAGTGTGTACATGCATATCGGTGCAGACTCACCATCAGATTCTGATAAGTTGCCTCAAGAATAAGAAAAGGACGGTGACCCCTTCATTCATTACCAAGGCTCCTATAGTAATTAATATTATAGCGAGAAGGTATGTGAACTAATAGGAGGAGGTTATATAGAGTAGTAGGAAGATTATAATAAATAGAGGCTATATCGAGCAATAGGAGGAGTTTCAGAGATAAGGCACATGGAGCAGAAGGACTATAAAAAAATATTTTATTTTGAGAACTAAAGATTAAAATGAACCATGAAGACATTCATTTATGGACATTAATTAAAATAAATATATATTTATGTCTCTGATGAGACCATATTTGAGCATTCTGCATTAAACTGAAGAAATTGTGCCCTTAATATATTGAGCTGAGCATAATGATGGCTTTGGGAGTTTTTCTGTGAGATATAACCTATGAATATTATCCAGTGTAAGCTCCCTCTGTGGCTGTGCACTAAGCTTTCCCAGGCATCCACTCCCACGCACACACCGCTGATCTGACATATCATTGTGTGCTATTTCTGCCTTCACTCCTTTCCACCAATGCTTTTAAATCAATACCTGTATTAAGATACAAGCCCAGTTATATATCAGCAATGCATGGGGGTTAGAAAGGAGATCGATTCGTGGAGAGGGGTGTTGAATTTCCACAGATGAAACAACTCTGTATATTATGAAAAATAGAAATGGAAGAAAGCATCACAGAGAGTATCATTGCTTCATCTTTCTTTCATGTAATGGTTCTCTTTTAATAAATAATGTCTGTGCTTTTCAGTCAATAAATAAGCCATTTGCATGTATTTGATGGTCAGATGGGTGATCTTATTTTATTAAAAGAGTTTAGAATCCAGGTTATGATAATAAATAATCTTAGCTTCAGTCATGACACCTTTAACAAGCAATGGCTAAATGAGGCTCTCTCTCTCAGGATGACTGAGCATCATGGGTAATGGAGTTCACAAATATGTGCAGTGCTATAGTTAGACATCACAACTATAGCAATGTAAACCCACCTCTTGTCTCCACTACTGACATCATAAGTTCTGCAGCATTTCATCCCTACTACTTACGCCTTTAAAGGGACTCTATAGTCACCAAAATGACTTTAACTTAATGAAGCAAGTTTGGTGTACAAATTATGCCCCTGCAGTCTCATTGCTCAACCCACTGCCATTTAAGAGTGAACCTACTTTTTTTTTGTTTATGCAGCCCTAGCCACCCTTCCCCTGGCTGTAACTGACACAGCCTGCATGTAAACAACATGGTTTCATTTTCAATCAGATGTAACTTACTTTAAAAGTTTTTATCTCCTGCTCTGTAAAATTAAACTTTAATCACACACAGAAGGCCCTTGCAGGGTCTAGCAAACTATTAACAGAGCAGGATAAGAAATTTGAAATTAAGCAGAATTTGCAATATAGGAAGACTCTTTACAGGAAGTGTTTAGGAATGCTGTGTAAGTCACATGCAGGGAGGTATGACTAGGGCTACATAAACAAAGCAATTTAACTCCTAAATGGCAGAGAATTGAGCAGTGAGATTGCAGGATGGTATTATATACACCAAAACTGTCTCAGTAAGCTAAGGTTGTTTTGGTGCCTATGGTGTCCCTTTAATATTACCCGTATGTCTGCTAATTGATAACCTATAGCAACATTGGTCACAACAATCCTACCTTTTATTTCCTTTTATTTCCTGCACTGCTGATAACCTCAATCCAGTCTCCTCTTATTACCTCAATTGATACCCTAAGCCCGTGGTTTTTATACCTAATGTATGGACCCAAGATTGAGAGTATGTGATATTTATAGTGTGTCTTTATTGGATGGCACAGACATATCACACTTTTCAAATCCCAGGTAACTACCCAGAATACATTGTTTATTGTGCTGGCACTGCCTTCCTCATCCTCAGTCACTGCAATGGTTGACACTGGGCAAAGTCTAATATAGGTTTTACAGAATGTATATATTCACAATTAAACAGTGACTCACTGAGCTAATTTTGCAACTGAAGAGTGGGTTACCAAACTGCAGTACAAAATTTGGGTTGCTATAGAAAACAAAAAAAATATCTTCTATAATTATGCTCATAAGAGCAGCCTAGTCAGATTATACTGCACTAGCACTGACACTGACATTAAATCTAGTTTATGTGAATCCATTCTGGACTTATCTGTCATAAGGACACCATTAGCATCAAGCATATCTCCACCATGGATAATCTGAAGGAAGTCTAGCCATAGCTATATTACTTATATATTTTGTAATAACTTGGTTTGTGTTTTCTCAGTTGCATAAGGTTCTCAGTTGAATACATCTATATTAACCAAGAAGTACTAACACGCAATCTGACATTCTTTAGGGAAGAACTACTATAGGGAAATTCTGCCCTGCAGTTTTTATAGTTGTATACGTGTGCATATTTTATTGCTTACTTGCTGCTCTCCTTTTCTTCCAAAATGAAACTCTGATTTTCAGCTATTACAAGATTCTTTAAGCTCTGATTGTTTTTGATTTGTTCTCTTGTTAGAGTGTTACAATATTTCCCTTGGTTGTTAGAACTATGTACACATTGTCCTGATTACAGGAAGTAACTTTCTCTATAAAAATATATGGAGTGGAAACGGCATTTGCCGACAGATGTTAAAATTGATGACAGGCAAAATGTTTAAGTCATGTTTAATATACTTTTTCAGAAATTTGTTGACTGAAATGTTGACACCCTTCCCCAAAAGAATATGACAACACTTCATTCTACACATTCACAGTATATGGCAGGTTCAGCATGCCACACAAAGCAAGATAAATAACTAACAAAGATATCCAGTAAATAATGGAGAGTAACCCAGTCACAACCAATATGCAACTGAGTTTTTTTTGCATTTTAAAGCAAAATAACTTATATTACAATAAACCCCTTACACCTGCCTCCGTTCCAACTCTCAGCTGACCATTTTCTCTGCTTGAACTCTAGCGAGTCCCTATGCCGCATAGGAACTTAAAATTGCTTTAACCCTTCTTACACTATACGGGAACACACACAGTGTAAATGTGTATAGGGTCCTTGAACAGCATCCAAGGAGGAGAAGGAGGTAGTGAGGGCTATGGCGCACGTTAGGGATGTATAATGCTCTTTGAAATACAGTTGCCTCATTCTGATGTATGCATTATATCTACACACAGTCACAATATGTGCATGTTGTTGACATTTTTTATACAATTCCAAAAATGTCAAAACAATCCAAACATCCAGCCGTGTACCAGATATTGTACCATGTTTTTGCTTTTGCACTTGTTAGATGTTACAAGCATTGTATTTATGCTTCAACGATTCTGCCATATAATCTTGAATTGTTTATGCCGCCTCCAATATTCGTGCAGGGCGTAAGCGAATATATTAAAAGTTAAAGTTCTGTAAGTTTGTGTAACCTTTATTGTTTATGTAGCCCTGTACATAAGTGTGTTTACAATATAGTTTTGGACTGATCTTATGGGGTAGCTAAATATCTCATGTATAACTAAATCTACAGTGTTCTCGCTATTTATTTAGATGTCTCCCCCCCATCCCCCCCCCCCCCCCCCCTGTCCCCTCACCGCTGAGACCCCGCCTCTTTGGCTGAGATCATCACTTTTTTTTTTTTTTTTTTTTATTCTTTATTTTTCTTGTGCATTAAAATACAAAACAGAGTGGTCTGTAGCGCCACAACAGCGGTTACAGGTCCTACATGGTCATGGCATATATAAACTGCACATTTTATTTTTTATATGTGAATATGTCACGATAGGAACAAAGTTAAACTAAAAAAACCAAAACATGGTAAATGCTCGTTTATGTCATACTTCTATTTTGTTGGGTCACGAGTGGGTCGACCGCTTAAATTATGAGATCTAAGATATTGGCGCCTCGTTCAAAAAATAAGTAAACACAGGTAAACAATGCCTGAATATTTCAGACGTATAGATAGGGCATCTTAGCTTGATTTCACACATTCTGCTGTGTTATCCTGCGTGGCATTTGTATGTTGCGAAGCTGGCTAAATTAGCTATATCAGTGCATTTTTACTCCTGTCTTATGGAAGTGCCCTTTGTTGTGTAATCTTTTGCTGGGTAGTATAATAAATAGCGGAGTGACCCAAGTTTGGGGCTTCGCGTCAGGGTTATGTATTCCGCTCTAGGAGGTAGTCTTCCTACCAGTAGGCGATGTTAGGTGTTGTCATGGTGCAGACTAAAAGTAACAGCGTGCTGCACGTCCTGTGTCTTTGATTATAGTAGTATTTGCGTGCGACTGTGTCGTGCAACTAGTTATATTTAAGTCATGTCGTTTTTAGCTGCTGGGTTACGGAGGTGTTGGTGTGTCATTTCGCTATTCCCTCTTATGTCACCCCGTGGGTCCTCCGGGCCGACAGGAGGGGGGGTCTGAGTGTTGCCTAACGTGGTAACAGAGAGTGATAGGAGCGGAGAGGAGGCCGCGTGTGCGGTCGCCCTGGCAAAGTAATACGTGTTTCAATTGCTCATTAGAGATAGTAAAAAAGAATAATACTATAAAACAATAATAATAATATAAAACCCTAATAATAATATAAAACAATAATATAAATGAGGCTGAGGAAGGGTTAAGTAAGTGGTAAGTCCAAGTGATGAGTCAAAATGTCAAATAGGTGCATTGTCCCAGTAGTGTCGGGGAAACAGTTCTTGGGTCTTTCTGGGTCTTTAGGTGCCGGTTCCTTCAGAAGGCTCCTGCCTGGGTCGCCGCGGCACAAATATTGTTGCCCGTTCAGGGTCCCAGCTGTGTGGAAGCCTCGTGGTAGTTTGGGATGTCGTGCGGTGCATAGAATCCTGTGGTAGGCCCAAAGCCTGAAGTAAGTCCTGTGCCCCGTGGAGGTCGTGGACCACATGTTTCTCTTCGCCCTTCTGGATTAGGAGGGAGCGGTCGGGGCGCCACCTGTATGGTATGTCCCTTTGTCTGAGTATCGTGGTGAAGGGTTTTAACGACCCCCTCCAGGCCAACGTGCCTCCTGTGAGATCTGCAAAGAAAGACAGGGCATGGCCCTCAAACGTGAGTTGTGCCCGGTTTCTGGTCGCTGCTAGGGTTGCGGCCCTGTCCTTCCTGTGTTGAAAACGAATTATCAGGTCTCGAGTGGCCGTCGCTGGGGCTCTAGCCGGTTTCGGGATCCTAAATGTGCCGTCAAGTTGGATGGCTTTGGCTGCTTTCGGTGAGAGAAGTTCAGCCAGTAGCCTGCGTGTGTAGTGCGGTATCTCCTCGGCAGGTATGTCATCGGGCAGTCCCCTTACTTTTATGTTAGTTGCTCGGCGTTCATCCTCTACAGCGGCGAACCGCCGTTCAAATTCTGCATTTTGTTTTTGCAGGTGCGTGATCTCCTTCTGCATGGCGGTGATACTTGTGCTGTGAGCTGCTGAGGAGACTTCCATGGCTCCCAGCCTCGAGTTTATGCCTTGCAGCTCCACCCGGAGGGTGGCTATGTCCCCTTGTAGCGTGGACTGTAGGTTAGCCAGCAGAGACTTTAATACCGAGGTTGTAATCGGCGCCCCGTCTGGGCTGTGGGGTGTGGTAGTAGCAGCCGGTGGTTTCGGCCTAACGAGCTCGTCCTCCTCCAGGGAGATTTCATCGGAGAAGTCAGAGTATGTGTCGGCTAGGGCGGCCATCTTGGGCCCTGGTGCTCCGTTTGCTTTCCTCCACATTGCTCCGATATCGTGGTTGTGTCCTTGCTGATCCGGCTTCGGCTTTTTAGATTTCCGACCCATGTCTGGTCAGCCACCACTTGCCGGTTTTTGTGCCGATTTTAAAGGTTTTTGCTGGTCTTATTGTGCTAATTCTGTAAGAATTTCTCTGGAGCTTCGGCGCCATGCGACCTCTCCGCTTCGCAGCTAGGCTCCGCCCCCGAGATCATCACGTTTGATGATCTCAGCCAAATAAAAGATTGTGAGGCACAACTCTCCAGTCTGACATTTATTCAGCGTATGGAAGACATTGTTGTATGTACAAAACAATGTATTACATTGCAGGGCTAAAAGGACCTGTCCTCTATACCCAGGTTACCCCAACTGAGATGAAGTGCTCTGCATGCCTTGAATAGTCCTTGAATATTTTTAATGAAAAAAAGTTGTTTAATTGGTTTAGTCAAATATTATGGCCAGAACATCCTGTCGCCACTTAGACAACTTAGCCACTGCTTAGTGGATAATAACAGAATAGAATTACTTTCATATAATATAATTGTGGAATTCTGTTGCTTCCATGGGAGAATAATATCCAGACTAAGACGGTCTTGTTCGTTATAGCACAATAAATAATAGTATGTTGATGATCTGACCTTTCCTTTTATCTCTTTTCAGGCTGTCTGTGCTCTGATTGCTGCTTTGCTACACTTTTTCTTCCTTTCCTCTTTTTGCTGGGTTCTGACAGAGGCCTGGCAATCTTATCTGGCTGTTATTGGACAAATGAGGACAAGATTGGTCCGTAAACGTTTCCTCTGCCTTGGATGGGGTAAGACAATGCTCCCAACGTAGGGATACACTCAATCTACTAATCTCGCATAGTAATATTTTAGATTGTTTTAAGCATTGTTATATTGTGTTCAATTTCTAGAACAGGCAACATCAACACTCAATACTAAAGTAAACTGCATTATCAAACGAAATGTTATTCACAAATTTAGTAAGTATGATACCAGACGGATTAGCTATGGGAACTGTATGTGTGTGCCACATATGAGACATAAATACGATGTTTGGGAATTGTACATGTGTGATGGGGGCTATATAATTCTGAAGGACATTGTGTGTTTGTGATATGGCTCTGTAAACAGGGCCAGATTAACATAGGGGGTTTTGGAGCGGAATATCTAGGCCTATACTTTACAATAGGCGAAAGCTGTCTGACATTATTTTACTGATTACTTATTTATGTTTACAATCTATTGCTGTTTTTTATTGCTGAATGTCTTATTTATAGTGTGTGGCCAGGGAGGCACACAATATCCTCCCTGTACGATAAATCTGTGCCTGACATATGCAGGGGCCTATCTCGGTTCCATGTCCATGGGCACACAGTGGCCATTGACCTATAGGGAGTCACCACTTGCAACCATTGCACTTCAAGTGGATTTTTCTGTGTCTTAGCCTGTGTGTAGAGATGGATTTTATATGCTTATCATTTCCGGTATAGTGATGGGTTTTGGATTTATATACAGTGACAATGTTTAGTTGCAGGTGGAGGTCAGGCTCATTATCTTTTATTCATGATCTCTTAGCAAGCCAGAATCACAAATTAAAATAGATTAATCAGGGCCACTGTTATGTGAAACGCCCAATCCAGCACTATCTTATATATTTGATATGATTTCTGTATGTCTCATGGGAACATATACAACCTTTTAAAAACATCACTGGTAATTTCAACAAACTCACTAGCATGAGACGTGTAACAAGAGTGCTTATATAATGACTTTATATTTATGACGTAATTCCACCTTAATCTTGTTTTTACATGCAAATGTGATGTGTAAAGATGTCTGCATGGGCTTTGTAAATGTTGCACAAAATAAGTCTCTAAAATAGTCTGAAGCAGTAACATCATCGATACGATGGCATAAAAGCCTCGAGCTATGATGTGATCTAAAAATATCACACTTTTGTGACTAATATACTTTGTGTGCTGCAAAATTCTTTCATAATCCATGGGGCCACATTTTCAATTATTACCTTTTCTTTTCTGGTACAGCTGCCGCACTGGTTCTTTTTTAAGGCACTAATTATTTTATACTTATGTGTGCCTGCTTGTTGTGACTGCTTTGACTCAACATTTATACGTGTCATTTGTCGACATTTTATGGAACTGTTGAGTGTGTAGATATGTGTGGGCTTATGAAGGTGCTATTTGGAATAGTTATAGCAGTGCATGGACATGTGAATTCTGGGAATTGCAAACTTTAGGAACCAACAGCTAAATCGGAAACGTGTTTTTCAATTCTTTACATTGAACTGTTTAGTGGATAAATCACTTTTTTGGGGGGGTGTGGTATTGTGTGATTGTGTTCAGAACTATATCAATTTTGTGATACTGGAGTAATTAAATATTAATCCACTGGCGTGTCTGTTTATTATGATAACTTGTTTTGTTCTCAGTTAAATAAAAAGTACCAATTAACGTCTGGCAATTGATGTGATTATTTTAGACTGTTTTTTTACTGGAAATTCTTCATCTGAGTACCCTTGCAACTGCTTTTTGAATAGAAACTATGGTGACTGCCAATGCCCTGGCAGCAGACAAGGCATTTTTCACATTGGCACTGGTGACTGTGCCTATTACTTTTACAGTTTACAAAACCAGAAAAGCATAATAAGTAGATCCATACACAATGATACATGTACATCTAGGAACACATCATAGTGTCTCTTGGCTTCTGTCGTCGACCGCTCTGTTCTCTTGGCATTGGCTTCTGATTGGCTGCCTTACCAATGTGTTCTGACTGTGCCTTTCACGATTCTGCTCTAATAAAAGACATGTTTATTGAATTGCGCATGAAAGCTACTAACACATGGGAACCCATCTAAGCCCTATCGGTTGATGGTGGGTGGTCAGTTGTGTCCATAAATGACAATGAAATTGTATAATTATGGCCCAAATAGCTGAAGTTGAAAAATGATGTAACCCAGCTATTACCAATTCTGTTATTTTGACCTGATATGGGCAATTCTATTGTTAGTTCTCCACCATTTCAGTGTTCGGTGAATTAAATTGTATGCATTAGTTGTAATAATCAAATTTGGTAGATTTCTTTCCTGTCGTTAACTGACAGGAATGCATGGAAGTAAGGACCAGCACACTAAACAGCTTACCTTACAAATTGAGTGCACAGGTACAGTTGTTCAGAAAAGTGTTTACTCAGTGATTAACACAGTACAGCACAGTGTGTCATAAAGCAAATAGCATGATATGCAGCCACAGCCGAGCCATAGAGCCTCTTCATCATAGCCTAGTTAAACGTATTTATCAGCATAGCTGATGAATCATCCAACTCTTTCAAAATGTATATATATATATATAATCAATCAATTCAATGCAATCACAGGTCCTCATTTATAAGATTAAACAATGCCACGATTACAGTGCAATCCGTAAGCTCTTTGTGTGGGCAGATTGGACGGATGGACGGATGGATGACATGCTGGCAGTTTGTTACATACATTGTAAAGATCCACAGCTCATTTACTAACACAACAATCTCAGGCTATGACACTGCCAAGCAAGAGTGTTCCAAACCTTGGCAGATATGATTGGAATAATGTGACATTTTTTCTGTCTTTAGGGTTACCGGCTCTGGTTGTTGCAGTGTCTGTTGGTTTCACTCGAACTAAAGGATATGGGACTACGCATTAGTAAGTCATTAAACTTCATCTACTTCTTTATCATTCCATGGTTATTCTGCCAGTGTTTATGACTAAAGTATGAATTGTCAGGAATTCAAAGTGAATTTAAACCTTTGAGTGCTGACATGTATCCTTTATGGGGTTAACAATCTGGGCTTTAATGGCCAACCACGTATAGACACGTGCCGGCAGAAAAGACACTTTCCTACATTGCAGGGCCAGCTTCCACCTTCAACCTAGCCAGATCAACTGCTATCAGTCTCCATTGCCCATTGAGGGAGCAGTGACTCAAGGCAAGCAGCAAATGATCTCCTAAACACTGGGAGACCATGTGTGGTCCAATCAAATGCTTCTCATTGGGGACCTAATGACGAAAAGCGATGAGTGCTGTATGCACACCCAATTCTTCTAATAGAAAGGCATTAAATTCAATAAACCACTGTTTCATGTGACCAAGTTTTACTCAGTCAGTGTAGTGGAAGCGGTTCTAGTGGTTGTCTGGAATGTAGCCACTAGAGGTGAGTTTAACCCTGTTTTACATTGCAGTGTTAAAATAACAGGATCACTGTACGCTAACCATTTCCTTGAGAATAAAAGGACACTATAGGCACCCAGACCACTTCATCTCATCCTTGTCCCCTTTAGTCCTGCAATGTAAATCATTGCAGTTTTAGAGAAACTACAATAATTATGTTGAAAAACTAAAACTACAATCAGACAGCCACTAGAGGCACTTTCCAGTGGTTAAGAGACTTTTGGTCACCTACTTGATGCTGTACATCCTCATGGTCTGCATGAGAACATCCAACATCAGTTAAAACCCCATAGGAAAGCATTGAAGCAAGAGGGTCTGATGTTACTGCATATGCATTGGCTGACGTTGGAAGAGGAGCGTTGACCCAGCACAAAGCGATATCAGCGCTGGAATCAGGAAAGGGATTGAAGGGTTTTTAACCCATGCATCGCCAGAGAAGGGGCCAGAGGGCCACGATAACATTTTGTATTCTTAATTTTATAGTGTTCCTTTAAGTAGTCTGGATGACTTTAGTTGTCCTTTAACGCTTTTCAAATGATTGAATATTTTATAGTTAACTTATTAAATCATTTTTCAACATATTAAAATATAAAAAAATATATAAAAAACAAATTAGTTTTAAGAAACATCAGAGTATTACAACATTTAATACAAATACAAAGAAACTAGTCCTGCGCTCAAACTCCCATTACTCTTAGGCGGCTGCAACGACCATAGTACACATCAGCCAAAATACATATAGTAAAAAAGTTACCTTCGCTCTTTCCACATCCCTATGTATTTTTAAACAAAAGGAGGTTTTTAGTTACCGCCAATGGCCATGAGAGGGTATGCCCACCTGCCACGTCAAGGCAGACCTCTTAGGTGGGTCCTACTCTAACCATTTGCCTTGCTTCCTTGAGCTTCTGGCAAAAATCTCTCTAATGAGACAGAAAGGGGTATTTTTTTTATATACATCCCTACGTGCTTATTAACCCTTAATATGGAACAAAAAAATATAAAAAATACACCTTTCTGTAACTAAAAACCTCCATTTGTTTAAAAATACATAGGGATGTGGAAAGAGCGCAGGGAACTTTTTTCTTTGGTTATTACAAAATTGTAATATCTTTCATAATGTTAAATAATTTAAAGTTTATCTGAAATTAATCATTTGGAAAGCTTATCCAAAAATAAATAAGAGAAACTGAAAAGTTTAAATTTTTCCTGGACACATTTGAGAAAAAAAAATAAAAAATCAAAACTGCGTTGGCACTCTAAAGATTAAACTACGTTTATTTATTGATTGATTTTTGTGCCAAAATAGCAAAACATTCTTGACTATTCACATTTTAATGAATAAATCTGCAAACAAATGTATACCTGAGAGATAAAAGTTATTTATTACACACAATGCATGCTGTATATTTCTAAGTTTCAGTTTTCATAAAAAATTGGTAGAAAAACAATTGACTGTAACACTATCACATATCCTGATTTCCTGGCATTATTCTTCTGTCATCAATTGATATCTTGACTGTGATAAACATTAATGCTTTATTTTCATTAATTCTAATTGTCCCCTGTACACTCCAGCTGCTGGCTCTCATTGGAAGGAGGACTACTTTACGCCTTTGTTGGACCTGCTGCCGTCATTGTCCTGGTACGTGACAACAAGAAAAATATAGACACATTGTGACAAGAGACTGTTGTCTCATATTCTCATTTTTCTAATAAGCTTTCCATGCTTAAAGAGGAAATGTCACATCTGAGAACATAATATTTATGAATCTAGCTCATAAATGTTTATTTTGTGTTAGTCATTTCTTTATAATGAGCTCACTTTTCTTAGACCATATTTTTATTAAATGCATGACAACACAAGAAGTCCATATTTTTTTAGTGGTTTGCTTTTTTAGCATAGGTGAAATCTTCAGTTTAGATTGACACGTCTATATATGTTTTGTCCTTAAAAACTGTCAAAGGTCTCAGAACCCAGTTCAGGGATTTAAGAGTTTATTTTTACAAACCATATATACCAGGCATTGACAACTTGTATCAGAAGAACCTACATGATCCTCTGTCAGCATCTAGTTATGACAAACAGACTAATGAAGGATTATGGCAGTTTATCAACTAATGTGGAACTGCAGGTTAGTCCCTACCTGCTGTGTAACCATTAGTCCACTGTATCAGGGTTGGGACTGTATGTTATTTTTGATTCAAAGGAAGCTGCATTGTGGAAACATGACATAATTTTCATATAATATTTTATAGGTTTATTTTAATATATGTTTTGAAAATGGCAGAATCATAATGGTTTTTTGAACTAGCATACCCTTGACATTAGTCAGACAGGGATGTGGTCTTGTGAAGTCAGATTTCAGAATTAAATACAAATATGAATAGAAAGTTAATCATTTTTAGAAGTATTTTAGCAATTTAATATTAACAAAATGGTAGTTGCAGATAATCAATTACCTACCAGCAGAACAGGAACCATAAACAGGAATTGCCATAATTCTGTTATAAATAATAAATCATATTTTGCTCAATACATTATGCTAAGTCAAAATAGGTGTATCGATATTATTGTGAGTTTGCAAACTGTTTTGTGGGTTATCACTAATGTTCAGGATTGTGCTCACTTGCATGGGCCATATTAATTTCCCAATCGAGATTTCAATAGTGATTAGAAAATATGCATTAAAACCCACACAATCTCTCTATTC
The DNA here is from genome assembly GCF_036172605.1 of Pelobates fuscus. NCBI lineage: Eukaryota > Metazoa > Chordata > Amphibia > Anura > Pelobatidae > Pelobates > Pelobates fuscus. The sequence continues at coordinate 245,405,706 of NC_086317.1, forward strand.
TACATATATACATTGCTTATAGATAGAATACCTATTTTAGGTGCACACTAGACATCTGTGGGTGAAAATAAAAATAAGTATCAAACACATCTGAGCTGCCTATAAGAACAGCTAGCAAAATGTAAATAATAGTGGTACAAAAACATAAAATAGTCTAAAAGACGCAAACAACAAAAATAAGAATTCTTTCCAAATTACTGCATTGCAAAAATAAATGGAAATGGCAGACAACCAAAATGGTTAGATTAGCGGGCAAAGTGCCTATATCCTGGCATAAGCTAAAATCCCCATATTGTTTTTGGCGAGATTTCACTGAATTTATTACGATCTGCCACAGGTGAACATGCTGATTGGGATCATTGTCTTCAACAAACTAATGTCTCGAGATGGAATATCTGACAAATCCAAAAAGCAGAGAGCTGGGTGAGTGCTCTATTTTGTGGGTAGCACTGATGCTCTGTTATGGAATGAGATTTTGTTTACCCTGCATTTATGTAATTACCCATATACGTCTTCCTGGTCAGCATCATAGCTTTGTTTGTTTCTTTATATGTCTGTATTATATCTATCTGTTTTTACTGTATCAATACATGTATGTATCTGTGCACTTTTGGAAACTGTAATCCTACCTTTGCATAGTCAATTCAATTTATTGTGTGTTGACAGATTATATCAGTGAAATTTTGTGTGTAATGTCTGAGACCTGGCTTGCCTGTGTTGTAGTTTTTGTCTGTGAGGTTCCATTGATTGCTGTTTCGCCAGCTCATAATAGTTTTTTTTTCATCTGTGTCATATTACAGCCTGTCTGTGTAGATTGTATTGTTGGTTTGGTATGCATGATTTTGTATGATCTACATGTCTGTTTACTGTAGGATATTCCTGTATGTAATATACATGAGCCATTAAAACACACACACACACACACACAATAACTATTATACAATTACTATGAGTAGTAATAAATAGTAAATGCACGATCCAGAAGGTCTTTTTAGTATCTGAATGCAAACATATCTTGCATGGAATTATTATAAATCACCCATTTAAAATTAATGTTATTTTTCCCATTGCAATTTATTTGTAACTATACAATTACAAATAAATTGACACATGGGGAAATAACAAATATATCATAAAATAAGAATAGATACAAATTGATATTAGTTTATCAGATATAGTCTAACAGGTGTTTTGGTAGCCAAGAGACAAAAGATATAGGACAAAGCAAAAGCAGAGTAGATGGAAAAGTCATAACAAAGGAAAAGCTTATGGTATAGTTGGGAACCTAGTTAAGAAATTTGTTCTGAAATCTTTTTTTTTTTAACAAATATAAATGTTTATGGAATTTGATTTAAAAAAAAATAGAAGTATAACAAAACAACCATTCTACATATAAAAACAAAAAAGTTTTTTAAAGGATAATATCTTGTACACCAAGCATGTCAAACTCAAAGGCTAGCACGGGCCAAATAAACAAGGTTTAAGATTATGTGAGCCGCAAAAAACAAAACAAAAAAAACCCTGAAATATTCATTGAAACATAGGTTTATTTTGAAAAGTACATTATAAAAAAAAATACAGCATCCCCCTCTACTAAATCCCAGTCCCCCCTTTACTAAATCCCAGTCCTCCCCCTCCACTAAATCCCAGTCCTCCTCTATACTAAATCCCTGTCCTCCCCCCTCTACTAAATCCCAGCACCCCCCTCTAGCCAACAAGCAAACTCCACTCACATTGCCGCTGCCAGTATGCGACTCCGGAATCCGGGCTTTGGTACACCCCAAATGGCGCCGTCCACACCATGTGCCAAAGTGGATCCTCCCGCTACTTCTTGAAACCCTGTGAAGGTGGAGCACGTCGACGTCATCGCAACACTGACCGGCACACACTCACACACACACAGAAACACACACTCACTGACAGACACACACACACAGACCCACTCACTGGCAGACACAGACACTCACTCACAGACAGACAGACACACATACAAACTCACTCACAGACAGACACACACACATTCTTGCACACACTCACCATTCCCTCGGGTCCAGTGGGGATCTTCTATCTGGAGATATCCTTCCTGCTCCTCACTGCTCCCTCGCGCGCAGTTTAGTGATGCCAGGTGCCGGAATATGATGTCCTATTCCAGCACCTTGCATCACTACAAATGGCACGCTAGAGGGAGCAGTGAGGAGCAGGAAGACTGAGCTCCCTCGCTGCCGCCAGGGAACTCTCCTCCCAGCCGGGTACATTTTAGCAGAGTAGGCACCTGCAGTGTGGGGAGAGCAAGTGCCTACTCTGCCTTAACAACAAGCATGTACTCGCTGATTGCCGGTCCGCAAAGATGTTCATTGTGGGCTGCATGCAGCCTGCGGGCCGCGAGTTTGACATGCTTGTTGTAAAATGAAGATATACCGAAAAGTACTAATATTGACAAACATTTGTTTCTAATCTAAATATGGATATAACTCCCTTAATAGAGGCACAAATTATATCATATTCATGAAGAGAAACTCTCATTTCATAATCCAATTATTTTGAAGCAGTGTTTGAAACCAGTTCCTCTAATAATGTTTCTGCCATAGGAATCTCAAATGATTTCCATGTTAGTTCAGTCAAGTTTCTAATTTGGTAGTCACTAGTTCATGATTTATAAACTCAATTGTTACCTTGAGCTCAACTGGATCTTATCCTATCTGGAATCTTTCTAGAGCAGTGATTTAAAACCTTTTACAGTACTATGCCCATTTGAGACATTTGGGAACCCCTCATACTCATATTCCACAATTTAGACTAATAGTCTACTACATTCGGTTCACAGGTGCTTTATACCCTTTTGCCCCCCAGTTGCAGGTGTTGCATTCCTTTGGTCTCTCTCCACTTTTTGCTTTCCACTTTTTCACTTTCTCCATCCACTGTGCTCCCCTTTCCTATTGCTCTCTGTCCCTCCGAGTGGCTAACTAAATGGAGAGTGCTGGGGTGCAGGCACAGAATTCCTCCTGTCTCCAAAGTTGATATCTAATCTGCCGATTTAACCCCTTAAGGACACATGACATGTGTGACATGTCATGATTCCCTTTTATTCCAGAAGTTTGGTCCTTAAGGGGTTAATGGTGCAGAGCATTATTTTTCCTCTTATCTTTTTCTGTCTCATATAAGGAGGGCAGCTGGGAGAGTTTTGGAGACAAATAGGCAGTTGTAAAGGTGTGGTTGGATAAAGTTAGGTTCTGTAGGTTTAAGTCAAGACTGAGTTTTTTCATCAAGCACAATGGCACATTGTTGCAGTTATTTTCAGTGTAATGTCAGAACACTATTGTGAGTGTACTTCGTGGAGCGTCTCTGTATGATATTGAGATATTTCTTATGTAATGTCATATTATCCCTGTATGTAATTCCAAAAGTTTAGTGTGTAATATGAGTGTCTCTGTATGTAATGCTTGCATGTTCTTGAGTGTGTAATGTCAGGACATTATTATGGCAAATGTCATTGTGTTTTCCAGGGCAGTGTCTTAAGTATAATTTACGTGAATGGACATTACCATCAAAATATATTTAATCAATTAAACATTTTTAATGTGTTAAAGATAGTATCTGATTTATGTTTACTAAATGTAATAATGTACTTTATGCATGTGCGCAGGGCCGTCTGTAATATTCATTGGACCCAGGGCAAGCATTTGCTTGGGCCCCCTGGATCTTGCCTTCCCACTTTTTTTTATGACTGTGTGTGTATGATGACTGTTGTTAGTGGGTGATTATGACAGGGCCAGAGGAATGAATGAGACAGTTTTGGGTGGTGAGTGTGACAGGGTTGGGTAGTGATTGTGACATGGCTGAAGGAGGTAGTGTGACTGGGAGAAGGGAGGTGAGTGTGACAGGATTAAGGGGGTTAATGTGACATTGTTCTGTGTCATGGCTGGGGTGAGGGGCATTGGGTTGTGTTGGGGGTTGGAGGAGGGGTTAGATAGGGTGGGTGAGTTTGACAAAATCAGGGGGATTTATGTGACAGGGTGACGGTGGTATCATTGGGGAAGTGTGAGTATGACAGAATTGGAGGGGTTAATGTGATCAGATTTGTGACAGGATTGGGGGAGTTATTGTGAGTGTGGCAGGTTGAAGAGGGGTGACAGTGTGTGTGTGTGGGGGGGTGATAGAATCGAAAGGGGTTAATGTGATAGAATTTGTGACAGTGTGAAGGAAGGGGAGTGTGACAGGGTTGGGGGGAGTTAATGTGAGTGTGGCAGGTTGAAGGGGGGGTGACGGTGTGTGGGGGTTACTCAGTGCGCGCCGCGCAACCCCTTGCCAGTAGTTCCATGTGGGCCAGGCCACACCACGATGTCCGACAGTCGCATTTGCAGACTTAAGGGACAGATGCTTTGAGCCCTCCAGGATATAACTATCCCCTATAACCAGTGGTGTATTCTGGTTTTATGCTGCCCTAGGCAAATGCCTTGTCAACCTTGCGCTAAATACAGCGCTGCCTGTAACTGCACAGCCCTTTTTCCCCTTAAGGACAAAGCTTCAGAAATAAAAGAAAATCATGACGGAATATTTCCGTCATGTGTCCTTAATTATCCTCACTGTATGTGATTGTAGTGTGGATAGCAACAGCTAATGTAGCTAAATGAGACGATGAGTGTCAGCTAGAGGGCGCATGAACAGCCTCAGTAGACAAGACAAATAAACACTGAGTAGAAGTAGAGAGGGACTAAACAGCAGAGGAGGGTACACCATTTGGAAAAAAAAAGCTGTGCCAAAACTCCACAGTAATTTAGCTAATGTACCACTCACTAGCATTAGTTGGGCTGGGTTGACTTAAGGCCAGTAGCTTAGGACGATATCACACACATCCACAAAGAAACATTTAAGGAAATGCACAGAATATTCAGGTAATGTTGAATTTTATAGTTTTAGTGTTGATGTTTTATTGCTAATAGCCTCTAGAGTGAGTTTAAAGCTAAACTTCGGGAATTGCATCTTCAAGGAAGCATATCATAACATTTCATTTTGAATCATTCATCCTGCAATAAAAAGAAAAGTGAATTCTTTGAGTACATGCATACTTCATAATCGCCAACTGTACCACGTGCAATTTGACTAAAATAGACACAGCATCTGTATAGCTCCCAAGTGGCTGCATGCCATGTTCTGGCTTTTCAAACAGCAAATTGCTTAACAGGAAATGTTAAGCTATGAGTGTCATAATACGAGAGGCTGTTAGCTAAAACCAGAACTTGATGAATGTGTCATCCATGAACATGATATGGGGCCATTTATTATAGATTAAATACAGTGGTAGCCTCTAAAAATGTGTCATGTATGATGTCCATACATAGTGGAAGAATCTTTGGATAAGTGGATAGGTATGCAGCATTTAACCTCCCTAATATCTAAAGTGCTCTATTAGTTTTAAACTAATGCCACAGTTTTGAGAATTACAACTTCAAAGTCAAAAATACCTTCAGAACGACTATTTTATTGCAGCCCTCAATACAGTGTGTTTGGGGCAATCTTGAGGTTGCTTGTGGAACACTTATGAGCTTTAGCACACTTAAAAAAAAAAAAAAAAACACTGGTGTAGATAGGGATCTCCTTTATTGATTACATCTAAAAAACATGTTTCCCATTCTGGAAGCAAACTCTGTACTGCAAAATGACACATAGATGCCCTAGTAATAGGCATAATCAAATAGCAAGTATTGGAAAAGGTATGTTTATGTCCTAAACTGTGATGTCTATTTTAACTTTTACTTTTAAAAATGGTGCAAAATTGAAAAACTAAAATAAATGTTTAAATATAAATATTTGATGACAAAAACATTTCAAGATGTAACTTGTTTTTTTATGTGTGTATTATTCGTTATGTAACTTACAATCTTTTTTAGCATACATCATTGTTGTTATTTCAAAATGTGATATAACCATTTCATTAATGTACAAATTCAATTTTTTTTAATATGTATTTACCATACAACATACGTATATCCCTATATATTATGCGTCCTTCAGTATTCCTCTCGATATTTCAAATGACCAATGAAACCTTTTAGCGTATGATTGGTGGTGGTAGTGGTGACTAGAGAACAAGGCTTTTTAGGAAATCTAAAGATAACTTGATAATCTATTGATAGGCAGTTAAATACATGGAAATATAATTGAGATCATGACCAATTTATTTTATTTACACGGACTCATTTCTAAACTTGTCTAATGCATTTTAAAGGCAGATTATTTAAAATTTGAATGATGTGAAGCTCTGTTGTACACTCATAAATCCCAATTGAGCTCTTGGAAAACACTGAATAGAAAAGAGATACCAGGGTAGATAAAAAAGACAAATATGAATAGAATGACAAAAAAAAAAATGATCTTCCTAAATAGGGAGATATGCTGCAAAAGAAGTACATTTCTGTGTGTTAAGCCTCAAAGGTGTTTTTGTTTGCAATTTTAGTATGTTGTGTTAGTGTGTTTTATCATACCAGCGTATGTCCAAGTGTATTGCCCGAGTGTTCCATTCAATGTCATTATTGTCTATACTGCTCCCTATACCCCTCCTATGACATAATAGCTATAAATCATATAATACTGGTGCTTGTTGAAGTTCCCAACATGCCACCATGGAAGTTCTGGGGGGGGGGGGGTGGTAGATCTCACAGACTTTGAGGGAATTATTGGTGATGTGTACTCCCCATTCCTTGTGTCCATCTCATGCTAACCTTGGTGCTGCCTTCCTGCCAGTCCAGCGCTGATCTAACACACTGCCTTTTATCTCTCTCTCCTATTCCTTGCTCTATTATTTCTCCTTCATTTGCACTATGTCCCTATCTGTCTTGCTCTTCCCTTCTGTTTCTGTATCCCTCATCTTAATGCTACTTTTCTCCCTCACTTCCCCATACTCTCCTATTCTCCCCCATTATATTTCCTTCGGTATGACATGTTTCCTAATTCTATTGGATTCTGCCTTCCTACGCATGTTAATGTATGATTTAATATTCAAAAATACAAACTCTGTTTATTCTTGTATCCCTTTCGATTTGTGTGTTCCCTGTATATATTATGTCTGCATGATTACCCTATTACGTTACTTTCGTTCTATATGTGTTTGAATTTTTCCTGCTCACTCTGTCTTTCCTCATTCATACCTTTAATGTGGTGTATAATATATTTATATAATATATACCCATTATTATTGTATATAATATATACATAATATTTTATACGTGTTTGTGTGTGTGTGTATGTATGTTTATATATCTCCCTGTCCTGTGTTGTATTAAACCGTGGTCCTCCCTGCATGCTCTGTTGCTTGCTGGGTTCTGTCGCAGAAGTGAGATGTCCTGCAGAAACCTGCCACTGATTTGTTCCACTTGTGGAGTGCTGCCCAGCGCCAGCCTGTCTGCAGCTACTGCCAGCAACGCTGTGTTAGTCTCCAGTGCTCTTTTTCCTGTTGATTCTCACACACTCATACACTGTGAACATTAAGCAACACTCAAGTATACTAACCGATCCATACCATACACATAGCGGCACCACAATAACCCCTCACTTCCTTGGGTATGTTTATAGAATAGGACACCCCACTCTTCCTAACACCTAAGCACATTTTCCAATGCTTGAAAATGACCACACTGGCACTGCGGATTTCCCTTGAATCTTGATGTTTACGAGACTTACTCTATGTCAATTGTTACCTTGTTACTTGCACAGTGTTGCGTCTTATCTGTAGCAGTACTACATTGTATTGTACTTGTTATTGTCTCTCTCATATCACCTCAGTACACTAAGAGACAGCCCCTTTCTTGCTCTCATTCTCTGCCTGTCACTGTTGGTGAAGACTGCCGCTTGCCCCATCACACAGCATTCTTAGGTCAAGGATGTGAACCCACATGTAACTTACCTAGCAACATTTATTTCCATGGCAAGGGATCATCAGAAGTTAAATGATAGGAGGTGACTTGGGTGCAAACAATCACACCTAACCTGGGCTTCATTATCTTTTATCTCTCCTTACCTACACCTCTTGCATTTCCCCTCACCTCACTGTACATAATAATGTACCATAATTCTCTGTCTTGATCTCCATCCTAATTCATTCACTGAACTTTCACTACTCAACACAACATAATTTTTCTTCTGTTTATCACTCTCATGCTTTTTATTTTATTTTTTTTCTCCATTTTTCTTTTTTGTTTTTGCTTCTATTCTATTGCATTCATTTCTGCTTGTCTACTTTTTTCTGTTTGCCCTGTACTGGTAATTTTATACCTTTTTGGACTGTCCACTTTTTTTTTTTTCATTCTCTGCCATTCACCTTGGCATTATCTATTAACATTATTCAATTGTTCATCTTTTTCTCTTGCTGTCTTTCTTTCCCTCTTTCCCCTCTCACTCTCATTTCTATATCTCTGCCTTGCTCTTTTTCTGTTTCTCTTTTTCTTCTCCTCTCTGCACCGTGTTCCATTCCTTCACAACAGGGCATCTCTCTGGAGTTCCTGTGTGGTCCTTCCTCTCCTGGCACTCACCTGGATGTCTGCAGTTCTGGCCATGACTGATCGCCGTTCCATCCTCTTCCAAGTACTCTTTGCAGTGTTCAATTCTGTGCAGGGCTGTGTAATTATCACTGTACATTGCTTCCTACGCCGGGAGGTAAGTAGCTGTCACTGTCACTTTTCTGCAGATTCTCTAACCACCTTTTTTCTTTTAGAACATCTCTAAACATGTTAGCATTGAAGCCCCAAATCCTTGTAATTGCTTGTGGTGGAATAAGCTAGCAGGTTGTTAAACATTATTCTATAACAGGAGATCACTGGTGCTTTTTCCCTTGTTAAGCTCTATTGTAGGACTCAGAAGAGAGGATTTGCAGCCATCATGCATACAATCACATGGATGAGGTTTAATCATAGCCTTAATATGCTTACAGGAAAGTGGCTTTATCTGCATACATTATTTGCGTGTTACCGAGTATGCATCCTATGCCACACATTGTACATTTTGCTGCTATGCTTCCAGCTTGACAGACAATCGCAGGATATATAAAACACAATAATTGCAGGATAACTAGTCTCAGATGGATGACTTAGAATGGAAGGGGGTATTGGCCAGTTCTCTATACAGCTATGTGTACATATTCATGCACACACCCCTAGGTGCAAGTGAGACTATTACAGGTTTTTATCCATATCTTAAGAAATCAGCCGCTTATATCAATAATCTCCCCATGTGCTTTTGCTAGTCACAAATACCTAATTTACATAAAACATATACACTCAACAATGAATCCATCCCCAGCTTCCACACATACAATACATTAACCCATTGGAGGTTTCTTGCAGCATTGATTTTTGAGCCTTTGCATTACAGACCTCTGCTTCCATGTATACTTACTCATCTTGGGTGCCTTCTTGTCCCTTCCAACTGTGACGTTTGCAAACATGAAGCCCATTTAATCCATTGCCGTTTACAATGGGGGAATATAAAGTAGAGCAAAGTAAGCAGCTGCTTAGACAAGGCATACACTGTCACAGGAAATCAGCCATTAGTCTCATCGAGCAGTATGTGGCTATACCTACCCGCTAAGAGAGGAACTTATTTTGAATGTGTTGTCACTTTAGTTTGTTGTTAACAGTAATCTTTCAGGAGTAGTGACCCACTTTTTAACCTTGCTTAGGACTGTATAATGTAAATTATCGGATGCTGAACCTTTAGAGTAGAATGAAGTTCTTTGCCAACTAGGAATAATCATGTAGACCTCAAAGTTTCACATTTACGAAGAAAAACCCCAAAACATATGCTGACTTAGAGGGCAACAATCTTTACACAACTGGATATTTTGGGTAAATGTTTTCAATGATCATCTCACAAGAAGATCTTCTTTTGTTACTGGGGCGGGGTAACTATAGCAGATAGCAGCAGTTATATATATATTTGAAGGCCCTGTTCAAACGAGCTTTCAGTCTATGAGGATTTAAGGAAAGCGGGTAAACATTGTTAAGCTTCTTACCCAGGGACAAGGTGATCTTGTCTGTGATTCAAAACTGGTTATCACATTCCTATGGAAATGTGTATATGTATGTACATTTTCATATATATATATATATATATATATATATATATATATATATATTCCAATGTTATAATAAGGTGCACTCACAGGACTTTTTTTCAATAACTTACTTTTATTCTGAGAAGTGAATTACATGTGAAGAAAATATCGTAAATCGACGTTTCGACCCCTATAGGGCCTTTTTCATCTTGAAAAAGGCCCTATAGGGGTCGAAACGTCGATTTACGATATTTTCTTCACATGTAATTCACTTCTCAGAATAAAAGTAAGTTATTGAAAAAAAGTCCTGTGAGTGCACCTTATTATAACATTGGAATATTCATACCTACGCTGAGGTCTGCACCCAGGCAAGAATATTGGAATTTTTTTTTAAAAGGGTGAGTGCCAAGTTTATCTCTTTATATATATATATATATATATATATATATATATAGCAAGGTAGAACCCTTAGTATATTTAGCATGCCTGTTTTGTTTTGGTTGATTTTCTAATTTAAAATTAGATTTCATAAAATTTTATAATATTGGACGAAAGGAGATATATAAGTAAAGCTATATATAAATGTTTATTTTATGCATTAACTCTTGGCATTGCTTAAATATTTTCTTATTTTAATCTAATTCCCCTACCGTGCATTTTGTCACATCTTTCACTCAAAAGTGTTACCTTTTTTCCTTACCTATGCTCTGATTTATTGGCTCTTAATATTATACACAAACCTAGACTCATAAATAATAATTGACAAGGGAACTGCAAATTTCATGGCCAAAACAGCTCAATTTTACACATTTTCCAAGTAAGCGAGTTTCCAAACTTGAATATGTTGACCAAAAAATTGCAATTACCCTTTCAATTCTCTGCAATTCCCAGTTTTATTCATAAACCTCGTCGGGCATTCGTGCTGCTATTGGATTAACACAAATTTATCAAAAACAGGCATGTTGTACAATTTACAACTTGCCTGAATGGAATCCATAATCCTTGTCTCCCTTTTTTGACAGGTTCAGGAAGTTGTGAAATGCCAAATGGGAGGGTGCCGCAGTGATGAAAATGAGGATTCCCCAAACTCCTGCAAAAATGGTCAACTTCAGATCATGGTGAGTGTAAGCCAAATCTGTCTGTTCCCTAAAAAAGAGAGATAAGGAATGTGTCTTATATCTTAACTATGCCTGCAATTAAGTTTATTTTTGTTTACCGGTATATCTATTCTACTCACTGCTAATGTCCTAGCAGCGCTGGAGTTAAAAAAAAACTATAACAAAAATTACTGCGCCATTGGGTAAGAGCTCTGAAAAAGAAGTGGTGGGACAGGTCACTCGTACCACCTTCTGGTGTCCCCGATGACCCTGTGTAAGAGGCTTAACAATGTATAATAAAAATGAAAATCCAGCGCACTCCCTTATCTACTACACAGCAACTTTGGTGCTGACAGATTTTGTTTGTTTTTTAAAAACACCTAATCTATGTAAAAAATAATAATAGGGATTTAGTTACATTATATGATTATACACTGCATAAGCCTGCCACAACGTCAATGTAACCCATCTTTGGCAGGTCCTACTCTAACAGCCAAGTGTCTGCTAAACTAGCTACTTACGTGGGGAAAAAAATCCATCTCAAGTTCTCTGCAGTGCAAGGCTAAATAGGGCCCTGGGATGAGGTACCATTGACAGGGAGGGGTGCAAAACCAAGGAGTTGGCTAGACTCACAAATATATATATATATACAGTTGCAAGAAAAAGTATGTGAACCCTTTTGAATGAAACAGTTCTGTAAAGAGGAATGGTGAAGAATTACTCCTGACCGTTGTGCACGTCTGATCTGCAACTACAGGAAACGTTTGGTTGAAGTTATTGCTGCCAAAGGAGGTTCAACCAGTTATTAAATCCAAGGGTTCACATACTTTTTCCACCTGCACTGTGAATGTTTACATGGTCTGTTCAATAAAAACATGGCAACATTTCATTCTTTGTGTGTTATTAGTTTAAGCAGACTGTGATTATCTATTGTTGTGACTTAGATGATGATCAGATCACATTTTATGACCAATTTGTGCAGAAATCCATATCATTCAAAGGGTTCACATACTTTTTCTTGCAACTGTATATATATGAGAAAACAAGGGGCTGCCTGCACTCACCTAAACATGCATAAATAGGGTGCTGCTGGGAGCCAAAAAGTACAATAAAAATGAAAATCCAGTGCACTCCCTTATCTACTAAACAGCAACTTTGCTGCTGACAGATTTTGTTTATTTTTAAAAAACACCTCATCTAGGCAAAAAATAATGGGGGTTTTGTTTAGCTTAACGATGTATATCCGCCTCCTGTCGTGGGATGTCTCAGTGCTTCCAAAGTACCCATCCATGTGGGCAGCGGGTGGTGGCCTTTGATATATAAGCAAGAGACACAACACTCCCTAATTGGTGGCAGGTGGGGTTTACTAATATATAAAAAGACTTGCATAGCAAACAAAAACTTGTTGGAAAATACAAAACGCGGCACAATAATAAATCTTCGCCCATGGAGGACTCTGTGGCTACTGGCATTCAAAGTTAAAAAGATCTTTAGAAAGACCTTCCCACTCTTTGATTTGTGAGTCATTTATTCTTTTCTACCAGTGCCTGCTGATCTGTGCGTCCCCTTGTTCTCATTCTCTTTTTCTTTTCTTATCTTCTTTATCTTACATCTCTATCTTTCCTTTTTTCTTGTGCTCTTATACATTGTAATGTTATCCTCCACATTTTGACTGTCTTTGTCCACCCCTTATTCTTTGTGCCTTGTTATGTTATTCCAATAGTCAGATTTTGAAAAAGATGTGGATCTGGCTTGCCAATCTGATGAGAAGACCTCATGGTATACAGCACATGGGGAAACAGGTGAGAAAATGCATATGTATATTGAATATAGGGAAAGGTTATGTGGGGTAACAGGCGAAGTTATATGAAGAGAAGAGTTACAGAGTAATATGAAGGGTTATAGGGAGTTGTTATATGGAGTAATAGGAAATCGTTGAGGTTACACGTTGTAATAGGGGGACTTATAGGAAGAGATTGTATGGAATAATAGTAGGAGTTGTAGGGAAATGTTAAATTGTATGGATAAGATAATCTGGACATTATATAGTGAAATGGCAAGGAACATTGCTTTAGTTTGGTGGAAACTCCTGGGAATTCAGTTCTCGTTTTATATTTGCATATAGAACTGAGTTCCCACACTTATCACTGTACAAAGGTATTCAAAGAGCACTAAAGATTTATAAAATTGCAAAGAAGCAAATAAAGAAGTGTTCTTCATTATTTGATGCAGATTTTAATGTCCAAGTGATTTGTATATGTCATTTCTTTCTTTCCGTGAGTGGGCTAGATGGGCGAGAATCCAATAAGTTCACAAACCTAAAATGAGTTGTGCATGATTATATGTATGTTGAGTATGTGTAATGTTGTATAGATGGAATCTAATGAATCATGTTTTAGTACTTAACTGTGAAACTTCTTACAACTATTTTTATTATCTACAAAACAATCACAGAATATTGTTTACCCTTTAGAACAGATAAGCCCTTTATGTTTTTAGGCTGCATATAGCATGTATATGTTTCTTTATGCACCTCACACCTATGGTGGGTGGGTGGATGGTTACTAGTCAGATGAAAAATATGAACAGATAGGAAGGGATGGTGAACCCTGAGGAATTCCTACATTTATTTTTCAATGACTTGACCAATGCTAAAAATATGAAAAGAAGATCAGTGAAAACGGTATGTTGAATTTGTTTTGAGGAAGAATTTACCTGCCTTTCTATTTTCCAGTCCTTTTTAAAGAACTGAACACATGCCACCCCTCCAGTGTAACTGGAGCTTTATCACGAATTTCTCTCGATGATGAGGATGACCTAAAGCATCATAAAGGTGGAGATGGACTTAGCTTTTCCCACCTCCCTGGTAACTTTTCATCACCTGGTGGCATTCTCCTCCAGGTTCCAAAAATTACTCACAATCAAGTTAATGAGCTCAGTGATCCTCTTCCAAAGAAGGAAATAAACCTTGATCGTGGACCTCTGTACCTATGCCCAGAGGGAAATATGTGGCCCATGGACTTTGGAGATGCTTCACAAGAGCCTTCTTTGGAGAGTGAGTACATGGTGCTACCCAGAAGGACTCTGAGCCTCAAACCATTTGGCCGGGAACAAGGAAAGCTCAACGTCAAACTGTCGGATTTGGGAAAGGGGCGCCAACAGGGGGATGCAGAGGGGTACCCTAACTTCTTATCAGTGGACCACATCAATGTCAATCTTACCCCACCTTATGTACCATCTCAGCACCAATATGGCCTGCCTTTTAAGCAACCACCTTCAGTACGGCAGATTTTGGCATCAGAGATGAATGAGCGCAGCCGTACAATGCCTCGAACGGTACCTGGTCAATCCATGAGTGCTGGATCTTTAGAGGTGAGAAGTAAAAGGTGCTTATGTATGTTATATATATGTTTCGTAACATTTGTTACATGATATGCGTCCATCTCCCTTTTCTTTCTTCTCCTTATTTTTTTTACGGCTCTAAATCACATATCCTCCTTTAACAAATGAGGTGTTCCTTGTTTCATTTTCAAGTGTTTTGTTTAACTTTTTCATTTTTTTTTTTAAAACACGCTTTCCCTCACTCCTCAATCTCTTTTTTTTATTACATTTCCTTTTTTCCACTTCCTGCCTCATTGTTTCTATGTCTATCTGTATACCTTTTCTCCCTTCTCTCAATCCATCTTCCTCCCTTCCTCCCTTTCTTTCTTCCTCCTTCCATAGAAACCACACCAACCTGTCCCTGTGTTTCTCCCTCAGCGGAAGCGATTGAGATACTCAGATTTGGATTTTGAGGTGAGTGCAATTACTTAATATAACAAACCATAGACACTATTTTTTTTCAGAAACATGCTTATATTATGTTCTAAAGTGATTTGCTCCTCTTTTTTTTTTTTTTACAAAGTCCTACTTCTATGGGGTTTGGCAGTATAGATACTTCTTTTTAAGGGTGCAGCCAATTTCTAAGCTTTAGCTGCATATCACTTTGCACTTACCTGAGTGCTCTCCAAAGCTTTTTCATTTGCATTTGAATTTCATGTGCATTACATGATGTAGCTGCACTGGTACCTAGATGTAGCTACATGGATAGTTAGACTTTAATTGGAGATGATTGATTGCTTGGTTTACGCTGCTGACTCTACAGTTGACCTTTCACAGAAAGTGATGCACACAAGAAAAAGACACTCAGAGCTTTATCATGAACTAAACCGCAAGTTCCATACCTTGGAGAGATACCGAGATGCCAGTTCAAAGGTAGGTCTGTTGATGCTCTCTCTAATACAGAATGTGACTTATCTTTTCAAAGAAAGGTTGGCAATAAAAAGCTGTCCAGGAAAAAATGTGTAGCAACCCCATAATACATGACATGTCAGCACAGAGCATGGATAACCAGATGTACAAAAAATCCTAAAATTGATCATTCATTCTCTTGCGTGAAGGAGGGCACTGATAGGAACTTTAAAATAAACAAAATACTTTTACATTAAACAGACTTTTGCAGCAGAAGACAGACAGTGGTAATGGGAAATGTTACCTGTGTGTTGTTGCACTAGTGCAGAAAATAAAGAAGTTATTTCCTAATGTCCTATGAGTGCTTTCATTCACATTGGATATATTGTCAGGAGTATAACATTAGCAAACAAAGACTGGGAGACCTAGTGCAAAGCCCTTCTTACGTGTTTGTTACATAATAATGTGATAGTGCGTGATAAAGTCTTATTATTAGTATTGGCATTTATATAGCGCCAACAGATTCTGTAGCGCTTTAGAATATTATAGGAGGGGGAAATGTAACAATAAATGAGACAGTTACAAAAATTTACAGGAACAGTAGGTTGAAGAGGACCCTGCTGAAACGAGCTTAAAGTCTGGAGAACTTGGGATATAAAACACAATAGAACAGGAGATAGTAATCAAACAAGGTGGGAGTGAGGCAGAGCTGGAGGAGAGAGTAGAGTGCTGCCCTTTAGGAGAGAGCAAGAGACAGGTATGTGAGGTAGAGGTTACTCTGGGAGGCCATAAGCTTGAATAGTTTGGAGATTGAATAGTTTGGAGAAGGAGGCCATGATCAACAGTGTCAAAGTCAGCAGAGAGGTCAAGAAGAATTAATCGTAATTAGATCATTTGTAACACTAATCAAAAACGTCTCCGTGGAGTGGAGGGGGCAGAATCCAGACTGAAGGATCAAGGAGACAGTTGGAATTGAGGAAGCAAGTCAGATGGTAAATACAAGTCTTTCCAAAAGCTTTGAGGAAAAAGGAAGCAGGGATATGGGATGATAGTTGGAGCTTAGTCAAGAGATGTTTTTTTTATGACGGGTACAACAGTAGCATGGTAGAGGGCAGTTGAAGATGTGCACAAGACAAGATGCGAGAGATCTGATGAGGTGAGACGGGATGGGATCAAGCGGACATGTGGTGGGATGAGAGGAAAGGAGAAGCGCAGCCACCTCCTGTTCAGTTGCTGGAGAGAAAACCTGCAGGCTTAGGATGGTACGGTCCAAGTGACGTTGAGATAGAGAGGAGTGAAGGGGGGAGAATTCATACCTTGACTGTTTAATCTTGTCAGCAAAGTAGCATGCGAAGCTATCAGCTGAAAGATTAGTTTGGCGGGGTGGCCACAGCATGGCGAAGAAAAGAGTTAAAGGTATTAGAGAGATGCTTAGGATTGCGGGAGCATGAACTAATCAGTGTTATACATGTGTGATGAAGTGTTCAAGGTATGCATGTAATTTCCAAGTTTTATGTACAGTTTCACTGACATATGGAAATAGATATTACTGTGAGATTAAGGAGTTGGAAATGGGATGGTAACAGTCCCACTCAAAGCCTACAGAAAATTAAGTTTGCACTGATTTTTATTAAAAAAAAAAAAGGTGCCAACTGATGAGTTCTGAACGTATTTGCATTGATTTTACTTACACATACTCATACATGCATGCACACACAACTCTCACAGACCAATACACACAAACACACTTTTTCTAATGCACAAATGCATATTCTCTCTTACACTTCACACTTACAATTGATGTCTTCCTTACCTTATTAGCTGAGCTGCCTCAACCCCTTAGCCAGCAGTGAGTCTGTGGTTTAGATCATGGAATGAGAAGAGAATCGTCTTTAGAGATTGGGTTATCCGCTGGGGTATAATTTCATGTATTCCATCTGTAATGGACCACTTGGCACCCTGACTGGGTACCTCCACCAATCGATGCTTCCTAGCTGACGCTGAGGACCGTAAGCACCGCACCGGACACCATAAGCACCGTAGACCCCACGAACCGCTGCAGCTTGGTTGGGGTCTCGCCGTCCCTTCCCATCCTGGACCAAACTCCTGGATCCAGGGACTTAGTGGGAAGGCCTCTCCTCCAGGGAGTATAGCTGTGAAGCTCTTACTGCTTTGGCAGTCCCGGAGCCCCCTTTCCCTCTTTGCACATGTATATATAGCGATGATCGCTATATATATGTGCAGCTGCGGGCCACCGGCTCCCTGTTCTTGCAGAGGGGGCCCAGCAGACTGCAGCAGGACATTACAGCTCTTCCCTCTCTCTAACTCCTGCGAGATCCGCGGCCGTCAGAGCGTTGCCACAGGTTACCATGGCAATGCTCCACGCGGCACACACGTCACCCTCGCGGGAGTAAGAGAGAGGGAAGAGCTGTAACATTCAGATGCAGTCTGTTGGGCCCCTCTGCAAATACAGGGAGCCAGGGGCTCCACAATGCCACCGGACCACCAGGAATGGAATCTCCCCCCTCCCTGAACCAGGGTAAAATTGTATTACATTTAATGTGGGGGGGGGGGGGGGATGCTCCATTTACACAACATGCATACACTAGTAAACACACACTCTGCATCCACTACACTAACACACACTGCATTCATTACACTGACACACACTCTGCATCCACTACACTGACACACACTCTGCATTCACTACACTGACACACACTCTGCATCCACTACACTGACAAACACTCTGCATTCACTACACTGACACACACTCTGCATTTACTACTGTGGCAAATTCAGCCACTCAGAAACTGTAAATTGTGATTTAACCGGACCACTGTAATGTTCTTGCTATGTTCTGTATTTTACCATGTATGCGGCATTCGTGTGGTTCAAACACAGGAATACCGCTAATGTTTAATCTATATCTACATGGACAGTGTATTCCCGCACTGTTCGTGAGTTAAGCAAAGTACCAAATGGGAGACCACCCATAGATGGTCGTGTGTCTCCAATTAGGTACTTTGCAACATTGTAGCGAAGCTAATTGCGGTTTGTTACGGGTGGCTGCTATTCATGTACCGACTACGAGGCGGCGGCCATCTTTGTTCACGGAAAGCCAGCAGGGTTTTGTCGTCGACTTCCAAGCCGTTAGAGAGTTTACCATTATCGGTAGTTGTATTCCCTCAACTCAGGCAATCGTTTAAACTAATTGAGCCTGATAAGGGAAACTGAATGGCGTTCGGTCAATTGTGCTGGGATCTGGGCGCAAGTTCATTTAACTGTGCGTCCAGGTCCCAGCTATGTAATGAGGGGTGAAAAAGCTGTATATCAGGAAAATTATGTGAGTTATGGATTTTAATGTAAAAACTGTATTCCTCTGTACCAAGGGATACTCCCATTAGCAATGCATGCTGGGATAAGTATCTCCTTGGTACAGCAATGTATGCTGGGTAAAAGATGGGTAAAACCCAGTCCCCCATGTAGTCCCCTACTGGACAAACCCTGCATTGGGACTTGGGAAACCCTGTATATCTGTAACCACATAAATACTGTGCCTGTAATTAAAAACCTCTGTTGACCTCCAAGCTGTGTCGTCTAGTTCTTGGGAGGAAGCGATTGTAACTACGCTACCTGCATTTCGCCTGTTTTGGGATTGACCTATCCTGTCTACCAGCGGAGATACCGTGGATAATATACAACTACACTAACACACACTCGATATTCACTACACTAACACACACACTGCATTCACTACACTAACACACACTCTGCATTAACTACACTGACACACACTCTGCATCCACTACAATAACACACACTCTGCATTCACTACACTAACACACACTCTGTATTCACTACACTAACACACACTCTGGATTCACTACAATAACATACACTCTGCATTGACTATACACACAGCATCCACTTCACAAACATCCTGTATTCACAGTACACACACACTACATCCACCACACATTCAAACACTGCATTCACTATACAAAGACACTGCGTCTAATACACACACTACATCCACTACAGGCACTGCATTCACTAAACACATTGCATCTAGTAAACACAAACACTACATCCATTACACAAACACACACTACACCCACTACTCAAACACACTCTTTGTTCACTATACACACTGCATCCGCTACACAAACACACGCTGCACAAACATTCACTGCACAATCAGTATCTAATACACACAAACACTACATACATTACACACAATCTAATTCACTTC
The DNA here is from genome assembly GCF_036172605.1 of Pelobates fuscus. Taxonomy (NCBI): domain Eukaryota; kingdom Metazoa; phylum Chordata; class Amphibia; order Anura; family Pelobatidae; genus Pelobates; species Pelobates fuscus. Next base: position 245,425,333 of record NC_086317.1, read on the forward strand.
CACTATACACACCACATTCAGTCCTGCATCATTGTCAGCAGACTAGGTGAGAGTCCTGTGGGCGGACTCAAGGGCGGGCCGGGGGGGGGGGGTGGGCCCAGACCTTGTGCTTTTTCAGGGGCCCTTAAATTTTCTGGTGGCAGCCCTGGTTATAGCTGTGAAGCGGGTTCCCTACAAGCACGAGACAAGGCTACGTGTTGAGGGTTAAGCAGGAACTGAATTTTAATGGTGCCACACTGGCCTTTTATGATAATCCCCAAGCAAGGTCACATGGACCTTGGGGACAGGGACACAAACTTACAAACCAATGATAACACGTTTACAGTGTATGACACTCCCACACACAATACAATAAGCCTTCCCCTTAGGAGATAATGGAGTCAAGCACTATACTAAACTCAATTATCTCCAAACACAAAACACACACATTTCTAAAAAGACCCAAAAGTACCCCAAAACACATGGCATCCCCACAAATGTTGCATCCCCTGATAGCCCTGATCTGGGTAACCAAAATATCACCCAGATCAGCTCAGGGGTTCAGACATTTTATGGAAGTCATAGTTTTTACCGTCTGCAGGCATGGTTCCATAGCCAAAAATAGTTCCATAGAATCGCGGCTAAGTGCCGCTGGAGGTCCGACCAGGAACCGCAAAGTTTTCAGGCCAAAATTAGTTCCATAGAATCGCGGCTAAGTGCCGCTGGGGAACCGACTGGGACCCGCAAAGTTTTCATGCCGAAAATAGTTCCAGGGCATTCGTGGCTAAGTCCCCCTCAAGTCTATTCACGGTTTCGGTCCATGAGAACAAGATGGCCGCCACCATGTGTTCAAATGCCATTTCGAATAGCTTTGAAGGTTTGAATGGTTTCTGTTACCAGCCCAAGAGGCACAAATAGTGTTTTCAATGAGGGTTTAACACAGCGGCCATAGTCATAGGGTAAGAGGCTGTCGAGTATGCCCCTCCATGAACCCGTGACGAGGTCCAGTTGGTCACACCATGTGTGTCATATAAACGCATGGGAAAAAGAAAGTACACCCTCTTTGACTTCTATGGTTTTACATATCAGGTCATAATCACAATCATCTGTTCCTTAGCAGGTCTTAAAATTTGGTAAATACAACCCAAAATGGAGATGCCATGTGTGAAAAAGTACACCCTTGCTTCCTTAGGAATTAAGAGGCTAATTATCAGACAGGTGCTGCTTATCAAATACCCTTGATTAATTTATCACCATCAAGTGTTACTACTTCTATAAAAGTAAAAGTTTTAGCAGTTCGGAGTATTCAGGTGTGTGTTAACACAATGCCAACGAGGAAATACATCAGCAGAAAATAAATTGTTGCTGCCTATCAAACTGGAAAGGGTTATAAGGCCATTTCCAAACAAGTCCATCATTCTATAGTGAGGATTATTATTCAAAAGTGGAAAACATTCAAGGCAATTGCCAATCTTCCCAGGAGTGAGCATCCCAGAAAATTCACGTCAAGGTCAGAGAAATTGCCAAAAACACAAGGGTTACATCTCAGACTCTACAGGCCTCAGTTAGCATGTTCAATGTTAAAGTTCATGACAGTACACTTAGAAAAAGACTGAACAAGTATAATTCATTTGGAAGGAATGCCAGGAGAAGCCTCTTGTCTCTAAAATTAACATCCCAGCACAGCTTAGGTTTGCAAAATTGCATCTGAACAAACCACAAGATTTCTGGAGTAATGTCCTTAGAACAGGTGAGACCAAGGTGGAGATGTTTGGCACAGCACCATGTTTGTTGAAAACCAAAAACAGCACTTCAGCAAAAACACCTCACATCAACGGTTAGGCACGGTGGTGGAGGGGTGATAATTGTAGATTATTCTAGCTTTAGTGTACCTATAATCTTAATTTTATTAATGACAGGAGGCGAGTATTTGCTTTAGTCTCTCTTTACTAGAACTCCACAGCAGCACAGAAAAAACAACCAATCAGAAAAAAGTTAGGTACTATAAAACTCCCCTCCCCGTGCATCATTTCCTCTTTCAAGCTGTGACAAAAACAGAATAAAAGGCAGAACACATTATGGGGAAGAAACGAAGTCCTAGATACGATGAATACAACGATGTCCACCATCCGAGAAGAACTGTCAAACCAAATAGTGTTGATGGACTGTAAACTGAAACGAGAGAAAAAACAGAATCGAACAGGTTGATTATCCAATGAAATGTACTTTGAATAAACATGTAGGCACCCAATGTAGCAACCAAAATTACCTTAATATGTAGATATCCCAACCCTACTTATGAAAAAATAGACATAAGAACAGGCGACAGGTAGCAGAGACAGCAAGCAGAGTTGCATACGTACCTTATTAATCCAAACTATTAACATTAAACAAGAGAGCGTTAAGAATGGGTGGGAAATACTCGCCTCCTGTCATTAATAAAATTAAGATTATAGGTACACTAAAGCTAGCATAATCTACAATTTTCTAACATGACAAGAGGCTTCGTATTTGCTGTTTTAACGCTCAGTCAACAAATCCAACGCTGTTTGTTTCGCTGGTACCTATTCTCGGAGCTATCCGAGCAATCCTAAATGGACTTTCCAACTGCAATAAATGACAATAGACCGATCGATGGAGATGCCAGTTGACGAAGTATCCCAAATACGGAAAAAACATAATCTGCTGATAGATCCATTGTACGTGAGGTTGTGACCTGTTTCCTACCAGCTGGTCCATGAGCTGCCAAGCTGACCCATTAGCCATTTCCCTGCAGTTATAAAATGTCGAAGGTCATTTGCGGACTTAGGGCCGCGATAAGACACTGACACCATGTCTCAACTCTTGATGTGTAAGGTTGCTCCACCGATCGTGCCAGGGTCACCCGACAAAGTGGCCGTGCAGGCAGATCTTCAATCTCAAGGAACACGCCACCAATTCCGTAAAAGAACCGAGTAGGATCTATCGTTCCCTGATGGCCTACCTGGTGAGATGTCTCATCCGAGAGTGGCAAACTAGCCCTATCCCAAGTGATTCCAATATTCCAACTGGACTGCGTAATCGTTGACTGCGGTAGAGAAAAGACTCCAAAAAGGACGTCCAACCAGGGTCCCAAACTGAACTCGTGTGGTGGAACGGTGGACGATTATTCTGGAAATAATGGGTCCCGGAAATATTCAAAGGGATGGGAAACGTAAACCGGAGTCGAGATTCCCATCCAGATGCCATCCTCTAAGAGTGATAAGATGTACGGACCCAATGGTGATTGGGACCTGTATAACAACAAAGAGTCCTCACGTGCTGTAGTGAGAGAGTGAAATAGTCCAACTACCCGTCGTACGATCCTGTTCCATTCGTGTAGGGGTTCCTGGTCTACACACCACCTACAAGATAGGGTATAATATAGTAAGACCCCTAGGTCCCTGTACTCCTGACTGTCCGGGCACGATCTCCCAGAGTAGGCCCCAGGTCAAGGGACCCAGGAATGTGAGTTCGATAATCGAAGTCAAAGTCTCCCTATAGAGGGGTACCTCCCTTCCTAGCTTGGAGTCCCGTGAACACATAGCATTCTCCAATACGCAGGCAAGGCGTAAAGTCCCTTTGCTCATGACAGGTGACTCCAGAGAGCAGATATAGCGAAAAAAGAAGGGTCTAGCTTCAGCCGTCCGAAACATGCGTTGTCCCGTTGAGAATGTCGTCAGCCCTATCTGAGTCTGCTACACATCCTGATCCGTACTCCGGCGGTAGGTTGCGACCCGACTTTGACGTCTGTGTAGGAGTCGGGGCACACCACACTCCTCCATAGAGTCTCGTAGGCCTCCTTGATGGTAGTTGAAAAAAATGGGTTAGCGCAAGTCCAAATCAAAACGACTCCCATGAGGGATATATATATATATATATATATCTATATATATATATAAATATATATATATATACACACACACCCACACAGAGTATAGACGGAGGGCCCTCCCTTTTATGGAAGTCATAGTTTTTACCGACTGCAGGCATGGACCCATAGCCAAAAATAGTTCCTTAGAATCGCGGCTAAGTGCCGCTGGAGGTCCGACCAGGAACCGCAAAGTTTTCAGGCCAAAATTAGTTCCATAGAATCGCGGCTAAGTGCCACTGGGGAACCGACTGGGACCCGCAAAGTTTTCATGCCGAAAATAGTTCCAGGGCATTCGCGGCTAAGTCCCCCTCAAGTCTATTCACGGTTTTGGTCCATGTGAACAAGATGGCCGCCACCACGTGTTCAAATGCCATTTCAAATGGCTTTGAAGGTTTGAATGGTTTCTGTTACCAGTCCAAGAGGCACAAATAGTGTTTTCAATGAGGGTTTAACACAGCGGCCATAGTCATAGGGTAAGAGGCTGTCGAGTATGCCCCTCCATGAACCCGTGACGAGGTCCAGTTGGTCACACCATGTGTGTCATATAAACGCATGGGAAAAAGAAAGTACACCCTCTTTGACTTCTATGGTTTTACATATCAGGTCATAGTCACAATCATCTGTTCCTTAGCAGGTCTTAAAATTTGGTAAATACAACCCAAAATGGAGATGCCATGTGTGAAAAAGTACACCCTTGCTTCCATAGGAATTAAGAGGCTAATTATCAGACAGGTGCTGCTTATCAAATACCCTTGATTAATTTATCACCATCAAGTGTTACTACTTCTATAAAAGTAAAAGTTTTAGCAGTTCGGAGTATTCAGGTGTGTGTTAACACAATGCCAACGAGGAAATACATCAGCAGAAAATAAATTGTTGCTGCCTATCAAACTGGAAAGGGTTATAAGGCCATTTCCAAACAAGTCCATCATTCTATAGTGAGGATTATTATTCAAAAGTGGAAAACATTCAAGGCAATTGCCAATCTTCCCAGGAGTGAGCATCCCAGAAAATTCACGTCAAGGTCAGAGAAATTGCCAAAAACACAAGGGTTACATCTCAGACTCTACAGGCCTCAGTTAGCATGTTCAATGTTAAAGTTCATGACAGTACACTTAGAAAAAGACTGAACAAGTATAATTCATTTGGAAGGAATGCCAGGAGAAGCCTCTTGTCTCTAAAATTAACATCCCTGCACAGCTTAGGTTTGCAAAATTGCATCTGAACAAACCACAAGATTTCTGGAGTAATGTCCTTAGAACAGGTGAGACCAAGGTGGAGATGTTTGGCACAGCACCATGTTTGTTGAAAACCAAAAACAGCACATCAGCAAAAACACCTCACATCAACGGTTAGGCACGGTGGTGGAGGGGTGATAATTGTAGATTATTCTAGCTTTAGTGTACCTATAATCTTAATTTTATTAATGACAGGAGGCGAGTATTTGCTTTAGTCTCTCTTTACTAGAACTCCACAGCAGCACAGAAAAAACAACCAATCAGAAAAAAGTTAGGTACTATAAAACTCCCCTCCCCATGCATCATTTCCTCTTTCAAGCTGCGACAAAAACAGAATAAAAGGCAGAAAACATTATGGGGAAGAAACGAAGTCCTAGATACGATGAATACAACGATGTCCACCATCCGAGAAGAACTGTCAAACCAGATAGTGTTGATGGACTGTAAACTGAAACGAGAGAAAAAACTGAATCGAACAGGTTGATTATCCAATGAAATGTACTTTGAATAAACATGTAGGCACCCAATGTAGCAACCAAAATTACCTTAATATGTAGATATCCCAACCCTACTTATGAAAAAATAGACATAAGAACAGGCGACAGGTAGCAGAGACAGCAAGCAGAGTTGCATACGTACCTGATTAATCCAAACTATTAACATTAAACAAGGGAGGGTTAAGAATGGGTGGGAAATACTCGCCCTCTGTCATTAATAAAATTAAGATTATAGGTACACTAAAGCTAGCATAATCTACAATTTTCTAACATGACAAGAGGCTTCGTATTTGCTGTTTTAACACTCAGTCAACAAATCCAACGCTGTTTGTTTTGCTGGTACCTATTCTCGGAGCTATCCGAGCAATCCTAAATGGACTTTCCAACTGCAATAAATGACAATAGACCGATCGATGGAGATGCCAGTTGACGAAGTATCCCAAATACGGAAAAAACATAATCTGCTGATAGATCCATTGTACGTGAGGTTGTAACCTGTTTCCTACCAGCTGGTCCATGAGCTGCCAAGCTGACCCATTAGCCATTTCCCTGCAGTTATAAAATGTCGAAGGTCATTTGCGGACTTAGGGCTGCGATAAGACACTGCCACCATGTCTCAACTCTTGATGTGTAAGTTTGCTCCACCGATCGTGCCAGGGTCACCCGGCAATGTGGCCGTGCAGGCAGATCTTCAATCTCAAGGAATGCGCCACCAATTCCGTAAAAGAACCGAGTAGGATCTATCGTTCCCTGATGGCCTACCTGGTGAGATGTCTCATCCGAGAGTGGCAAACTAGCCCTATCCCAAGTGATTCCAATATTCCAACTGGACTGTGTAATCGTTGGCTGCGGTAGAGAAAAGACTCCAAAAAGGACGTCCAACCAGGGTCCCAAACTGAACTCGTGTGGTGGAACGGTGGACGATTATTTTGGAAATAATGGGTCCCGGAAATATTCAAAGGGATGGGAAACGTAAACCGGAGTCGAGATTCCCATCCAAATGCTATCCTCTAAGAGTGATAAGATGTACGGACCCAATGGTGATTGGGACCTGTATAACAACAAAGAGTCCTCACGTGCTGTAGTGAGAGAGTGAAATAGTCCAACTACCCGTCGTACGATCCTGTTCCATTCGTGTAGGGGTTCCTGGTCTACACACCACCTACAAGATAGGGTATAATATAGTAAGACCCCTAGGTCCCTGTACTCCTGACTGTCCGGGCATGATCTCCCAGAGTAGGCCCCAGGTCAAGGGACCCAGGAATGTGAGTTCGATAATCGAAGTCAAAGTCTCCCTATAGAGGGGTACCTCCCTTCCTAGCTTGGAGTCCTGTGAACACATAGCGTTCTCCAATATGCAGGCAAGGCGTAAAGTCCCTTTGCTCATGACAGGTGACTCCAGAGAGCAGATATAGCGAAAAAAGAAGGGTCTAGCTTCAGCCGTCCAAAACATGCGTTGTCCCGTTGAGAATGTCGTCAGCCCTATCTGAGTCTGCTACACATCCTGATCCGTACTCCGGCAGAGTCCATAGAGTCTCGTAGGCCTCCTTGATGGTAGTTGAAAAAATGGGTTAGCGCAAGCCCAAATCAAAACGACTCCCGTGAGGGATATATATATATATATATATATATATACACACACACCCACACAGAGTATAGACGGAGGGCCCTCCATCTCCGAACCAAGTTCTCCAGGCATGTGCTCAGAGGAGTAGGGGCAGTCCTGACATCTTATCCCAAGATTGTAATGACCAGGGAACTCAAGACAACCGGAGTTTCCGGTCCTACCATGCGATCCATGCGTACGGTGTACCTTCAGACCGAGTAGTAGGCTTTCCCTAGTCTTGTTACCCGAGCAAGGCAGTGCTCCATGAAGGTCTCCGTATCTTGTGTCATCTGGATATGAGATAAAACTGCCTGCTCAGTTTGTTCGCAATGGTCTGGATATCCAAAACAGATTGCAATTCTGTTTTATAGAACGCAGAATATACCAAAACCTGTACTCTTGTAATACCTGAGGCTCATCCGTTAGCCGTGCCGTCTCCAGGAGTGTGTGTAAATAAGTGGGAGTCTCCCCCCGTTATACCTCTGAGTATTTCTCGTGTGTGGTACAGTGGTCCGGTTCCAGTAGATCGATTACAGGAGATAAGAGGGATCCAGTTCAAATATGTATATCCTGCATGATCAGGCAGTCCTCTATAACGAAATCAGTAGCACGGTCGTAGATCTAATTGAATGCAGGAGGGACGCCCCATCCATGCAGTCATCGATGTCTTGTACAGGTACAAGCCCGTGTGATAAACGAATGGACGGTACCGTAGAGCGTTTAGTGTATGAGAGAGAGACGTGCTCTCTAATTAAGTGACCGAATTCCGTGTCAGCGTCCGGCTGATAGCCTGAGCGGGTCGCACCCGCTAATAACCAAACATCCGTGACCGGTTCTCTCTATGAGAATGTGTCACTCCAAACATGTCCTCTGTATCCAGTTCAGTATTGGGCTGAGGTTGAGGGAGGGCCACGCTCTCTAATAACAAATCAGTGTCTGGTTCTGTATATGAGAGGGGTTCGCTCCCTGTTCCTGAAAATAAAATACCCTTCTCGGATCGAGGTGATGGAGGGCCGCACCCTCTCTTGATCCAAATTAGAGTCCCTTAGAGACTCAGGGTGACCAACTGCAGGGGTACACCAATTACTAATATCAGCATAAGACTGAGATGCTTAGGTGGGTCTCTCCCCGACCGCAAGACCTCTCTCTGAATCACTCACCTGAGCAGGAATCAACTGGTAGTATACCAGACCGGTGGTAGATAGGATAGTATACAACCTTGGGCCGTCTCTATCCTTAATGACAGAAAGGGATGGTGCGAAAAAGCAACCTTCGGAAATAATGATGGAAAACTACCAACTGACCGCCCGGATCCCGTGCGCGCGCGCGGGGTCCAGGATGACCGTCGGTTGCCTGAGGAAAGCTGAAGACGTTCTCTGCAATCCACGAGCGCCCGGGAGGTCGGAGGAGGTCAAGTCAGGCGACCCGAGCCGAGGAAAAGGAAGGCACGAAAACAAAAATAATAAATGTAGATAAGGTCAGGCCGGAAGGAAAGTCAAGTAAGCCCCACTGAACAGGGCCAGGAGCTAACCTTACGCAGGAATAACTACCGATATCTAGATGGATATCGGGAGGCAGTTAGAAGGTAGTTGTAAAAGACAAGGAAACACTGTGTCCCCCTGTAGGCGTCTGAGTACCGGTCCCTGTCTGTGCGAAGTTTTCCTTGGAGATGTGCCATCGTCGGGCTGGTGTAAATCATGTACGCGTGCCTGGGTCATCATAAGAAACCCTGCCCTTCAGGCATGAGGTTTAGGGCCTTCACCCTTTCCACCATACTCAGGTGGTCGTACACTGGTGTCCTCTTTGATAGTATGGCAACGGTGCTTGTCAGGACACCTGCCTATCTCCATGTCACTAGTGGGAAATGGGTTTTGCTCAGGGGGTTCAGCACCGATAGAGCAGGCCCGTCAGAAGGGCACAGGCCCAGCAGGCCAAACGAATGGGCACCGACTAGTTCGCCAATCAAATAGGCACATACATAGCAGGCCATTCAAATTGGCACAGACATAGCAGGCCAATCAATGGGGCACAGACATAGCAGGCCAATCAATGGGGCACAGACATAGCAGGCCAATCAATGGGGCACAGACATAGCATGCCAATCAATGGGGTACCGTGAAATCCCCCCAGTATCCGCGGATCAAGAATGTCGCGGCAAGTGACCACGTGTGTAAGTGCCGGTCGCCGGCAGGGCCGGATTAACATAGGGGCTGATGGAGCTGCAGCTCCAGGCCCAGGCCCATGGAATAGGCCCATTAAAAAAAAATAAAAAATTTACATTTTTTTTTTTTACACACACACTACTCTTAGGTTTGCCACCTGACTGGTATTTTACTGGCACAGCCGGTATTTGAGACTGTCTGGCCGTGCCGGTATTGCAGTAATACTGGCAATACAAATGCAGGTATTTTTCTCAGAATAAGTGGAGATTACTCTGCAATACCAGCACCGGCCAGTAGGGGTCACTGTGTGTGGAGAGAGGCAGGGATAGGAAGTTACAGCATATGCCCATAGACATATAATACCTAGACGCCGCATTGACCTCGGGGGGGCCATGAAATGCGGGGCCGGTCACCCGGTGTGGTATTATATGTCTATATATTAGGACTTCTGTCCCTAATTTTTTTTAATTTACTTTGCCTTAGTGACAAATCTCACTTTAGTAAATAGTGATGTGATTGTTTGTTCTCCTATTCTCTTTATGCTATCTCCATGCGGACTTCAAAGTGCAAAATACAGAGCTCACAATAATAAAGAGTTGTAAATATCTACATTTTATTTTGCACACTTCCAAAATCCATATTAGTTAAAAATAGGTGAAAAGTAAATACAATACAAATCAGGCAAAGATCAGGTCCCAGTTTAAAACATGTATATTAAGATGATAGATTGTGGGGTTAGTTCACTAAACTTATAATTTTAGCAAACCTAAATCCAAATGCAACGCATAGTTTCAATCTAGAAATTCAAATAATTTCAATGTATTGAGTAAACTTAGTCGATAACGTAAATAACCACAGAGGTCTTAAAGCAGCAAATGTCAGTTAATTTTATTTAATATCCCAGGATTAAACATCATGCTACTGGATCTATACACCCTCCAGGTGGATTTTAAGACTAACCATGTTTACTTTGAGGACCTTGCTCTGCAGATCATAGACATATATATTCTATATATGTCTATGCTGCAGATCACACTGTGACGATCCAAGATGGCTGCCCCGCGGCTCAACAGCGCCAATAGGAAGTAGCAGTCAATACGGCATCTAGTATTTTATGTCTATGCATATTCCTGCCTCTCTGTACTACTCACTGTTCCGTGGGGACCAGCAACACAGCACAGAGTCCAGACAGCAGCTCTACAGCTCAGATAAGTGAGGGATGGGGGGGGGGGGGGGGGGGAAGGCAGCAGGGACACATGGGGACACTGAGACACTAGGGAACATATGGGGACACTGAGACACATGGGAACACAGACACTAGGACACATGGGGACACAGACACTGGGAGACCTAGGAACACTGAGACACTTGGGGGCACTGAGACACATGGGGATGCTGTTTCTCCCAGTGTCCCCCATCTAGTGTCGCTAGTGTCTCAGTGTCCCCAAGTCTCCCAGTGTCTGTGTCCCATGTCTCTGTGTGCCTAGTGTCACCATGTCTATGTCCACAACTGTCCCCATGTCTCCCAGTTTCCCCAAGTGTCTGTCTCCCAGCCAGTGTCCCCTAGTCTCCCAGTGTCCCATAGTCTCCCAGTGTCTGTGTTCCCATGTCTCTGTGTCCCTAGTGTCTTAGTGTCCCCAAATGTTTCAATGTCTCCCAGTTTCTCCCAGTTTCCCTAAATGTCTGTGTCCCCATGTCTCCCAGTGTCCCCGGGTCTCTCAGTGTCCCCAGGTCTCAGTGTCCCCATGTCTCTCAGTGTCCTAGTGACATGGGGACACACTGAGAAACTGGAAGAAATGGGGACACTGAGACACTGGGAGACTAGGGGACTGGGCGACATGGGGACACTGACACTGTGACACATAGGGACACTGAGACACTGGGAGCAATCTATCTATACAGCAGAATCAAACTGTGAGTAGTTTGTTGGTGATTTTACAGAATTTTCTCTGATGTCACTCCTTGTGATTATACAAAGGATTAAGGCTGGTATTTTGTTCCAAGAAAGGTGGCAACCTTAACTACTCTTCACATACTCTTGATTAAAGTAGCACTATAGGGTCAGGAACACAATCATGTATTTCTGACCCTATTATGTTAAAACCACCACCCTGCCCCCTTCTTGCCTCCCTAAGTATAGTTAAATATAACTTGTATTCAAGTCTGCAGCTGCTGGCTCTGCCTCTGAACTGACTGTCTGCTGACATCATCAGAAGTGGTGGTCTGAGCAAATTATAATACTTCCCCATAGGATTGTCTGAGTCTGTCAACTGGGCAGATCAGGGGCAGAGCCAGCACAAGTCATAGCCCTGGCCAATCAGCATCTCCACATAAAGATAAATTGAATCAATGCATCTCTATGAGGAAAGTTCAGTGTCTGCATGCCGAGGGTGGAGACACTGAATGGCAGTGCTGCACACTAGGCAGTACTGCCCCAGGAAGCACCTCTAGCAGCCATCTAAGGAGTGGCCAGTGGAGTTATTTTCTCTGAAAAGACAGTGTTTACTGCAAAAGGCCTGAATGGAATGATTCTACTAACCAGAACAAATACAATAAGCTGTAGTTGTTCTGATGACTATAGTGTATCTTAAAGTTTGGAAGCTTAAGAGGGATGTATGGGAACAAAACTTGTGTGGACTGGCTGACAATAAAATTAGTTTAGGTAATGCAGACGTTGGTCTCTCTAAAACTGTGGCATGTCCCCATTCATCTACACTCACTACATACACCTTTTATCTGTCTCAGACTATATACCAGGAACTTCTGCCTGCTAGTAAGAAGGTAAGGAGACAAGTGGACCAACGAGTGCTAGGGGACAGTCCTTAGAAAGCATTGAGCGAGCGCATCATTAGACGCATTTATGTTAAGCTCAGGGTACTGCCTGCATAGTATGCCCTTAGTTGGACAACCTGCATGATTGGCGGGCAGCCTGACATGCATTCATGCCAGGCTGTCCTTCAAATTCTTTGGACAGACATGCCCCCTTTTTGGGCATGTTCTCCCCTTTTGGCAGGTCTGGTCACGTGATTCGCACCAGTGGCCACCCTTTTACCCCGCCCATAGACTGCCTGCTTCACTGGACACTGCTGTTAAGGGTTATGGATTTAATTGAAAGATGAAATATATAAATTAGAGAGAGATTAGCATAGAGTATGTGTTTTCTTATAGCTGCATCCTATGAGTTTCCCTCCAGCACCATTTCCATCAGATACATGACGCTTGGGAGGTATGATTGTTTTAATGTTTTTGGTCGATAAGATTCCGTAATTAGGCCCATCATAATTGTTAGCACCAGGCCCAGTGTGCTCTTAATCCGGCCCTGGTCGCCGGGAATGCGCTTATCGCGAGCGCCCACGCGAAAGGCAGCAAAACAGACACGGGACTGCTGGAGAAGTACTCCACGGTCCCAAGGCTCGAGGGATCGGAGGAGGCAGAACAGGCCGGCCTCCTGAAGCCCCCGAGCGGCATAAAAACCCGCTGGAAGGCGGGAATAGGGATAGTAGGAGAACGTGAGGGATAGATAAAGGGGGAAGAACCCCAAGAGTAAAGCCACATAAGGCATGGAAAAATACAAACACCCCACGATCCCTAGCAGACTAGGAGAGGGGCATAAAGGTACATACACAAATAAATCCCTCAATACCAAGGAATGCAAAACACTGTAAATATAAGGTAAATCATGCAGCCACCCACTAATATTAGCAGGAGGCAGTGGTACTCTGACCTGTACTGATGCGGAGCAGCAAAGAAAGAGGAAATGATGCATGGGGAGGGGAGTTTTATAGTACCTTACTTTTTTCTGATTGGTTGTTTTTTCTGTGCTGCTGTGGAGTTCTAATAAAGAGAGACTAAAGCAAATACGAAGCCTCCTGTCATGTTATAAAATTTGGGCTTGCTTTTCAGCCACAGGATCTGGGAACCTTGCAGTCATTGAATGAATCATGAACTTCTCTGTATACCAAAGAATTTTAGAGTCAAATGTAAGGCTAAATGTTTGGCTGAAAATGGGTTATGTAACAGTACAGTGATCTGTAGCACACCAGCAAATCTACAACAGAATGGCTGGGAAAGAAAAGAATCAAGCTTTTTTTTTTTTTTTTTAATTCTTTATTTTTGTTGAGGCATGTGATTATAGGGGTACAGAAAAAAGAGGGAGACTTTCAAGAGTTGTACAGGATAGGGTCGTCATAACATATTGTCAACGTCTCCTATGATTATCAACCTCATTTTATATATAGTAACATGCTATGGCTAAATACTGTTATCTCTCGCTTTAATACTGTAATCTCTCGCTTTAATACTGTAATCTCTCGCATTAACACTGTTATCTCTCGCTTTAATATTGTTAGTTATCTCTCGATTTAATACTGTTATCTCTCGCTTTAATACTGTTATTTCTCGAGTAACTCTGTATAGGTGCACCGGTGATAAGTGAGTTAAGTAGATTATATGACAAGGCTAATATATAAGCGAAGTATACCACCCTGAGTGGTTTTATAGGCAAGTGCTAGCATTAGGGTTTTTAGGACAGATGATGCAAGGTCAGCTGAAAAGTCACACGTGCAACAAAAATGTCAACAATAGTACACAAGTATGTTAAGAAGGGAGGGTGTCTCCTGGCTGTGCGTGGTGGGAGGATGAGTCAGCCGACCCTCCTGGCATTCAGCCTATGCCCATCATGGGGAGGGTGCAGTACCAGGTAATGGAGTGAGTTGGCAGACGTACTGACCCAGACATGCTTGATGCAGCATTCATATGGTTTGGTAGCTGTTTCGGTATCCTCTGCTTTCCTCTCCCTGTTGCATCCCTCTTGACACTCCAGCTGCTGGCTCTGTAGGCACCCCTTCCTGATGCATGCCTGCACCTCCCGCCTCTCGTGCTCTGTCGACCCGGTCTTCTCCGCCATTTTCGCGCTCTCCCTGTACCACGCTGAGTTGGAGGCCGCCGGGGAGCAGGTTTAGGTAGGTGGTCCTGCGAGGGTTGTAGGGCAGGTGCAGGCGATCGGAGGGACAGCGTCCCCCAGAAGTCGGCAATAAGTTTGTCCAGGAAGGACAGCGTTCTGGACAACACACCTCCATAGTCAGGCTTGGGGCCTGCAGCATCCGCCATGTTGGATATGCCACGCGGGGTATCATAGCTTTTTGAGGCAGGATCGCACAGCCCTGGTGATGTGAGTGAGCCTCCAGGGTGGGGACCGGGATCTCCCGCACCGGTCCAAACGGGGGGGGGGTAGCAGGGCGCCATCAATAGCTGGACGAGAGTCCGCCGGAGCCTGGGAGGGAGAGCGGCCGCCTCTCCCCTCCACACTGCTCGCTAGGCCTCACCCCAGCCCGCCGAGGGCTTAGTCTGGACGGCTGCCAAGGACCACACAAAGCCGGTCAACTTTCGCTGGACATGCAAGCTGCACAGCTGGCCCAGAAAGAGCTCCGGGAACACGGGCAAGTGGTATGAAATCAATATTTTGCCCGGAGCTCTCTGAAAAGGCATCCAGCCGCCATCACAGTCAGGCCCCGCCCCCCCAAGAATCAAGCTTTTGACTGGACTTTGACCCAAAGTCCAGACGTCAACCCAATTGAAATGCTGTGGCTGGACCTTAAGACAGGTGTGCATAAACAAATGCCAGAAACCTCAATAAACTGAAACAATGTTATAAAGAAGAGTGGGACAACATTCATTCACAAAGATGTGAGAGACTTATAAAGTCATACAGAAAATGATTACTTCAGGTTATTGCTACTAAAGGTGGTTTTACAAGCTATTGAATCATAAAGTGTACCTGTTTTTTACACATGGTTTCCCTATTTTGGCTTTATTTTTGTTAAATAAATCTTGACACTGTGAAATAAGTTGTGTTGTTGTTCATCTGAGGTTGTATTTACCTAATTTTAAGACCTGCTAAGGAACAAATTATTGTTATTATGTCTTATTTAAAACCATAGAATTCAAAGAGGGTGTACTTTCTTTTTCCCATGACTGTATGTATATGTAGATATCGAGTGAATATACATTATGTTGTATTTCTGCACTCTAAGTACGTCCATATATCTTTATCTTTTGATAATACTATGACACCCAGCACCATTTTTCGGTTTGTCTTCTAATTTTGTCAATCTATCCCACTATTCTGTATTTTTTTTCTCTGACACCTGTCTCGTCTCTTTTATATTCAGAGAGACAAACGCTGGAGTATATCCTCAGGAGGAGGAATGGAGAGAACTTCAGCCAGTGTAAGTAATACCTATATGGAGCTATTTCATACAGCTACATAGCCTTCCAGCTGAAGTGGTAGAGGTTAACACAGTAAAGAAGTTTAAGCATGTGTGGGATAGGCATGAGGCTATTCTAACTATAAGATAAGGCCAGGGACTAATGAAAGTATTTAGAAAATTGGGCAGACTAGATGGGTTGAATGGTTCTTATCTGCCGTCACATTCTATGTTACATGTTTATAGACAAAACCCATCACAATGAAAGAGAAGCCTATTAACT
Organism: Pelobates fuscus; assembly: GCF_036172605.1. Lineage (NCBI taxonomy): Eukaryota > Metazoa > Chordata > Amphibia > Anura > Pelobatidae > Pelobates > Pelobates fuscus. Next base: position 245,441,196 of record NC_086317.1, read on the forward strand.
AACAGATGTATTCTACTGAGGGTCACGGAACAGTTGTCATCAGCAGGACTAGAAAAGATGCAGAAATGTTTGAGATTACAATTGCAGTTAATTGATTCAAATTTGTCTCAAATTTTTATTTCATTTTTAGTATTAAGCTATGAATAGTACCATCTGGAATCAATCTTCTGGGAAACATTCATATACCATTTATATTACACCTAGTAAATTGCATCTCAGACTACATTTAGTAAAGAAAGTCTCTTTAAACCAGAGAACAGACTGTCATATTTTTTCTTTACAGAATGTTTTAACCTGGAGAGCAATGGCTCTGTGCATGAGTAGATAGTCTCTGGAAGATAATAAAATACCAATAAAACAGATATTAGATTCATTAAAACATAAGAGCAATTAGAGAGGGCCCAAAACACTTCACATTGATGAAATACATTTATTTTTTATCTTATTCTCATGTTTCCATAGTACAAAACATTGGAAATGAGTGATCTTTATTTATATAACAGACTTTTAGATGTGGATTTAACTGCAGCCCATACTGGTTAATGTATTAATTATTGACCACAAAGGCATTTGCATTACCCACTGACATCTGCCCATTTGATGAATTTATGGTAAATATTCCTCTGGAGATTAATCTGGTATAAACTCATGTAAAGTCATCAATTTAAATGTACATTGGTTTATTCATTGAATAACATCGTCCCTGACAGATCAAGCCGTTTAGGGGTTAACATGTAAAGTATCAATAGATAAAAACATTAAGTCAGTCAATCAATGCCCTGTGGTGGTAGGTTATAAAGTCATCATTGGTAGATTCATTCACTGATGTCTTGATTAGTAGAGTCCTCCAGTTTGTTGTGTTTAAGTTAATAGTGTCTTGATGTTTGCCTATTGTTATTGTTTTATTTTTTTATCCACTTGACATCCAAACTACTAAATTTGTAGATGTTTCAGTGATAAAAGTTGATTAATATACCATTCATTTAGTGACATTGTCTCAGATTACCCATCCATTAGTCACTGCCGAAACACATTTATAAAGTTGTTTGTCATTTCCTTGTATTTGCTGCTTGACATCCATCATGGGTTCATTATCTGTTGATACCTTCATCTATATAGATAATTCCAAACACATTTTTTGCACAGACCTTTCTTGAATAAATTAATAAATTAATATGTACCTTCACTTTGTTTTCTCTTATTTTGGCCTTTCAGGAGAAGACAAGTCCAGCAGGCCCCCATCAGAAAGTCTGGGACAGCTACAGAGCACGCTCCTCACAAATCCATGACCGTTTGGGTCTGCGCTGTGTAGATTGGGATCAACCACCACGTATATCTATGGATATGTCAGATGGGGACTATCAGACTGAGGTATAAGGCAAAGTCTCCCTTGTAAACATGAATTTCCTTATCTGTTGTCCATCTGTGAGAGACACACCAGAGGAACAGGCACACAGTACGCTGGTCTCAGTTACTCAAAATTACATGTGGCTTAAGGAGTGTGGCACACACTGGAAATGCAAATGAATTTCAGCCACGTAAAAACATCAGAGCTAGCATTTAAAGACAACAAGCAAGGTTTATGAGATGTCCAAAGGCAGAGTGGTGTTCAGCTGTTGGATATTGTATCTCGCTGGAGAGGCAGTTCTCTGATTTTGTGGATTTGTAAGATCACAGATCACTTTTCCAGTATCGGGGAGTCTAGTGGCAACAAGCTGCTAATTATTGCTACTTACAGACACACAAACACACACACATGTTCCTGTCACAATATCCTCTGTCCTTTTTCTTGGACATTGCTTGTCAAGTGACCACTTCCTTCCAGTTTAATGGCCTCCCCCTCTCTCCTGCCCCTGCCATTTTGATGTAGGGAAGAAGAGCCTTGCCTTCGCCTTCATGGACTGCTAAACAAGGTCAGCCAGACTGAACACTAGCTGCCTCCTTCCATTGCTCACTGAGGGTTTTGGGTAATAGGGCAGTGGGAAAGGGGGTCAGGCAGCACTGGGTTTTAAAAACGCCTAGAATTTGTTTAAAAAGGATAAAAAAATAAAAAAAAAATATTTTGAAACATAAATAGAGGTAAGTTGTTTCTCATTATTTCATTGGAATGCATGATATAAATGCCCATCTGATGCCAAATGCACCATCTACATTTGCACCTGGTTATTGTGGCTTTAATGTATTTATGCCTGTGTATCAATGCGCAGAATTGAGAGTAATGTTTTTGAACACAAATACCATATGTAGGATCGTGTCTTTCTTGGCATTGGATTTCTAAATATGCTGGTTATGGACTGGTAAAGGAAAAACTTTCAGTGGAAACAAATAAAAATACTTACGGTATATTAGGTTAACAAATTGTATCCATCAACTACATAGTACACGCATCTGCTTAAGGTATACCTACATACGGATAAATATGTAAAAATTACTTTTTGTTTAACAACGCCTCTTGTAACATCTAATGATCCACTCAATAGATTGGTATATGTGCCAGATTTTACTTAGGATATACGTTAGTAAATAATCTCATAATAAGGCATTCTGGTAAATGCAATTGACTTTCTTGTATTGGGTTACAGAAACGATTTTTACTCAACAGCGAATTAAAGACAGAGTTTGCAAATTTTAGATATGAATTGCCAAATTTGGCCAAATAATTATCGGATAATTTTTTTCAACTCTGGTATTTGATATATTTTTTATATTAATTTTTCAATTCACCACAGTCTAATGTTTTGAGAGTTAACTTCTAAATAGATCACAGGTTAAGTCTTAATTCATCTTTGGGTGTAGTGGCTCTACTGGGAATCAGAGAAGATAACATGGAAATTTGAAATGGAGGTTTAGCTTTGGTGATCAAATAACTGAGATTAAACATTGGAGCACATGTTAAATAATGGCACCAGATATGCCATAGACCAGAAGTGACTGGTCTTAAAATATGTTCTGGGTGACTGTCCCAATAATTTTGCATACCTATAACTGAGTATTAACTTCCTTATATTTTATTTGAAAACTACTGTTGATACTTATCATTGCGTTAAAAAAAAATAATATCCACTACTCTAGCACATTCATCTTTTGATATAACTTCAGATTTCTTAACATCTATGCTTGACAGCAATTTATATAATTTTATAAATTATGTTATTTAAAGGACCACTCTAGTGCCAGGAAAACAAACTTGTTTTCCTGGCACTATAGTATTAATAGATCCCCCCCGCCAGGCTCTAGGGGGAGGAAGGGGTTAAACACTTACCTTTCTCCAGCGCCGGGCTCCCTCGGCACTGGGGACTCTCCTCCTCCTTCCGACGTCATCGGAATGCGCGCGTGCATTCAGTCAGTCCATAGAGAAGCATTCTCGAAAGCTTTGTATGGACGCTGGTGTCTTCTCACTGTGAAAATCACAGTGAGAAGCGTGGAAGCGCCTCTAGCGGCTGTCAATGAGACAGCCACTAGAGGCTGGATTAACCCATATGTAAACATAGCAGTTTCTCTGAAACTGCTATGTTTACAGCAGGCAGGGCTAAAGCTAGATGGACCTGGCACCCAGACCACTTCATTAATCTGTAGTGGTCTGGGTGCCTATAGTGGCAGGTCTTGCATTGGTAATTTAACGTGACAGGTCTTGCATTGGTAATTTAGGGGGAAATATAAACCTATGTTTAAATGTAACTAATAAAATTTTTAAATTATTAAAATTACTTATATTTTTTAAATTGCTCATATATAAGGAAAGTCATCTTTAATCCTTAATTTTGCTTTCATAATTTTGCTTTTCATGAACAAAATTCTAAACTTGTTTTTACCCCATTTTTCATGAGCTGAACTCAAAGATCTAAGACTTTTTCTATGTACACAAATGGCCTATATTGCTCACAAATCTGTCTAAATCTGTGTTAGTGAGCACTTCTCATTTGCCGAGATAATCCATCCACCTCACAGGTGTGGCATATCAAGATGCTGATTAGACAGCATGATTATTGCACAGGGGTGCCTTAGGCTGGCCACAATAAAAGGCCACTCTAAAATGTGCAGTTTTATCACACAGCACAATGCCACAGATGTTGCAAGTTTTGAAGGAGCATGCAATTGGCTTGCTGACTGCAGGAATGTCCACCAGAGCTGTTGCCTGTGAATTGAATGTTAATTTCTCTACCATAAGCCGTCTCCAAAGGCGTTTCAACCGCAGACCACGTGTAACCACACCAGCCCAGGACCTCCACATCCAGCATCTTCACCTCCAAGATCGTCACACCATCCACCTAGATACCTGCTGCAACAATCAGTTTGCATAACCAAAGAATTTCTGCACAAACTGTCAGAAACCATCTCAGGGAAGCTCATCTGCATGCTCGTCATCCTCATTGGGGTCTCGACGTGACTGCAATTCATCGTCCTAACCGACTTGAGTGGGCAAATGCTCACATTCAATGGCATCTGGCTCTTTGGAGAGGTGTTCTCTTCATGGATGAATCCCGGTTTTCACTTTACAAGGCAGATGGCAGACAGCGTGTATGGCGTCGTGTGGGTGTGCGGTTTGATGATGGTGGCGGTGGGGTTATGGTATGGGCAGGCGTATGTTATGGACAATGAATACAGGTGCATTTTATTGATGGCATTTTGAATGCACAGAGATACTGTGACGAGATCCTGAGGCACATTGTGCCATTCATCCACGACCATCACCTCATGTTGCAGCATGATAATGCATGGCCCTGTGTTGAAAGGATCTGTACACAATTCCGGAAAGCTGAAAACATCCCAGTTCTTGCATGGCCAGCATACTCACCGGCCATGTCACCCATTGAGCATGTTTGGGATGCTCTGGATCGGCGTATACGACAACAAGTTCCAGGTCCTGCCAATATACAGCAACTTCGCACAGCCATTGAAGAGGAGTGGACCAACATTCCACAGACCACAATCAACAACCTGATCAACTCTATGCGAAGGAGATGTGTTGCACTGCGTGAGGCAAATGGTGGTCACACCAGATACTGACTGGTTTTCGGATGACCCCGGTCCCCCCCAATACAGTAAAACTGCACATTTTAGAGTGGCCTTTGATTTTGGCCAGCCTAAGACACACCTGTGCAATAATCATGCTGTCTAATGAGCATCTTGATATGCCACACCTGTGAGGTGGATGGATTATTTCGGCAAAGGAGAAGTGCTCACTAACACAGATTTAGACAGAATTGTGAACCGTATTTGAGAGAAACAGGCCTTTTGTGTATATAGAAAAAGTCTTAGATCTTTGAGTTCAGCTCATGAAAAATGGGGGCAAAAAAAAAGTGTTGTGTTTATAATTTTGTTCTGTGTATTTTACAAAGCTTGCAAAATGAGTAGCCACACATTAATGTATATAATGCATTTTATTTTATATATATATATATATGTTTTAGTTATTTCACACAACAGGCTAGTCTCCTCTTGTTTGGTACACTAAAATGTACTCCAGTAAACAATACCATAAACAACTATAATCAGGGGCTGTAGGGTTCAGGAGGAACTAGGTAAGGATTTGTTTTGTTTTTTATGATATCACCGCTAATTGCAAGTTAACGTGAGACTAAGTTACCTTAAAACTGTTAATTTGAAGAATAGACACTTTCCAGTCCCCTAATTCGCCAATTTAACAATATATCTCCATATACAATCTAAGCAGTGGCTTTGCTTTACTTTCCAGGGACCACCTACTTTGCACATCCTTACATATCAGTGTTAATGTCTCCTAATGAAAAATAGTCACATAGTCAGCAATGACCTGTCCAACTATAGCTCCCTTTTTTCATAGCTCTGAATCCTGGCAGCCTCTCTGATTGAACAATGCCCTCTACTGCCAATTAAACCTCTTTTGAAAGAAAGACAGTGGCACTTAGCAAGTAACCTTTCAGAAGTCTGATCCAGGAATTGAAATAATTATCTTGCTTCCTTATTTGGTTTTATCCTACCTGTCTTACGCACTCTCTTTAGAGTTCTACGTTTAGAAACTGCTTCTGTTTCCTCATCCTCTATATTTCTTTTGAGTCTCTTTCTGGAAATCTGTCAAACATTAGTCCGTTAGGATATTGTATATGTATATGTCAAAGCTACACAACAAATTCTATTTTAGACTTCCTGGTAACCCAATCCAAGATTTTGGATTATGCAGGATCTGCCCTGTAACCCGATCTAGTACTCCAAGACTGACTCAGAGTCCAGGCTGAGTACCCTTTCAGTAATGCTCACAGTCATTTAGAAGAGTTGGGACCATGAGGGAGCACTTCAAGCACTTTATATGCACCTGTCTAAGGTACAGACTACACAGTTCTTTGCTATTGTGAGGGACACAGGGCAGATTAGGGAAATCTTGTGCTTTCCTTAAGTGTCCCCTCAGATGTTTTATTTGCCTTACAGTAGCATAGGCCTTGCATGTATATAATCATATCACTGCTGTGTTCTGTTTTAACACAAACACAGTTTAAAAATAAGTGTTAAAAGGACCGAGCAATACATTGAGGTAAAGTGGTGACTATAGTGTCCTTTAAAGTAAAATAAAAAAAAACTACAATAACTAGAATATATTGTTTGCATATATTTAGGTCAGGTTTAGTCAACCTTTTTATACCTATCGCCCACTAATACATCTTTCTTGATGGAAAAATGTCCTTACCGCCCACCAGTTTTCGAGTTTTTTTTAGCGCAAGTGAAGAATATTTTTTTAGAAAGGAGGGTGTTTAAAAAATACATGTACTTAGATGTATCTTTTTATTTCTACTTTATGCATGTTTATAATGTTTTTAACTTTATAAAGTTTAATGAGAAAACAATAAAGTAAATTGAAATGACCTTTAACTAGTGATTAATTCTCTTTATTATCTCCTTCCTTTACTTTTTTCCCTTCTTTCTTTTATTTTACAAATAAACAAAAGCTTGCCAAAACATGAGCCACTCTACACACTATGCTTCTGCCTGTCGCTGCATTCTCACCCGTGCATCGGCTCCCCTCCTCAATTTTCCCCTCCTTTTCCTTTATTTTTTTATTTTACCTTCCTCATAGCAATTCCCAGCAGGAAGGCTGAGCTAGGTAGCCCACTTATTATTATTAGCCAAAACAATTCTCTCCTTCTCCTTCCTACATTTTTTATTTTCCCTTTTTCTCCTATTTTACAAGTACCCTGCTCCTTCTTTCTCCTATTCTACAAGTACCCTGCTCCTTCTTTCTCCTATTCTACAAGTACTCTGCTCCTTCTTTCTCCTATTCTACAAGTACTCTGATCCTTCTTTCTCCTATTCTACAAGTACCCTGCTCCTTCTTTCTCCTATTCTACAAGTACCCTGCTCCTTCTTTCTCCTATTCTACAAGTACTCTGCTCCTTCTTTCTCCTATTCTACAAGTACTCTGATCCTTCTTTCTCCTATTCTACAAGTACCCTGCTCCTTCTTTCTCCTATTCTACAAGTACTCTGCTCCTTCTTTCTCCTATTCTACAAGTACCCTGCTCCTTCTTTCTCCTATTTTACAAGTACCCTGCTCCTTCTTTCTCCTATTCTACAAGTACCCTGCTCCTTCTTTCTCCTATTTTACAAGTACCCTGCTCCTTCTTTCTCCTATTCTACAAGTACTCTGCTCCTTCTTTCTCCTATTCTACAAGTACTCTGCTCCTTCTTTCTCCTATTCTACAAGTACTCTGCTCCTTATTTCTCCTATTCTACAAATACTCTGCTCCTCCGTTCTCCTATTCTACAAGTACTCTGCTCCTTATTTCTCCTATTCTACAAGTACTCTGCTCCTCCGTTCTCCTATTCTACAAGTACTTTGCTCCTTCTTTCTCCTATTCTACAGGTACTCTGATCCTTCAATCTCCTATTCTACTGGTACTCTGCTCCTTAGTTCTCCTATTTTACAAGTACTCTGCTCCTTAGTTCTCCTTTTTTACAAGTACTATATAGGCACAATCTAATACATATAACCACATCATATTGGGAAACATAAAGAAACTCATAATAAAACAATAACATATTTATAAAGGGGTGGGGAAGACAATGACAAACAAGATATATGTCCCCTGTCTGCAGAACCATAATATGCACATCTTCCTGGATATGCAAATTAACAAGCCTTGCTATTCAGGTAGTGCATATAACATAGTTACAAAGGCTAAGATATGCGTCCATCAAGTTCAACCATTCTCACATCTGTGTTTTACTGTTGATCCAAAAGAAGGCAAAAATCCCAGTTTGAAGCACTTCCAATTATGCAACAAACTAGCAGAAAATTCCTTCTTGACCAAAAATGGCAGTCAGATTTATCCTTGCATCAAGAAGCTAATACCCTACAGAAGCTAATACCCTGCTAATACTCTCTGCTCCGCATGCGTGGCAAGAGTGCGCGCATTAAAACCACCCATAGCAAAGCATTACTCAATGCTTTCCTATGGACGTCCAGAGTCTTCTCACTGTGATTTTCAGTGAGACAGCCACAGGGGGCTGGATTAACCCCCAGTGAAACATAGCAGTTTCTCTAAACTGCCATGTTTTCAGCTGCAGGGTTAAAACTAGAGGGACCTGGCACCCATTGAGCTGAAATGATCTGAGTGCCTATAGTGGTCCTTTAACCCCTTAAGGACACATGACATGTGTGACACGTCATGATTCCATTTTATTCCAGAAGTTTGGTCCTTAAGGGGTTAAGTGTATGTGTATCTGCATGCACTGGCGTACATACCGCGGTCTGAGGTGCTGTTTTTCTAAACTAAAGAGGTTTACATGTAGCCTTTTTTCATAGCTAAAATGTTCTATTCCTTTTATTAATTTTGTAGCCCACGGGCAGCTTCAATGGTGTGCGCGCAAGTGCCTAGCCGAAAAGATTTCCAGGCACTTGACGACCATGTACCACTGTCGACCACATGCGTTCGGCTGCATGAAATGGCGGCCACCCAGGGGAGCATTCATTAATTGTTTCCTTTGTGGTTTTGCACTTGTTAACGGGTGGGTTCGAAAGAAAATTTGTAAAGGGAATAGTATCAGTACAAGTGATGGGACATTCCTTCACATCACTTCCCCTTTGCATACTGATCCAGCAGGCACGGTATGACTCTTTTCGGGTCAACTTGGGGATGACCTTTACAAACAACAGGTGGCAGTGTCGAGGCTCCACTGCTTAATCCACCTAGTTGGTAGAAAGCATCAGTAGGAGAGGAGACAACACAAATCATTTAACAATTAACAACAATACATACATTGCACATATAAAGGGCACAAGGTGACTTAAACATAAGAGTCATCCGGGAACCTACATAAAGTGTCAGTCTTGTGCTCATGGTGATGGTGACTACCGTCACAGAGATATTAATTTATCTGCATTAATTACAAATTCCTACATATCATGGCTATATTATGGAGTGAAATATGAGGACACACTGTAAGAACACTGACTTCAGTCCACTGGAAAGCAGATGCTTGTAAGGTAATTTACCTTTTTGTCAATAGTCGCAAGCAAAATACCAGCACAGCACTAGGGTGGTTCAAGAGCTAAAGAGGTTAAGGTCCTTCAGTGGTCTATCAAGGTTATCATCATCCTATTGAGAATCGAAGGCACTATTTGAAATGTGTTGCCTAAATTCTTGTTCTTAAAAAAGTAAATAAAAATGGTGCACTAAACGTACAATTAATAGGGGGATTATATTGTTAATTCCTCCTATGACTTTCCAAAATAGCATCCATACATAGCATGCAATATAGAATAACAATATACACTAAAGTGTTACCGTGTATAAAAATAGTAAAAAATGTGTTAAAGGTGATCACAGCAATCTTACATAGTAAAAGCACCCCAAATACTTGCACGGTATTATGTTTGCAGATTCAGCAGCTCGAAAGAAAAAAGACAAAACATAAAAGTCCTAGTGCAACACTGTATAATAAATATAGCAAATGAGGTGTGCAGGTAATAAATTCAAACTCGCAAAAATGGAGTGGATATTGTACCACTCACACCTATGGAGCTCAGAGAGGATCAATCGAGTACAAAGGATCCAATACACTTTGGTACAGTGACTCGCCACTCTTTCTTCCAAAACTTTATTTCATGTCGTTCCAAAACATTTAAAACCGCAAATACTTGTACTTGTCCAGGATGTGTGCAACTCCTTTTGCTATTATCCCAATATTAATTGACAAAGGTTTATCTATTTTCTAGTTTGTTTTACAGTATATTTTGCACAGACTTTTCTTTATCCTTTTTTATTACCTTGTCTAATCTATGACCAACTTTTTGAATAGTTGTTGCACTTGATGATGGATATATATATATATATTTTTTTGTGACATCTGTGGTATGTAAGTTTGTATGCACCTTACAAAGTAATAGTTGCACTTGAACGGCACTGCATCACTTTACTTTTATCTTTTTTTTTTTTTTTTTAGTCTTGTTCAGTCACCCTGAACAATCTATAAAAAATGTACCAAGAAGAATAGGCCAAAATCTAGTGCATACTGTTATTGCAGTTAGAGGTAGCTTCTCAATAATTCATGTGTGTGGGTTGAATACTTATACAAGCAAAAATATTTCATTTTCTTACACTTCACAAGTAACAATCCAACATAAAACGAGTCACCTAGAAATTGCTGATTTAAAGATTTAGTATTAATATAAAATATGCAGAGTAAAATGTCAATGTGTCATCTGTAAAACTGTTTAGAATATGAGGTATAAAAATTGAAATGTGTTAATATAGCAAAGAAGATAAAGGCAAGTGTACAGTAAGCCTCCCTGTATAGTCAGCAGCTGGTAACATTAACCGGCTGGGTATCCCTCTGGCTGGAGAGTAGATACAAGGCAGCACCGAAGGAGCATGAGGAGAGCATTCAGGGCCTAATGGAGGATCCCATCTGTTTGAATTAGTTCCGGGTCAATACTTGTAGCGGTATCCGGAGATCAGCGAGATTGGATCTGACATCTGTGCAGGACACTGGTTTTATATCAGTAAGTGCAGTTTCTAAATTTAGAATGTGAGAAGGTATTGAATCAGGTACCCTAGGGCAGAAAGTGGGTGAGCGTGTTTGTAATGCGCTGAAAAAGATGAAAGAGCTTTGGAATTAAGGGAGTAATGTGAAGATGAAGAAAGTGGCTACAGAACATTTAACTCTCTGGTGTCCATCACAACAAATATTCAGCTTAATTCTGTTATAAACAACATTTTCAAAAACTATGAGGACAATGCATTTTGCAGATTCGGAAATCTCTGAAAAGATGAAAGGGACAACTATATGCACACCAGTCCACTTTATCTCATTAAAGTGGTCATGGTGCAATATTACTGTCTGTTTAGCCTGCCAAGTAAAGCATTGCAGTTTCTGAGAAACTAATGATTACATTGCATTGTTAACTCCACCTCTAGTGGCTGTCTACCACGAGAGGCGGTTCCAGGTCCCTAATGGAGTTTTACTCTGTGAAACAAATTCCCTATAGGAAAGCACTGATTCAATGCTTTCCTATGGGGCAGCTTTAATGTGAGCATCATGAATGCGTATTAGGTTCCACCACCACCGTGACATTGCAGGAGGAGGAGACCTACCTAGCATGAGGGAGCCTTGATGCTAGAAAGAGGTAAATTGAAAAAGAGTTTTTAACCCTTTTTTACCAAAGAGGAGGACAGATGTTAGGAACAAGGACACTATAGCGCTAGGAATACAGGTGTGTATTCCTAACGTTATAGTTTTTATTTAAAGGACCACTTAAGGCACACAGACCATTTAATCTCAATGCACTGGTGTCCACGTTCTAACCCAGAAATGTTAAACATTGCTGTTTAATAGATACAGCAATTTTTACATTGCAGGGTTAAATGTGCCTCTAGTGACTGTCTTCTGCTGTGGAACCAAGTCAAACTCTAATCTCCTTTTCATGCGTGCTGCGCATGTACTTTTTGTTCCCAGTTCCCTCTATGAAAAGCATTGGATTGGACAAAAGAGATAAGTCACCGTGACGTTGCAGGAGGCTGGTTAAGCGGCTGCAGGGACTGGATCGTGGCACTGAAGTTAAACCCCTATTTATCTATGTTTTATTTAGATTTGATGAGGGGAGGGACATTAAGCTGCAAACAGAGGAAAACACTACAGCATAATAAAAACAGATTTGTATTCTTAATGCTATAGTGTTCCTTTCATTTCTGCGGTGACAGTAAGCAAACTATTAAACTGCAGCAAGCTTTCACTGTACGCAGAGTTGTTCCAGCCTGTAGTGCTCTGTGACTACTGACAAATGGAAACATGGATATGCCAGAGGCCTAATGTTATCAATTGTAAGTCTGCTGTATTCTGCAGGCATTCCTGGTTTTGCAAGAGTTCCCAAATTCTTAAAAAAAAAAAAAAAAAAAAATGTAAGTGGGACAGCCAAAATCAAGGGATTTTATTGACACGTGGCCAACATAACAAAGAGACAAGTAATATAGTAAATATTTTATTTAAAAGGAAAAGCTATATTGTGCTATTATGTCAATGGCATTTTATGATATTTATCAAAAAGAGTTTATGGGTGGTGAATGCTTACATAAGAGGATTTTGCAGAGAATATATAAACAAATAGATGTCTTTTGGATCAACAGCAAAAAACAAATGTTAGAAAGGCTGAACTTGATGGACACATGTCTCTTTTCAGTCTTTGTAACTATGTAATGTCCTAAAGGAAATAATATCTGTGAGAAATAGGCACTCACAAGTAGTGAATAAAGCTGCTACCACACTGATGTAAATACTTCCCTAAATGTACACACATTTAACTTGCAACGAAAGGTATAACTGTGTGGCACGGTGATAATGGCCTACACTAGTTAAATCACCCCTTGTCAATGTAGGGGTACTTCAAATGCAAAAATAAAAAAATGGAAATGATAAATGCAAAGGCTTGGCCTGCAGTTGTGGGAGGGGCATGTTACCCTATTTAACCCCCCCCTACTCACCTTCAGCCGTCCCATTCGTGATTTTAGTGATTCGCATGTTCCGTGTCCTGGGGCCTGCTGTTTCCACGCTGTTCCATTTGTCTTCGGTCCTTCTGGGCTCTGCTGGCTCTTTTTATTGTTCCCCCTCCCCCCCCCCCCCCCCCAGGCGAAGCTTCCACGAGCCGCAGCTGGCAATTGCTGCACACGTGCGATGGGCACTTGGACGCCAGCTATACTTGGTACATGCTCTGATGTATTGCTGATAGCGCTAGATCACGGCTCCCCGAGCTAATACCGTGGCTCGGTAGCCACAGACCTCTGCAAGGTAGCCCCTTGCACATATAGTGGTAACTCACACCCCTATTTTCTGTTTTTTTTTTTCTTTTTATATGTGCCTATCCATATAGTACCATATATGGCTATGCCTATGGTAGTGAGCAAGTCCCATAATTATTGATCAGTTTTTAACCACATAGTGAGTGTCATTTATTCTTCCCTCCAGTAGTGCAAGACATTCTATGGTGCTGGGAGATCGTAGAATTTTGGTCAGGAGGTACTCGGGTGGGGGAAACACGACGGCTTGCACTTATGTTCCCTCTGCATAATGCTATATGCTTCCTACAACAGTATACCTTTTTGCATCCTAGCACATGATTGGAGTTTCCTTACGCACCTTGCTTTCCGTACTATCTGACCCATGGGGGTTTAGTTTCACTGAATTGGTGTGGATTGCAATACGGATCTCAAAACTTTTAGGCTAGTGTATCCGTTTATGACATGGAGTGTTTTTGCCGGTTACACAACTTTGCTTTGATTTCCACGATCTTGGAATTTCACTACTTGCGATTTCCTGCCTGATAAATTGTTATGGTCTATGGGGGATATTCGCTAAACAACCACAATCGGATTTGCCACATTCATATTTACTTACAGCAAACCCGGTTTCTTCCCACGGTAGAATCTAAGTTAGCTGTGGCTTGCTGTCAGGGTCGTAGGTGTCCACTAGTTGTAATTCCCTCTGGCTTCTTCGCCTTAGATTAGTGGTCCCGCGAGGCCAACACCCATCCTCATACTCTGAGGTACTACGCCTCTCGGGCCAAATCATAGTTAGTCGCCTCGCATTGTGGCGTAGAGAGGGCTTCACCTGTCACTCCCATTCTATCTTATGTTTAACTGTCACCAAGAGGCCAACACCCTGCCACAACGTTCAGTGGCCACGTTATCCCCTCGCGCCAATGCATAGATAGAGCCTCTCAACGCCACTTGGTATCTAGCAGGACCTCACCTTTCCCCAAACCTAGTTTTTAATTGTTTCGCCTTTTTGGCATTAGCTAGTATGCCAGCGCACGCTCACACACACACACGTTGGGTCGATTATGCTCTGTTTCTTTGGGTTTTTTTTCACGCTGTCGAGTTGCGGCTGCTCCTACCTTCTTTTCGTGTCCTGGTCTCTTCCTCACTTCGCTGCGGTTCTCGCAAGTCCACATTTTCCCTCCCCAGCAGCCTTTCAGACAGCCGAACTCGCAATGTCTGTCTGCCTCCACGGGTTACGCTGTTGCTGGAGGGGGCCCCGATTTCGCTCTTCTCCGCTACTGTTGTCTATGGGGAGGTTTCGGATGGCAACTTGGGTACTTGGCGTCCGCCGCTCTGGCTGGTTCCGAGCCAGATTTCCTGCATCTTTTTCATACGCTCTCTCCTGTGCCTCCTCTACGCTTTCCACGTGGCTCTACCCGCGGCCTCTCCTGTAGCCACTGCTGTTCCCTGCGTTTCGCGGCCTGCTCGCGGGCTGCCAGCCTTGTTAGCTCGTGGTTGCACTCGCGGAGCCTTCTTCTCCTTTGAGGATTTTTCTGTTACCGTCTCTTTTTGATTTGTTGTCTGCGACTGGTTTTTCGCTTCTTTTGCCACCTCTAACTTACGTCAACTCTACCTATCAGGATTACAACTTCTCATGCTGTACAGGTTTATCATTCATACGCAGTTTTCATGTCCGCATACCAGATTAGTACCTTCTCAGATTCCGCATCTGCATACAACTATTTCACTCACTATCAGACCTATTAGATGCCTGTCCATAGGAACCAGGCACCAACCTTTAAATGTAGGGTAATAGCTGCTTGATCCAAGGATACGTCTGACTGCCATTCTGGGGTCAAGAAGGAATTTTTTCCCTAGCTTGTTGCAAATTGGCAGTGCTTCAAATGGGTTTTTTTGCCTTCTTTTGGATCAACCGCAAGATTTACTCTCCCTAATCTAGTCTCACAAATCACAGATATCATCACATGGGCCAGTCCTCACACTACGACATACTTACTATTCTTTGGTTCATTGATCCTGAAGCTAGAGTTATCCGCCCTACGTTTCTGGTCACCCATCTAGGATAGGGTTGTATCCATGGCTTCAATATAGTTCATTTGTCCATATATTTAATCTCCAGGCAATGGAAGTTCTCAGCATCCCCCCTATATGTACCACGTACCGCCAAGACTTTTGACAGGCATTTACCATATAGCTAGCCAATTAAGGTTTTCTTGACAGTTGTTGATTGTTCTATGATTCCTGGCATGTATAAATTTTTGCCCTCTTTTATTACAGGCCTGCCGCGACGTCGGTTCCAGCACACCTCAACCAACTTATTTCCCCCTTTACAATTGTACTCTTGGTACGCTTCCTATACGGCCTTATTTGCCCCTCACACAAATGCAAAGGCTCGTTATAGAGGAAATGACATCATGTGTCAAAAGTTCAGGGACGCACGGCTCCCTGAACTTTTGACACAGATGTCATTTCCTCTATAACGATCCGCATGGAGCCGTCTGATCTGTGTTACAGACAGATCTCCTGCTGTGCTCACCAGTCAGGCACACTGAGAGGCAGCCTAGTGGATCTTTGGGAGGGCCCATTAGCTGTCTCTCACTGTGCCCGGCTGAACAAGGGGGAAATTAATTTTGTAACAGGGGCCCGCCAAGTGCCGTGGGGGGCCCTAACTGACTGAAGGCTGACTGGGTAGATTGTTTAACTCCCCAACCAAGCTGTTACTTTCCTGCACAGCGGACGGGCCCCCTAGAGCAGGCTTCCCCAAACTCCGGCCCTCCAGATGTTGCTGAACTACAACTCCCATGATTTTCAGCCTATCTAGTTCATTCATAGAATCATGGGAGTTTTAGTTCAGCAACATCTGGAGGGCCAGAGTTTGGGGAAGCCTGACCTAGAGCCTCAGGCCCTCGGTCAATGCTCAGTCCGCCCCTGCCTACCATACTCTTACCCCTAAATCTAATCTTACCCCAACCCTAACCCATTTAGCATAAACAAATGTTTGTGTTTTCTTCTGGCAACATTCCTGTTGGTGTCCTGTATCAGCTAGGTCCACTTTTCAAGGAGGGAAGGGTCTTTATAGACACATATGCAAGTACTCCTAGAGCCAGGTCAATAAGTGGCTCTATGTAAGGTGAGTAGTGCTGATATTATTTCTGTATGTCTTTAATCAAGGTCAGCTACACTATATTCTACCCCACTGTATTTTTTGAAGCTTGTTCCTGACACATCATAAAAGGCTCTATATTAAGTGAGTGTATTTACCTCACCTATTTCCCCCATTGTTCTCAATTTCAAACTGTATTACACTATAGTTGTGTGAGGGGCAAATAAGGCCGTATAGGAAGCGTACCAAGAGTAGCATAGTAAAGGGGGAAATAAGTCGGTTGAGGTGTGCCGGAACCGACGTCGCGGCAGGCCTGTAATAAAAGAGGGCCCACCCATGAGGTGTAATTAAAATATAGATAGAGGGAGTGGAGGGTGGGGGACATGCGAATCACTAAAATCACGAACGGGACGTTTAAAGATGAGTAGGTGGGGTTAAATAGGGTAACATGCCCCTCCCACAACTGCAGGACAAGCCTTTGCATTTGTGTGAGGGGCAAATAAGGCCGTATAGGAAGCGTACCAAGAGTACAATAGTAAAGGGGGAAATAAGTTGGTTGAGGTGTGCTGGAACCGACGTCGCGGCAGGCCTGTAATAAAAGAGGGCAAAAATGTATACATGCCAGGAATCATAGAACAATCAACAACTGTCAAGAAAACCTTAATTGCCTGATCAGTGTTACAGTGTTTTTTTTTTTTTTTAATTCTTTATTTTTGTTGTGCAATATGGGTTACAAACATGCCTGTTATGCCACGACAGCAGTCACTGGTTTATCAACGCAAACATTGTCATGACAAGATTGAGCTGCACATTTTTATAGGTAGATAGGTCTAATAGGTGAGTACGTGTGATCATTGTTAAAAGTATGCAAGTTGTTATTAGTTAGGCTTCTTAACATGCGATGTTGCTCTATGCTTGGTACACTTTAAGAAACATGCGATTTAAGGGAAACAAGCTTAGTCTAGTTATAGGGTTCAAACATCAGAAATACAGTTTAGTTCAAGCTTAAATTGTTAACATAGTGAGTTTTAGATATTATAGCGTGGTCGAACTAGTGTGGTTTAGCTCAAAGACATCGGGTAAACTTCACTGCAGAGCATAGTAACCGGTGGCACTAAGGTACAGCCTTCACATTGTGTGTTATGGTATGTTTAGGTTGTAGGCTGGCTAGTGTATGTCTAGTGTGAGTGGGTCTTGAGAGTAAGTGTTCAGGCAGAGGTGGATAGCCGGTGTCCCAGTTAACCTTAGGTTGGGCCTCTCTCCCATAGTGCCGGTCAGCCGATGCCACGTGTGGGCAAAGTATAGTCCTGTGCCAGTTGCTGGAGCTGCTTGCTCCACGTTCTGGGTGTGTAGAGGAGAGGAGTGACAGAGAGGGTTGTAGGTTCTCCTGGTGGGTATCTTGGGGTCCTGGCAGTGCCTTGTGCTGATCGGCGTTGTCGCTGACCTTTGCCAGTTCGCTGTGGCAGTGTAGTGGTATCTGCTAGTTTAGGCTCGGCAATCCACCGTCTACCCGGACTGTCTGGATGGGCCTTACCCCTCCTGAGTCTGCTTTGGGTTGTTGCTTTCCGACGGGGCTGCCCATGATGTTGTGCCGTGGGAGTCCCCTCATTTTTATGAGCTTTGTGCAGGCCTTCTGCAGTCGCGGGGTTGCTCCGTGTGGGCACTGTAGGGTTGGGCCGTGTCTTAAAAGTGGCCATATGGGGAGAGGGGTTTATCCCATCCTTCTTTTTGCCTTTATGCTGAGATCCCTGCAGCATACTGCCGGTTGAAGATTCTGCTTGTGGGGGCCACAGTAGAGCCTTCAGCTTCTTCCAGGTGGCCCTGAATATGCGGTCGTACCTGAGCTCCATCTCTGTCTCGATCGTGTGCACGGCATTGTAGGATGGGTCGACCGCCATCTTGTGGGCTCCGCCCGTGGCCCCTAGGCTGTGTGGTCCTGTCGCTTGGGCCTTGCGTGGCCGGTTAGTCACTTGAGCTAGGACCGGGATGTCCCCCGCCGATCCAGAGGGGGGGGGGGGGGGGCGGGGGCTCCGAGTATGTGTTCTCCTTGCCCTCGGTACAGTGTTCTTTTTAATCAAAAATTTTTATTATAAATGTAATGCAGCCCCTCTATCCACTTCAGCCCTTCTACTCCACTACCCACTGCAGCCCCCTACCCCCTGCTGCCCTTCTACACCCTGCTGCCCCCTACTTGCTGTTGCCCCTCTACCCTCTGCTGCCTCTCTGCCCATGTACTCCCTGCTGCCCCCCTACTCCATGCTGCCC
This sequence comes from Pelobates fuscus, assembly GCF_036172605.1. Classification (NCBI taxonomy): domain Eukaryota; kingdom Metazoa; phylum Chordata; class Amphibia; order Anura; family Pelobatidae; genus Pelobates; species Pelobates fuscus. The sequence continues at coordinate 245,459,807 of NC_086317.1, forward strand.
CCTTACTCCCTGCTGCCCCTCCACCCCTGTTTCTCTTCTACCCCCAGCAGTCCCTCTACCCTCCTACACCCACCAGAGCCCCTATATCCCCTACACCCACCACTATATACCCCCCACACCCACCAAAGCAAGTGCAGTTCAAATACCCCCTGTAGACCCTAAACCAACTACAATCCCTGCAGCCACTACACCCACTACAGTCCCTATACCCCCTACACCCACTGCAGTTTTTATTACCCCCTGCACACTCTAAAGCCCCTATACCCCATGCAGACCCTATACCCACTACAGCATCTTTACCGCATGCACAAACTACAGCCCATATTTTTCTTATAGCTCTTATACCCCACTACACATCCTGTAGCACATATACCCACTATAGTCTATATACACCATGCAAAAAAAAGTGCAGTAGATAAGTTGGCGCAAAAAATTAAGATAAAATATAAATAGGTTTGCAGCACCCACAATATACCTGTAGCGTTACTTACCTTATCCAGGGGACGGCCGCGGTCCTCTCTTCGAGCCGCGCGTGGTCCTGCTGCTGCACGAGCCGCGCGCGGCTCATCCGACGGCTGCAACAAGAAGGCGGGCAGTGACAGTGAGAAGCGGTCACGTGTCCTGCCTGAATCTAAGAGCGCGCCGCGAGTCTCGGGCGCGCTCTTAAAGAAACAGTGGGAGCCTAAATTGGAAAAAGGCTCCCATTGGCCCCTGTCATGTCACACTCCCCATACACTTACCTTTTTTCGGGTGTGGACATGACAGGAGCCAATCAAATTAATTTGATTGGCTCCTGTCATAGTATACTCACCTTTTTCCCTTAGTCCTTGCCCTATCATGGTTTCTGTTGCAGTTCCCTTTAGCGCTTGTTGTGTTCAGTTGTGTTCCTTCGTATTGACCTTGGCTTTGTTTCTGACTACGTTATCTCTTTATCCTTATCTGTTCTGTTTGCCGGCTTGCTGTTTACTGTGTACCAGACCCCGGCTAGTCCTAGTTTACGTTGTCTCTCTGTGCCCTTGACCTCGGATCGTTCCTGACTCTGTCTCCTCTCATATACGTCGAGTCCAGCCATTCTTAGGTCCGGTAGACGTATCTCTCCTCTGTTTTGTCTTTTGTCGAGTTGAATCTTGCGAGTTGGGGCATATTTTCGTTACATTACAATAGGGCCATCGACCCCGCAGATTTAGCTCAGCAAATGGCTTCTCATGAGGCAAGGTTTCTAGAGCAGGATCACCGTATGGATCAGATAGCTCAGGCTCTCCAGATGCTCTTGTCTAGAACTATTCCTGCAACCGCACCTAACCCTCCTACACCTCTTCTTCCCGAAGTATCCAATTTGCCTAATACTTCGCCCCATTTAACACCCCCTCCCAGGTATGGAGGGAAAGCTAAGACATGCAGAGGTTTCATTAATCAAATAGAATTCCACTTTGAGATGTATCCACGTTCCTTTCCCACTGATAGGTCTAAAGTGGGGGTTTCGATGCATCAACTTACTGACAAAGCACTTGAGTGGGCAAATCCTATTTAGGAGGCCAATGGACCTATGGTGCATAATTTCAACAGTTTTCTTACGGCTTTTCGTAGAACTTTTGACACAACGAAAAGGTCAAAGAATGCCGCAAGAGCATTAATGAGAATTAAACAGGGTTTTAGGTCTGTGGCTGACTATGCTATTCAGTTTCGTACCCTTGCTTTCACAGGTAGATTGGACCAATAATGGGTTAACTACTGCGTTCATGGAAGGTTTATATGACACTATATTGGATGAGGTAGCAGCGAGGAAGCTTCCTATTGCATTAGAGGACCTTATTGATTACCTCATTGATATAGATAATAGGATTCGTGACAGGCTCTATACTAAGAACAGGAATAGACGTTTTGTTACACCTATTAACCCCAGAATTGATAAACCTGAGAGTGTTAAAGTATCTGAGGAGGAACCCATGCAATTAGGGGTTGCCAAACTCTCTGATACTGAAAAATTACTTAGGAGAAGGGACGGACTCTGCCTATACTGTGGTAGGAGAGACCATATGGTAAAGGAATGTCCTTTGCTTCCGGAAAACTCTTGCACCTAAGACCTTATAGGGGACTGGCCTTGGGTGTGATATCTAAGTCTCCTAAATTGCCTCCTAACCGTTTGCTTCTCCCTGTTTCTCTTCATATGGGAGAGAGTTGTATAGCTGAAAGCATACTAGCCTTGGTTGATTCCGGGGCTGCTGAGAACTTCATAGACTCTGGTTTTGTTACGAAAAACAACATTCCCATCAGAGAGAGGGAGATACCCTTGGCCATTGAGGCCATAGATGGTAGACTTTTAAGTACTCCAGTTGTTACCCATGAAACTGTACCATTATTCATGTATACAGGGGTTTTACACTTTGAGACTGTTCAGTTCCAGGTTATCACCTCTCCCTCTTCTCATATCGTGTTAGGGTACCCATGGCTACGTTCTCACAATCCCATTTTCGACTGGGGGTCGGGGCAATTAAAATCATGGAGCAAAGCCTGCCACGAATCTTGTATGATTAAAGTCACCCCTTTACTTTCTATTAATGTTCCTACTACTCCTCCTTTGTCTACTGTTATACCTCCTCAGTACTTGTTTCTCAAGACTGTATTCGATAAAAGGGAGGCTGATAAATTGCCGCCTCACAGACCCTATGATTGTGCTATCGATTTATTGCCTGGCACTATACCTCCAAAGGGCACTGTGTACCCTTTATCTATTCAAGAAAACCGTATCATGGAGGAATATGTTAAGGAATCACTAGAAAAGGGGTTCTTCATTAGGAGATCCTCTTCTCCAGCTGGAGCGGGGTTCTTCTTCGTATCTAAGAAAGAAGGTGATTTAAGACCGTGTATCGATTATAGAGGTCTAAATAAAATCACTATCAAAAATGCATACCCTATACCTTTAATCACAGAATTGTTTGACAAGCTGAAACATGCTACTGTATTCACTAAATTGGACCTTAGAGGTGCATACAATTTAATACATATTAAGAAAGGCCACAAATGGAAGACTGCATTCAACACTAGATCCGGTCATTACGAGTATACTGTTATGCCATTTGGTCTTTGCAATGCCCCAGCAATATTTCAAGAATTCATTAATGACGTCTTAAGAGACTTTATTCACACATTTGTAATTGTATACTTGGACGACATACTAATATATTCTACAGATTTACACATTCATCACAGACATGTTACAACGGTCCTGAAGACCCTTCTTGCTAATGGTCTTTATTGTAAACTAGAAAAATATTTATTTGACCAATCCGAAGTCCAGTTTTTGGGGTATTTGATTTCCGCCAAAGGTTTTCGTATGGATCCCCAGAAGCTTTCTGCTGTCATAGAGTGGCCTCTACCACAAGGTTTGAAAGCCATTCAGCGTTTTCTTGGTTTCTCTAACTATTATAGACGTTTTATTAAGGGTTTTTCTTCTATTGTAGCGCCTATCACCCGTATGACAAAAAAGGGTGGTAATACTCGTGTCTGGTCTCCCGAGGCACTTCAGGCTTTCGACTTTCTTAAAACTACATTCGCCTCTGCACCTATTTTACAGCATCCTATCCCCTCACTGCCTTATATTCTTGAAGTTGATGCTTCTGATATCGGGGTAGGTGCTCTTTTGTCCCAAAGAGAGTCGCCTGAAAAGCCATTGCATCCTTGTGGCTTCTTTTCTAGACAAATGTCCAAAGCTGAAAAGAATTATGATGTGGGTAATCGAGAACTCCTTGCTATTATCTTAGCTCTTAAAGAATGGAGACACTTGTTAGAAGGAACTAAGGATCCTATCCTCATTTTTACGGATCACAAGAACCTATCCTACCTTGGTGAAGCTAAAAGATTATCTTCTAGGCAGGCTAGGTGGTCATTGTTTTTGTCCCGTTTCAATTATATTATCACCTATAGACCAGGTGATCGTAACATTAAAGCAGACGCTCTGTCCAGACAGTTCGAAACTGCTGACAAACAGGAGATTGATGTTACTCCTGTCATTCCCCCAGACAGGATAATAGCTACTACTATTTTGTCTTCATCCCTCTTGCAGGCCATACAGGCGAAACAAAGCATGGCACCTAGCGAGAGGCCTATTGATAAATTGTTTGTTGATGTTCCCGAGAGACGGGATATTCTGTCGTTATATCATGATACTAAGACTGCTGGACATCCTGGTATTTCCAAAACGATGTCAGCTGTTTCTCTGTATTTTTGGTGGGATTCCTTACGCAAGGATGTCACTGACTATATAGGTGCTTGTACTACTTGTGCCTGTATGAAATCTTCTCGTAGAGTTCCTTGTGGGCTTTTGCATCCGTTACCCGTCCCGAGAGACCTTGGTCTAACCTATCCATGGATTTTATTGTTGAATTACCCGCTTCGAATGGTTACACAGTTATCCTGATGATAGTAGATCGGTTTTCCAAAATGGCTCACTTTGTGCCTCTTCACAAGTTGCCCACATCCAGGGAACTAGCTATTATCTTCGCTAGAGAGGTATTATGGTTGCATGGTATTCCCGTATCTATTGTGTCCGATAGGGGTAGCCAATTTATTTCCAGGTTCTGGAAAGCCTTTTGTTCAGAAATGGGTATTTCTCTCTCATTTTCTTCCGCTTACCATCCCAAGTCTAATGGAGCTGCAGAACGTGCCAACCAGTCTCTGGAGCAGTACCTTCGTTGTTTTGTGTCCCACCATCAGAACAATTGGTCTGACCTTCTTCCCTGGGCTGAGTTTGCTCAGAATAACGCCACTCATGATTCTTCCGACAAAAGCCCTTTTTACGTTGTCTATGGCCAGCATCCCGTTGTTCGTCCAGCTGCATTCTCCTCACAGGGCATGCCAGTTCTGGATGAGCATTTGGCTGGTTTGCGTAATACTTGGGAGCAGGTTCAGCGTTCTTTGTTGGATTCCGCTGCTCGCCAGAAGGCTCAGGCTGACAAGCATCGCAGAGCGGCTCCTTCTTATGTTGTGGGGGACAGGGTTTTGCTTTCCACGCGGAATATTCGCCTACGGGTGCCTTCTATGAAATTGGCTCCCCGCTTCATTGGCCCTTATCGTATTCTACATAAGGTTAATCCTGTTTCATATGCCTTGGGTCTGCCTAAGAATCTGCGTATTCCTAATGTCTTTCACACCTCATTGTTGAAGCCTTACGTACGCAACCGCTATACCCGGCATACTCCTCCTCCCCCTCCTATCTCTGTGGAGCGTCATGAGGAATTCGAAGTTTCTGCTGTTCTTGACTCTCGTTTCCTTAGGGGTCGACTTCAGTACTTGGTACATTGGAAGGGCTATGAGCCTGAGGAGCGCAGTTGGATTTCTGCTGAAGCTGTTCACGCTCCCCGCCTTGTGCGTTCTTTCCATTCTCGTTTTCCTGCCAGACCTGGTCCTATCCGCCCGGAGGGCGTGTCCTCGGGGGGGGGGGGGGGTACTGTAGCGTTACTTACCTTATCCAGGGGCCGGCCGCGGTCCTCTCTTCGAGTGGCGCGCGGTCCTGCTGCTGCACGATCCGCGCGCGGCTCATCCGACGGCTGCAACAAGAAGGCGGGCAGTGACCGCGAGAAGCGGTCACGTGTCCCGCCTGAATCTAAGAGCGCGCCCCGAGTCTCGGGCGCGCTCTTAAAGAAACAGTGGGAGCCTAAATTGGAAAAAGGCTCCCATTGGCCCCTGTCATGCCACACTCCCCATACACTTACCTTTTGGGGGTGTGGATATGACAGGAGCCAATCAAATTAATTTAGAAGGTACTTATACTCACCTTTTTCCCTTAGTCCTTGCCCTATCGTGGTTTCTGTTGCAGTTCCCTTTAGCACTTGTTGTTTTCAGTTGTGTTCCTTTGTATTGACCTTGGCTTTGTTTCTGACTACGTTATCTCTTTATCCTTATCTGTTCTGTTTGCCGGCTTGCTGTTTACTGTGTACCAGACCCCGGCTAGTCCTAGTTTACGCTGTCTCTCTGTGCCCTTGACCTCGGATCGTTCCTGACTCTGTCTCCTCTCATATACGTCGAGTCCGGCCATTTTAAGGTCCGGTAGACGTATCTCCCCTCTGTGTTGTCTTTTGTCGAGTTGAATCCTGCGAGTTGGAGTATATTTTCGTTACATTACCTAGGTAATAAGGTACAGAAACAATCACAAAACAGAAAAGTGCTGGTGCGCATACATATGTACAGAACCCCTCAAGTGTTGAGAAGTATTTACAAACAGATGATACAGTGCAAGCAAGTGTGATCCCTTATAGGGTGTCTACAAGCCCAGGTGTATATGTGTATATACTTATAGCCTGTTACACTGTACAGTTGATATCTGTAGTTTAAGGAGACAAAAGTAGGGGGGAGGGAACAGAGAAAGCACTCCTAGTGCAATACAATTATTAAAATTTAAACTAAAATAAACTGTATCTTTAAGAATGCAACTCACAAATGTAGAGTGGTATGAGCCCCACTCTAAGCTATCTTGCCCAGGGAGGATCAGCCCCTTGGGTACGTGGGATCTGATAAATGCTCCTGTGACTCCAGTGTGAGGCAAAAAACATTTATTAAAAATAAAAACAACTGATAGTCAAATAATAAAAAGCACAGTCCAGCTGCAGCTCACCACACCATGGGGAGTTTGATAACAGTTCAGTGTAATCTCTCTCCTTCTGGGGCCGGTCCTGCTGGCTGGTGTGTGTGTATTCAGTTCACTTCCTCGTATCCTGATACCAGGTCACGTGACGCGTTTCGTCCCGCCTCTTGGGACTCTCTCAAACGAGCAATATCTCCTCCCACTGGAGATCCTCTTTTTTTTAGGAGTCCCAAAGCCATGATCCAATCGGCTTGTAGCTCTCCAAAGTTGCACACTGTGGCGAAACCAACCTCGCCACTGGGCCCTGGAGAAGCCTGTTTGCTAGCCTCCTACCTGCTGACTATGGCCCCTGGGTTATTTGGGGCATATTGTACTGTATATTGCTGCTACTGGCCCTTTTAACAGCATCTATGGACATATTGGGACTTTTGGGACTACTGTCCCTTTAAGACTGTGATACATATGCTAGTGTACTGCCTGTAATATTATATGTGTGTTAAGTTTAACCTGGGTGATATGTATGCAGCATTCATCTGATTGTTCGGTAGAATCACTCCATTTATTATATTGAGTGAAACTACCGAACAACCAGACCACCCAGGAATAAGTGTGCCTCCAATTACAGTTTGCAACAATGTTGCAAACAGGTAATTGGCAATCTATGTAATGTATTCTTTGTCCTCTGGGTGGCCGCCATTCGGGAAACAAACACGTGGCGGCGGCCATCTTAAACTACCGAACAGCGGTGTTTTGCCGTCGAGTGTCTGGAACTAAAATCGGACACTTGACTAGGCAAACACCGCTGAGACCTCCATACTTCCAGAAATTCGTATGGAAACTACCGAATGACCCGCCGTTCGGTAGAAAGAACCCCACAAACAAGGGAATTCATTCAAACCCTCTCCAGGCTCTATAACACAGGCAATTCGCCTGTTTTCATTCCCTTGTTTGTGACCGACCGCAGGGCCAAAATGCATGGAACTGTTTTCGGATACTTTACCCATGCGGTCGGTCAAATCTTTGGAACCCCATATCTCACGAACCATTCATCCGAATTACTTGAATTTTGGATATGTTGTCCCCCTGAATAAGGGCTATCCAGCGATGCTGGATTTAAAGGTGTACCCCCGGGTTTTGGAGTACATCCAGAACTTGGCTGAAAAAGTGTACCGGATAATTGGGTTTAATGTTATCTGAGGGGAGGGGATGTGTGGGCTGAACCATGTATGTGATTGGTTATTTTAGGCCTCCCCCTGGGTGTGGCCTGTATGTGTATTATTGTAATAAAAGCCAGGCTGGATGAGACAGTCGAGAGTTCCTGTTTTACCCTCAAAGTGATGTGTCGTCTCATTATTGGGGGAAGGATTGATTGCATGCTGTTCCAGTTGACTGCTAGGAGTACAAGCCTATTCGTATGGTTCCTATTCAATGGTCTACAGCATTCATATGCTTGGGAGAATTTAAAAGGTTTCTCGGATTCGGTGATTGTGGTGTCTGCCAGAGTGCTTGGAGTCCTCAGGAAGCACTAGGAGCATCCTTTAACGGAGGTACTCAGTCGGGGTGCCAGGCGATCCGTTACACACACATTGTCCATAATTACTTAAAATCCAAATAAAACATTTATTCACAATCTGTGTGGTTTTTTTTTGTGTTTTTTTTGTTTTTTTTTTAAACAAACACGCATTTAAAAATTTCAATATCCAATATAAAAGGATCATCATGCATACAGATTTAGATATAACTTGTGTGTACACAACATTTCCCAAGCACAGAAACTTGTAAACATTTGTTGGATACCCAGATAATCACATTAAACATATCCAGGGAAAAGGGGAAGATCAGCTAACTTAAATCTTTATATGATATTAACCTTACATTGGCAAGAATATCCGTTTAATGGTATCTACAAGCATATAGATTAGAAAATATATAAAAAAAGGTGCCTATACAGATAATAACACAGTCTTAAAAAAATCTATACATCGTTTACCAAAGATATGAATATACAGAAACCTTGATTGGGATCCCACAGGTGAATTAGCGGTGGATAGGAGGTATACAAAAAAGACTAGATAAAATGGCAAAAGTAAAAAATAGTAAAAAAAAAAAAAATCTATAAAAATAGTAAGAATACTAAAATAAATAAATATATATATATATATATATATATATATATATATATATATATATATATATATATATATATATATATATATATAGGAAACATGGGGGGATGGTTGCACTCACCTAAACATGCCTAAATGGGGTGCTGCTGGGGGCCATATTATACAATAAACAATACACAAGATCCAGCGCACTCTCCTATCCACTAAACAGCAACTTCAATGTTGACAGATTTTATTAGTTTGTAAAAGTTTTTTTTTAAAAACACCTAATCTAGGCAAAAATAATGGGGATTTAGTTACATTATATGATCATACATTGCATAAGCCTGCCACAACGTCAATGTACCCCATCTTTGGCAGGTCCTACTCTCACAGTCTAATGTCTGCTCTTATGAGATTAACCACTTACTTGGGAAAAAATTCCATCTGAGGCTCTCTGCAGTACAAGGCTAAATAGGGACCTGAGATGAGGCACCTGTAACAGGGAGGGGTGCAAAACCAAGGAGTTGGCTAGACTCCCAAATATATATAGGAAACATGGGGGGATGGTTGCACTCACCTAAACATGCCTAAATGGGGTGCTGCTGGGGGCCATATTATACAATAAACAATACACAAGATCCAGCGCACTCTCCTATCCAGAAAGTTTGTGTTTGTCTCTGTATTAGGCAGTGTGTACGTATGTATTTGGTTGTTGTGTGTGTGTAATTTGGGCATGTATTAGGCAGTGTATTTGTGTATGTGTGTGTGTGTGTGTGTGTGTGCATGTATGTATGTATTAGGCAATTTATGTTAATGAGTTATTAGGTGTAGCAAAGGGGGGAGCAGAATAAAAAGAAGGGGACAATGTGTATCAGCAGCACCTTGTGGTACCTTGTCTGCACTGCCAATATGAGGGATCCCCCTGCACTGCTTGCAAAGCTTCTCTTGTATTGATGCTAGGAGGTGAGATGCAATGTCACACCAGCTACAGCATCAGCATGGAGATGCAGGGAGCTGTGCATTTAGTGCACAATGAGATCCCAGTTGCTATAGTGCATAATAATTTAGAGACAGGGTACAAGACCTCAATCACATACTTAACTGGAAGGCCATTATATACCCCCTTTGCAGGTGACCACCGGTGTGTGTATATGAGGAGTTTTTGAATAGCAATGTCACTTTTATTATAATCTTCATTTAGCACATATTGATTTGCATTGTGAGTATATTCATCCAAGCACTAACACTTTAATTGTTTAGTTTTTAACTGCTTTTATCACATTAATTTTGTATACTCACAATGCTCTTAATACACTTTAGCTTATTAAGCACTATTTGATTTGTCTTCCACATTTGGAGTTAGTGTAGGACCCACTGATATTGGGGTGTTGTGAAGTAGTGGTCGGCTTAACACAATATGGCAATATGGTGGAACCGAATCCCCATATTTGTTTTTTTAGATAGGCAAATTTTAGTAGCCTGAAAAGATTATTAGTCTATTATTATGTGTGCAGCGTAATTTAATTTATATCATTATATACACTCAGGGCCACCATCAGGGTATAACAACCATAGCAGTTTTTATGGGCCCGGCGGTCCTGGGGGGCTCGGACTGTCCCCACATTACAAATGTGCACATATATATAGCGATTACCGCTATATATATGTGCATCTTTGGGTCCCTGGATACCTGTACACTGAAGGGGGTCCAGCACACTCCATGTTCACTTCCCAGATGCTCTGCTTGTCTGTAAGATTTGTGAGCGCCACAGTCATCAGAGCAGTGCCACAAGTTACCACGGCAACGCTCTGCATGGCTTGCGAGAGTTAGATAGAGAAGAGCATCTGAGAAGTGAAGTGTGCTGGGCCCCCTGCAGTGTACAGGTAGCCAGGGGCCCGCACCATGCCACCGGACCACCAGGGAATGTGATCTCCCCCGTCTCTGGACACAGGTAAGGAATACAATAAAATGTATTACAATTAATGAAAAAAACAATACTGTAGGCTCCCCCCCCCCCCCACATTATGCAGCCCCATACATTTATACATTCTATACACTATATTGCAACATTTACACACACTACACCCTTACAGAAACACACACTCTGCAGTTACTATTAACGCACTACATAAATACACACTCTGCATTCACTACGCACACTACATCCTTACAAAAAACACACACCCTGGGGTCGGGGCCTGACCGCCAAGCTGGAAAGCTGCACGGTCCACAAGCTCCCCAGCACTTTAACTCAAACCGCAATTTATCTAGTTTTTCACACTGACTTTTCGCTCCAGCGGGTGATAGTCTGGGAGTAGAAGCCCCTGTGCACCTCCAACTGAAATCCAAACCCAGATATGCACGTAGAGATTGCTGTCTGACGGGCAAAACTTGAGGCCTGGTGTGGGGAGTTGACGGGAGAAGTGGCCGGTCTTCCGTTTCCTGAGTAACAGTCAGGGCCGGCCTTAAGCCCTGTGCGAAATATCTTCACAGCGCCTCCCCCCACCCCCATCATACCCCTTTATCCATGTACAGTGTATGTCAATAGGTGTGTAGTGTTTTTATATAGGATTTATTAAATTAATAATTATTTAAAAACAAAAACGATTCCCCCTTCCCTGTTGTTACCTTGCAGGGAGGTGGGCATGCTGAACTCTGGTGATCCAGTATGCTGGGAATCTGGTCTGTGCCTCCACCGGGTGCAAGACCATAAGTAACTTTCTTGTGAGCTCAGGCACTTACAGTGTCAGAGCTTTCCTGTAGTAATCCGTGGCAACATTCTGATTGGCCGGAGCTCGGAGGACAGCTACATATTGCATTTTGTATGAAAGAGCTCTGATGTAGTGTGTGGTGTCTGTGTGTGATAGGAGTGATTGCTGTGTGTGATATGTATGCTATGTGTTGGCTGTGAGTAATATTTGATTGCAAATTCCTGTCCTAATGTGTTTTACACCCCACCTCCTATAGAATGTAAGCTCGATTGAGCAGGGTCCTCTTCAACCTATTGTTCCTGTAAGCTTATTTGTAATTGTCCTATTTATAGTTAAATCCCCTCTCATAATATTGTAAAGCGCTACGGAATCTGTTGGCGCTATATATATGGCAATAATAATAATAATAATATTTGTAATTGTTGTATTGACTGTGTGTAATATATGTGTGTATTGGATGTGTGTGATATGAAGAGCAGAGGTCGTGTACTGGTAGGTGGGGAGCAGGAGACACAGTGGTGGTAGGTGGGGGTGCAAGGGGCACAATTGTGGTGTATTGGTAAGTTGGGGAACAGGGGCACAGTAGTGGTAGGTGGGGGAGCATAGGTAGTGTTGTGGATCAAATCAAAGGTTTCATTATTTGAATATCTGCCCCTGTCCAAATTATTGATATTTAAGCGTGCCGCTTCCTAAAGTAATTCACACCAGACACGAGGTTTCAAGTTGATGAAAAACTCAGGAATGTTTAATTAGGGGGCGTGGAGCCCCTTATTAAGCAGTAATACATCATATGCATAATTATAGATAACAGAGAAAATACATCAACAATTGGTTAGGTGTTAAGTGGTTCATCTAATGCACATCCTACAGGGTGTGATGTCACTGTCATCATGCAGTTATCCTCCACATTCCAGTGCCATCTTGTTAATTGGGTGGTTACTCGATGGGAGGGGGGAGCAGGGTAGGAGGGGGGGGGGATAGAGGGGGAGCAGTTACTGAACACAGGAGGGGAGGGGTTGGAGGGGAAGCAGTTACTCTAGCAGCCAGTTTGGGCAGTTAATGAACACAGATGCATAGAGTAAATAGGCATTTTACTAAAGTTAATATTCTGTCCACAACAGTAGTGTAGTGGTAGGTTGGGAGCTGGGGGATCAGTGGAGGAGGGTGGGGGAGCAGCGGTAGTGTAGTGGTAGCTGGGGGAGCAGGGGGCACAGTGGGTAGCTGGGAAAGCAGGGGCACAGTGGGTAGGTGGGGGAGAGGGAGCACAGTGGTGGTATCTGGTGGAGCAGGGGCAGTGTAGTGGTAGGTTAGGGAGCAGGGGCACATTGGTGGTAGGTGGGGGAGCAGAGGTAGTGTAGTGGTGGGTGGGGGAGCAGGGGGCACAGTGGGGAAGCATGGGTAGTGTAGTAGTAGGTAGGAGAGCAGGGGCACAGTGGGTAACTGGAGGAGCTGGGGCACAGAAGGTAGCTGTGGAGAGGGGGCACAGTGGAAGTAACTGGGGAGAGAGGACACAGTGGTGGTAGCTGGGGGGAGGGGGCACATTGGTGGTATCTGGGGAAGCAAGGGGCACAGTGGGTAAGAGCAACTCTGAGCAGCACTGGAGTGATCCAAGGCGTCAGCAGTCCCAAGTATTCTGCACACGGTTAGCAAACCGCAGCAAACTGGAGAATGGAGGGAGCAGCATATCCCACAGAATTGCGACTACAGCACCCACTACTCACATCACGCGCCTACCTCTACTAAGGGCTCTTCGGAGGAGGGCCCTGACAGGTCACCCACATTGGCGGGAGTCAGCAAGAGGAGTCCGACGGCGCCATCATCAGAACCGCACTAAAGTAAAACACAATAGCCCACCTGGATAGGACTCAGTTAGGGTCTGGAGATGGGAGGGTAAAACTACATTTGGTGCCCAGTCACTCCCACTCAGAAGATTACCACTCAGCCTGCACTGAAGCAGCCGGTTCAAGGGCCTCAGGACGAGCTTCTATCCTGCAAAGGAACGTTTGAGTCTGGTGCTGTGGGCTATGGAGTACAGTCATGTAGAATTCGAATCACCCATGTTACCGGAGCGGTGTCCATTATATGTGGTGTATTGGCTGAATCTCTGACTGCATCTCACTGCTCACATAGCAGCTGCTATCAACTTTCATGTGGGTAGATGTCGGTTTACTTTTGCTCCCTCTGTTTTATCTCCACCTAATGTCCCCATAACATTCAGCACTCGGTGATATCACTTGTGGTATATTTAAGCTTGCCACTTAAGCTAGGAGCTGTTGTCTTTTCGTTTATTTTCTACTACTCATGCCGAATAGTGTGTTATACAGTACTGCTTCAGGGGACATCTCCCTCTTTATAGCATGTCTTAGAACTGATTTAATCTTAATATTCATGCACCATACACTGCTTCTGCCCTATAGAATATCCTGAGACTTGAAGAGTCCCTTAACATAAGCACTACACTCTCATTACTCTCATAATTTATACAACAGCTTGACCACTCTTGTAATTTTATTATACCTTAAGATACCTATTAAGCGACTCACTCCTGTCTGCCTAACCAGTTTTCTTTTTAATTTACACGTGAGGCATTGATTAGTTTGTTTATTCTTGTTAAGAAAAAAAAAAGGTGCACTTATCTCATTCCATGGCAATGTATTTTCCTGTAAGTTAATGCAATGCTTGTCAACACTGTCGTGGCTTTTCTTTGCACAGTAAAAATAAAAGATGTGTTTAAAAAAAAAAAAACACACACACGCTTCAGTCACTATACACACACTACATAAACACACACTCTGCATTCACCACACACACACTAAATCCTTACACAAACACGCACTCTTTATTCACTACATACACTACATCCTTTCACAAACACACACTCTGCATACACTACATCCTTACACAAACACACACTCTGCATTCACTACACACACACTACATCCTCACACAAACACACTCTCTGCAGTCACTATACACATACTACATTTTTACAAAACACACAATCTGCAGTCACTATACACACACTACATTCCTACACAAACACACACTCTGCATTCACTACACACACCTCATCCTTACACAAACACACACTCTGCAGTAACTATACACATACTAAAAAGATAAAATTTTTAATTTAAAATATTAACCCGGGTATTTCAAATTGTATAACACTCCGGATGCCTATAAGTATTAATAAAACAACATAGTGCAAATCATAAAAAAGGATGTATACAGGAAAGTATATATGCAGAACACTCACAAACGGGGAGCTATTAGACCTAGCTCCGGTGTGGATAGCCTCCGGGTCCGTTAAGGCGACCCACCCATGTTGAAGATAGGTGTCCAATCAAACATGGAGCCCCTATGCCTCTGTAGTAGCGTATTGTGCAGTTTGGGACTGCACTCCCCCTTTGTAAACAAGCAACTCGTGATACCGCAAACCAGAAAAAAAAGTAACAAATTAATTAGTTTACGATTAAAAACAAATAAATAAAACAAGGAACAATTTCCATATAAAATACCGGAACACGTTTCACTACTAAACGTAGCTTCCTTAGCCGGGTATGCTGTGTATTGATCCCTGGTTCGTCGATATATATGCTTATATACCGTCTTAATTAGGGAATGGCCATCTGGTGTTTCTGCTCCTTAACGTAATTACCAAACCTAGGTAACAGTTCAAGCCTCTGTATAATGATGGATACTCACCACGGCGGACGCTCTCACCTTGATCTCCTTCGTGTTGCAAATCTTTTTCAATCTTGTATTACTTCCTTAAGTTCCAAACCTCTTACTGGAGTGAGGATGTCGTCATGCCTTTAGGTTACGTTTTCATTCCTTGAATGAACGATCTTTATTCAACATTTATCGTTTTTAGAAAATCTTTCTTAGAAATAGTCTTGAATCCCAAATTATAGTCCAACATAATGAATATGTAACGAATAGAGCGCCATAATGTTTACTCTAAAGATGTTCAGACGGTATACAAATAAAAACTGTGGAGAAAAGTGTGGAGGATTTTATATTGTAGTATAGTGCTAAAAAACTTCCCTAATAGCATAAGAAAAAATTGTATAAAAAACATTTTTTTTTAAAAAAAAACTGAGGTAAAGAACTTAAATATATAAATAATTAAATGATTAAGAACCAATATATAGTTTAACTTCTAAAAAATTACATAATTCAAAGTCTGAATTAAGTCCGTGCGGGATGATGGTATTCATTGTAAAAATCCACTCCATCTTGGTTCTTCCCATTTTTTGCATAAAATCTCCTCCTCTCCAGTTTTTTTCTACTTATTTCAAGCCCAAAAAAGATAAACCTTTTGGATCCTGATTATGAAATTTAAAAAAAATGACTAGAGATGCTATGATTGTCAAACTCTTTTTGAATGTTGCGAATATGTTCTCCAATCCTAACGTGTAATAGTCTGGTGGTACGACCTATATATTTTAAGCCACAAGGACATTTTAAAAGATAAAAAATGTTTTTAGAGTAACAGGTTATAAAATCCTTTACGGGTATTGATTCTCCATCCTTAATGTGAATATTATAGTGATGATCCTTCTAACATTCCCTGATTTCTTACAGGCTGTGCACTGTCCACAGCCGTAGAAACCTTTTTCGTTGTTGAAAATTGTGGAAAGATTATTTTTTTCATTAACTATTCACCAAGGAAATCCTCTTTCATAATTTTATTGTCTTTGATTGTATAGTATAACATATCCTTTCTTTCTTTATTTTTTATTTCTAATCTTGATGGTTCTAACTTATTTTCTTTGTACCCTTTATCTAAAAATATTTTTTTAGTTTTCAATGATTGATCCTCATAGGTTTCTAAGTTAGTACAATTCAGTCGGATCCTTAAAAACTGTCCCCTTGGAGCATTTTCCAGCCAAGGGGCATTGTGGCAACTTATACGTTCAATAAAACTATTACAATCTACTGGTTTAAAAGGTTTTTTAGTCTGTATGACCCCGTCGTGAATATAAATAAATTGACAAAGACCTTTTGGGGTCGAAACGTTGCTGTTGTGGTTCTTAATAAAGTGCCTGTCTTGAACAAAGGAGTGCCTGGACCCCTATTATTTTACATTTTGTGAATATAAATATTGAGATCCAAGAAAACAACTTCCTTCTGGCTCCAGGTACTGGTTACTCTTATTCCCCATGTTTTATCATTTAAAAAATTAAAAAATTCTTCCAACCTTTCCACATTTCCCTTCCAAATACAAAGGATATTGTCAATGTAACGGCCATAGGAGACCAAGTCTTCCCCCCCCCAGCCATGGTGGCCATAGATATAAGTATCCTCCCAGTATGCCATGAAAAGATTGGCCGTCCCATTGACCTGTAAAAATAATTCCTCTCTAAACCAGAAGAAAGAATTTTTTTCATTAAGTTAATACCTTCAAAATATAGTTGATTTGAGGAGATAAAAATTATGTGGATTTATTTAGGAAATGTTCTACTGCCTTACATCCATATTCCATAAACGTCCCCATTTATATCCATGTAAAAGTTTTAAAACAGATATGGTATCCTTAAAGTGTGATCTGGTTTTTGTATGAATGGTTGCAATAGAACATCAATATACTGTACACATCCCAGGCTGCACTAGAAATGTAGAAATGTACAAGTTTGTGCCTAGACACTATGTCAGCGCCTACAAAAAACGAGCAAACTTGTTTAAGTATCTGCGAGGGTCTTAAGCGCAGACCTATGATTCAACCTGTTTACTTAAAACATAAAAATTGTGCAGTTCTTAACTTACCATGACACTGTATTAGCTTGTGATCTTGCAATATGCTTGTCAATGCTGTCGTGGCATCACAAGCCTGTATGTGCACTAAGAAAATGAAGAATTAAAAAAAAAATTGTTAAGATCTTTACTGGGAGCAAACTTAAGTCCTTTATTTAGAACTGTTTTATGATGTACATTTAGATATTTATCTCTAAGATTGAAAATTCCTTTTGATTAATATTCTAAAGGTAATAATTGCCTTTTCATAAGCGCTACACTTTTTATCTTGTTACTACTTGCTGGTGTTATTTCGGAAAGGTTACACAAAGGCTAGTACCTACCATTTTTTATTTTTATCTGTATTCCTATACTTTTTCGTTAGAGGTACACAGCTGCTAGTAAGAATATGTCTCTATTTGATAAAAGGAAAAATACTTATATCAATATTAATGTAGAATTGGCCTATTGGACAGATAAATTAGAAACAAAGAATACAGGAGAAATATTTGAAATCAGTAACCAGTAACCGGTAGTTAAATTAATGCAGAAATAAATAAAGATAAAATGTGATGCAGCCACCTTCGAGAAGTATATTAATGAAAAAATAACCCAGAGATGACTTAGATATTTTAAAATACCAATGTTTGATAGAGATGTGAGTGGTTTTAGGAAGGAATGCAATAATATGTTGGAAGGTTTTTCATTTACTAGTATGAATTTAATAATCAGAAGGAGAAAGGAAAATTGTTAAAGAGATAGATATAGAAATTAACAAATACCAGGACATTTTGTTAAACACGCTCAACTAGCAACAGTTTGAAGACACTACCTTCCAGAGAAAAATCTTGATACATTGGAGAGAGATGTTATAGAAGTCAAATAGAGGAAATACCTTAGAAATACCTGAGACTATAGACTCAAACAAGTTAGATCTTTTTCAAATAGAGACAAACAAGAAAAAAACTTTATCCCAGACAAAAGATACACATCTACCCTATCTGGACATAATAAGACCCCATATAGATACAAAAGGTATGAAATCCCAAGGATATATAAAAATTATCCCACCCAGAATCATAATCCTAATAGAACATCCTATAATGATTTTAGAAACAAAAAAGACTCACATAGGAGGAAAGATAGTAATACTTACCCTCAAGGTAGAGTTTTGGGAGATGACGTATATAAAAAAATAGGAAGGAGTCGAATAGAGAGCAATATAAAAACTTCACAAGATGCCCCATAACAAATCCACATCCAAGAAAAGATCTAATTAAATTACATAACCGTTATGAAATCTTAGATAACCATAGAGATGAGAAGGTTTTTGGCAGAGCAGAGCCAAAGGGAGGTACAAGAGAGACCAAGAGATAGACCCTCCCACCCATACAAAAAAAAGGAGAATATCAGGTGAAGAGATACGAGAGGAGGTGGACTCATGCAGCATATGAAGAAAGGAATGATACTGTAAATATCATCAAAAGGAATTTTTAATTTTAGCGATAAAGACCTAAATTAAGGACTTAAGTTTGGTCCCAGTAAAGAGCTTAACCATTTTGAAATGTACATAGACCTGAACAGATTCAAGAGAAACCTCTGTTTGAAAAAAAGGTTTTATGTAATAAATCCTATTGAGAGAGAAAAAGTAGAAAACAGATCTAAACAGTATTCTATATGAACATTGTCCCTTGTTTTATTTATTTGTTTTTAATCGTATACTAATACATTTGTTACTTTTTATCCTGGTTTGCGGTATCAAAAGCTGCTTGTTTACAAAGGGGGAGTGCAGTCCTAAACTGCACAATACGCTACTACAGAGCCATAGGGGCTCCATGTTTGACTGGACACCTATCTTCCATATAGGTGGGTCGCCTTAATGGACCTGCAGGCTATCCACACCAGAGCTAGGTCTAATAGCACCCCGTTTGTGAGTGTTCTGTATACAGGTGATACTCGAAAAATTAGAATATTACATGCAATCAATAACACAAGGAGTGTACATAGAACAATATCGGACCTCTGAAAAGTATAAGCATGCATATGGACTCAGTACTTGGTTTGGGCCCCTTTTGCAGCAATTACTGCCTCAATGCGGCGTGGCATGGAAGCTATCAGCCTGTGGCACTGCTGAGGTGTTATGGAAGACCAGGATGCATCAATAGCGGCCTTCAGCTCTTCTGCATTGTTCGGTCTCATGTCTCTCATCTTTCTCTTGGCAATGCCCCATAGATTCTCTATGGGGTTCAGGTCAGGTGAGTTTGCTGACCAATCAAGCACAGTAATCCCACGGTCATTGAACCAGGCTTTGGTGATTTTGGCAGTGTGGGCAGGTGCCAAGTCCTGCTGGAAAATGAAGTCAGCATCCCCATAAAGCTCGTCTGCGGAATGAAGCATGAAGTGCTCCAAAATCTCCTGGTAGACGGCTGCGTTGACCCTGGACTTAATGAAGCACAGTGGACCAACACCAGCAGATGACATGGCTCTCCAAATCAACACAGACTGTGGAAACTTCACACTGGACTTCAAGCATCTTGCAGTGTGTGCCTCTCCATTCTTCCTCCAGACTCTGGGTCCTTAGTTTCCAAATGAGACGCAAAAGTTGCTCTCATCAACAGACCAGGCCTGTTTTTCTTTAGCCCAGGTAAGACGCTTCTGACTTTTTTTGTTGTTCATGAGCGGCTTGACAAGTGGAATACGACATCTGAAGCCCATGTCCAGGATCCGTCTGTGTGTGGTGGCTCTTGATGCACTGACTCCAGCCTCAGTCCACTCCTTGTTAAATCCTCTCTAGGCTGCGGTCATCCCTGCTGCTTGTGCACCTTTTTCTTCCACACTTTTCCCTTCCACATAACTTTCTATTAATGTGCTTTGATACAGCACTTTGGGAACATCCAACTTCCTTTGCAATTACCTTTTGAGGCTTTCCCCCCTTATGGAGGGTGTCAATGATGGTTTTCTGAACAACTGTCAGGTCAGCAGTCTTCCCCATGATTGTGATTCCTACTGAACCAGACTGAGAGACCATTTAAAGGCAGAAACCCTTTGCAGGTGTTATGGCTTACTTAGCTGATTAGAGTGGGACACTGTGAGCCTAGAATATTGCACCTTTTCACAATATTCTAATTTACTGAGATTGTGGATTTGGGGTTTTCATGAGCTGTAAGCAATAATCATCGCACTTATGGCAAATCACGGCTTGAACTATCTTGCTTTGCATGTAATGCGTCTATCTCATATACTGTTTTAGTTTCCCCTTTTACGTTGCATTACTGAAATAAAAGAACTTTTGCACAATGTTCTAATTTTTGGAGTATCACCTGTATATACTTTCCTGTGTACATCCTTTGTTTTTTATGATTTGTACTATGTTGTATTATTAATACTAATATGCATCCGGAGTGTTATACAATTTGGAGAACCCAGGTTAATATCTTAAAGGTAATAATTGCCTTTTCATGAGCGCTACCCTTTTTATCTTTTTACTACTTGTTGGTGTTATTTCGGAAAGGTTACACTTATTGGTGTTTAGCTGCTATTTGTTAATATTTTCTTTGGAATATTCAATCCATCTTAATAATTTCTCTAAAAGCACTAGTACCTACCATTCTTTCTTTTTAACTATACACATATTAATTTTTTATACAAACACACACCCTGCAGTCACAATGCACACACTACATTCTTACACAAATGCACTCTCTGCAGTCACTATACACACACTACATCCTTACACAAACACACTCTCTGCAGTCACTATACACACACTACATTCTTACACAAACACACACTCTTCTGTCACTATACACACACTACATTATTATAGAAACACACACTCTGCAGTCACTATACACACTACATTCTTACACAAACACACACTCTGCAGTCACTATACACACACACTACATTCTTACACAAACACACTCTCTGCAGTCACTATACACACACTACATTCTTACACAAACACACTCTCTGCAGTCACTATACACACACTACATTCTTACACAAACACACTCTCTGCAGTCACTATACACACACTACATTCTTACACAAACACACTCTCTGCAGTCACTATACACACACTACATTCTTACACAAACACACTCTCTGCAGTCACTATACACACACTACATCCTTACACAAACACACACTCTGCATCTAATACACACAAACACTACATATATTACCTAAATGTATAATCTGCATCCACGATACACACTGTATCCAAAACACACATACCTCATCCACTTTACATGTTCTACATCCAGTATACACACACCACATTCACTACACACACACACTTGATCCTTGTGGGTAGACTCAGGGGCAAGCCCTGTGGGTGGTCTCGGGTGTGGCCCTGTGGGCGGACTGGGGACGGACAGCAGGGGCCCAGAACTTAAGCTGTGTCAGGGGCCCCAAAATATCTGATGACAGCCCTGTATACACTGATGGGTGTAATTCAAACACTACAGAAACCAAAATAATTATGACTGCACTGGCACCAGCACACATTTGATCATAATCTATGTTTTTATTGAAAATTCTGCTTGTACAATGTGTAGATTGAATTTGATAATTTTTTTTTTACTAATATTTAAATATGGTTTACAATGACTGCATTCACCTGCAAGAGAGATTTACCTGAATTTGATCTGCAAAGCGGTGAAAACTTGTATATGTGGAGTAGTTACCAAAGGAATGTTCCTGCTGATTGCATTGGTTTCCAATGGGATTTTTTTCTTGTTACCCCAGATGAAAGTACAAATTTCCTTGTACCTGAAAAAATAAGGAAGGATTATCTTCTTTTTTTTTTATATTACAATTCTTCAGTATGCCTCTTTCTTAAATCCTCGGATTGTGTCCTAATTGGCTTAATAAGATTCATAGATGTCTCTAAATAATACATTTATGTTTGTCGGCATATGCCTGTTTGTGGCTGCATCATAAATCTATAACTTGCTCTGTAAATCATTCCTTTATTTTAAAATAATATAGTAGTAACACGTAATTAACCTCTTTACAGCAGATAGCATTAAAGCACTGCCATGATGTAGTAGGATTTGCATTACTTCCTGTTATAAAGAGGTTAAACATATTTATCCCCGGAACAATTATCAAGAACATTATATAGCAATTTTCATAGCAATTGTTCCAAATTTAGCACTTTGCAACAAATGTGCTGCTCATTTGCCTTGATAAAACACTAAGACTTAGTAACCTAATGTTGCAGCTTCCTCCCCCACTTGCCAATTTTTGTTCACATAGCAATATGCTAATTCACTGGAAATAATTTATAACATCTGGAAAGTAATAAAGAGGTGGGAGAAAGGACTTTGAATGTGAACAGAACCCAGTTATTATGTTATATTGCTAGCTGTGCAAAAAGCTATTTGTGTGTCTGCAAGTGAAGCCCAAAGTGAATGATTGGCATTGGAAGATACATCATTTATTGTGGGAAATAGGGAGAATGGGAAGGGATATGTGCAGATTGAGGGTAATTGGAAACCGGTAACATGATAAAAAAAAAAATGAAATAACCTTGTACACTGAAAGACTAACGGGGAAAAGCAATATACAAGCTTTGCAGAGATACAGAGCAAAAACAAGACTTTAAAATGGCGGAAACAGAGCTAACCAAATAGAGATGGGCTCAATAAATCTTTATTATAGTTAATAAACCACTATAAGACCCATCCGCCTGACCAGAAATAAAACAATGCAGGAACATATTACAGGATGCTAATAATATTGGAACATGGACGCTGATGGAATTTACATCTGCGAATTACCCAAGCAGAAAAAGTAATGCAAGGAAACGGTAGAAGGCATCCTAAATCAATTCAAGAAGAAAAAGGGGCACTTACATTGAAAATATTTTCAATATCATGAGGGATTAACGCGTGTCTGCAAACTGAGTTAATAAAGCATATCAAACAATGTACAGGCTTAGCCTATATTCTAATGGACAACACAAAGACAAGGTAATAATGGAATAATCATTGTGTACCACAATGTGACTAATTCCATACCGTAAAAGCTGTAAAGAAAATTATCTATTAAGAACAATGTATCAAACTGTGGGGAAAAAGGGAAAATAGTGTTTGTACTGATGGATTCTCATACAAAAAGCAGCTTAACCCCTTAAGGACACATGACATGTGTGACATGTCAAGATTCCCTTTTATTCCAGAAGTTTGGTCCTTAAGGGGTTAAAAGGACACTATAGTCACCAGAACCACTACAGCTTAATGTAGTTGTTTTGGTATGTATAATCAGTCCCTACAGGCTTTTTGTTGTAAACACTGTCTTTTCAGAGAAAAGGAGGTGTTTTCATTAAAGCCTAGGGACACCTCCAGTGGCCACTCCTCAGCATGGAGATGTGCAACTTTCCTCATACAGATATATTGATTCAATGCATCTCTAGGAGGAGAGGCTGATTGGCCAGGGTGGCATTTTGCCCCCCCCCCCCCCTTTACTGTTTCAGCCAATGCCTGTTTCCCCTGTGAGATCTTCAATTCTGATAAGTTTTGCTAAAGAGGATGGAGCCAGCGCCTACAAACCCTTGGAGAGCTGGAAATAAGATCAGTTCTAACAATTTCTAAGGAGGCAAGGGAAGGGGAGAGCAGCCACCTAAATGGTGGTTTAAGGGACCACTATAGGCACCCAAACCACTTCAGCTCAATGAAGTGGTCTGGGTGCCAGGTCCATCTAGGGTTAACCCTGCAGCTGTAAACATAGCAGTTTCAGGGAAACTGCTATGTTTACATTAGAGTTAATCCAGCCTCTAGTGGCTGTCTCGTTGACAGCCGCTAGAGGCGCTTCCACACTTCTCACTGAGAGTGAGAAGACGCTGACGTCCATAGGAAAGCATTGAGAAATGCTTTCCTATGGACTGATTGAATGCGCGCGCATTCGGCGGATGACGTCGGAAGAGAGAGGAGACTCCCCAGCGCAGAGGAAGCCCGGCGCTGGAGAAAGGTAAGTGTTTAACCCCTTAACCCCTATTGAGCCCAGCGGGAGGGGGGCCTATTAAAATATAGTGCCAGGAAAACGAGTTTGTTTTCCTGGCACTATAGTGGTCCTTTAAACACTTTAGGGCCAGGAATACATGTTTGTGTTACTGACCCTATAGATTTAATTACAGAAATAGTGCATTGCAGAGATCTTGGACAGTAAAGGAATGCATGCCTCCAAGACAAGAGTAGGTGAAAGGCTGGTAAAACATTGTGGATGTTGCAGCATTATAGCAATCAAGGATCTATTTCCTGTCCATTCTAATATTACAGAAGTTTGCAGCATTTGTGCATCAATATTACACATTCACACACACTGTTTTAGTTAATAAATGGTGTAATATTTTAGTAGAAATATGATATTTTTTTATTCATTTTTTTACAAGACCAGGTTTACAATAATAGAGTTCTGAACAAGAAAAACATAAAAGAAACAACACACTTATTATTCTATTGATTCATTTTCTGTTTTGTTTATTGAACCTATAATGTTCTTATTTGAATAAATGAGTAAAAAGTGGAACATACACCCGTCCATAGGAAATACTTACAATTGTGGATAGTAAACCATAGGCAATATATAATTACTTTGCGTCATGTGCCACTTTTCACTACTTTTATCATGTGTTGTATGGTGCATTAATTATGGTGTAGGACCACACAACGGTGTTAGATCAGATACTATTGAACCTGTTGTTTTATTTTCTCATAATTTCTTTTTGTATTTTGGCATGTTTTTATTGGATTTATGTTTTGATTTTGTTACATTCTTGTTCAATTGTAAAATTGGCATCTATTCCTCCAGTTGTAAGCATATATGCAAGGTAGGTGACTAAATTCAAGCTGTCCCATGCAGTCACCACGAGAGTACAACACTGAGGTAAATGGAAGATCCCGCAAGACCATGCTCCATAGACAGAGCCCGAGTCCCACAGCTGTCATTTGAGATGGTTGCTGGGATTGGACCAACGGTGATTGCAGAACTCCACCACTTTGTCAACTTTTGTGAACCTGAGGCTTTACCAAAAAAAGTAGTCCCTACTATGTCTTATGGTATCTTTGGATTGCTTTGAAAAGTGACAGACCCGCTTTAATACCTACAGATATGTTTGCAATTGCCAACTGGTATTAAAGGACCACTCTAGGCACCCAGACCACTTCAGCTTAATGAAGTGGTCTGGGTGCCAGGTCCAGCTAGGGTTAACCCAATTTTTTATAAACATAACAGTTTCAGAGAAACTGCTATGTTTATAAATTGGTTAAGCCTTCCCCCTAATCCTCTGGTGGCTGTCTCATTGACAGCCGCTAGAGGCGCTTGCGTGATTCTCACTGTGAAAATCACAGTGAGAGCACGCAAGCGTCCATAGGAAAGCATTGTAAATGCTTTCCTATGCGACCGGCTGAATGCGCGCGCAGCTCTTGCCGCGCGTGCGCATTCAGCCAACGGGGCGGAGAGGAGGAAGAGAGCTCCCCGCCCAGCGCTGGAAAAAGGTACGTTTTACCCCTTTTCCCCTTTCCAGAGCCGGGCGGGAGGGGGTCCCTGAGGGTGGGGGCACCTTCAGGGCACTCTAGTGCCAGGAAAACGAGTATGTTTTCCTGGCACTAGAGTGGTCCTTTAACCCCTTAAGGACCAAACTTCTGGAATAAAAGGGAATCATGACATGTCACACGTCATGTGTCCTTAAGGGGTTAAGCTATTTATTCATTTCAGGAAAGCATGTATATTGTTTAAGCAGAGTATCATTTAAAACACAATTAGACTACCCCAGTTAAGACAGTATATTGTAATACTCTTTGATTCTTTTCAAGTCTCCAAGAGGAGAGGCTCTGGGAACGTTTGAATTCATGTGAATTGTATTTATTTTGTATATTTGTAGTCAAATTTAACTTTTTACATCTTTTGTAGTCTTGTCAGGATGCACTACGACCCAACATGCATTACTTAAGTTAACAGCTAAGCTAAACTAAACCTCAATCATAAAGCCTATTATAAGACAAGCTAAAGGTCATACAGGTCATACAGATCCAATGATATAAACAAGATAAACACACTCTCTGATAACCATAAAATGGAAACCATAAAATGGAAAGCTATATATAGCTTTAAGTGGGCAGGGATGGGACAATTACATCTATATGATGTCATGATGTTAAAAGGCTCCGATCTACAGTGACTAGCATCATACAAAACACCAAAAGAAGAAGCAACCGCATGCAGGAAAGATGGCAGTGGTGTCCTCAGCAAGCACACAGGGATATGCCTCTGAGACTCGTGACAGGTCTACCCTATAAATATTCTTGATACATTACATCTGTTGCATTATGGCTTGGTTACATCCTGGTTGTTTTTTCTTTAGGATATTTCTTCTTCTTTAAGGTAAATTATATACCCACATTAAAACATGCAAGTGGAACAAATGCATTCACAAGATATGTTGTCCTGTGTTTTTTGAAGAGATTGAAAGTCCATAAACAAAGCAGATTGTCTGTGGCTAGGAAGCCTTGTGCGTTTTAAGTTAGGTACTAAAAGGGATGCTCCAACATTTATTTTTTTAAATCAATGTTTAGTAGACATACTCCAAATGAAAACATGCATGCATTTAATTATGCATTTGTTTGTGGTATAACTGAAACAGCTCAAAAAAAGTTGAAGATCTCTTGTCGGAAGCCTTAGCAAGTCCTCCCCTTCTTCACCAGCTCAGACATTTTGTGACTGCCCAATCACAGACTTCTCAATGCAGATAAATGAGAAGTCTTTGCAAGGCAGGTGCTCTGAGCAATTGCTGCCTTTTGATTTTAGCTCCAATAAGCTAACCAAACCAGGAAGTAATAGGACTGGTTGTCTGATAGCTATGGGGATGTAACAAAGTTTATTTATAAAAGTGCCAATTTTTATTGAAATCTTCACTTTTATAAAATGCAACAAAGAGTGAAGATGCACTCTGCACACACAAAAAACTGCAGCAAGCTAAAGTGTTTTCGGGGTATGTAGTGTACCATTAATCATGGGCAATGGATTTGACTTGAGCTATTTTAAATAAAAGATTAATTGCTGATTTGTGTAGTATAAAATACAAAATATCTTTCTATCAATTAAATGTTTATGTTATTTATATCAAATGTTATAGAATAATTAATCGTGCTCTATAGAGCCAACTAGCCATCATTAAGCTCTATAGTACTAACATGAACTTGGCAAACAGAAATCTTTCTAAGCCAAGAGTCATTCAGTCGCCCACTGAAAATCAATTCTTTTAAATTTCTTTATGTGACAGAAATAGCTTTAACAAACCAATAATGGTATGATTCAGCCTTTCAGTAGCACTGGGAACATAAGGTAAGCCAGCTTGTCACGAGACACTCTAAATCATTAATATACCTATGTGATATTTCAATGACAGATATACCTAGCTGCTATTCTGCATTACATTCGTAGCCCCCTCTCCTATTTGGGATTTCCAGTAGTACCCTTCTGGAAAATTTTCTTCTCTCAACAAGTTGGGATATGAATGAGTTAATGACAGTGGATTGTGTTTAGCTGACAGATGAACATTCTTTTCCCCGGAGTTCCCTGGTCTCTGGGGTATTAATTACATGCACTGTAGATTTGTGTAGTCAGAATATGTGTCTGCAATATTAATATGCACTAATCAGGTTGCTTTTCCAATAAGATTGATAAATGTAAGTAGTGATTAATGTATTCCTGTCTTTAATTCTTTGGAGTTCTTTGATAAATCATGTAACTGTATTATCCAAGGGTTAGACTTTGTTTTCTATAATTAGATCTACTAAAAATGTGTCCCTCACCAGGAAAAGTTTCAGTTCTAATTGCGATCTTTAAATAGAATCTAAACCTCCAAAGAAAGCAGAAAAATCTACTTTTCTTTCTAAGCTAGACATATATATATATATAATATATAGCAAAACGTGGCAACACTGTTAGGACTACCAATCGTGTAGTGTTATATGCGCAATCATGCACGCTAAAAATCAACGTTTCAACCCTGCAGGGTCATTTTATTGATGATATTGACCCTGTAGCATCAAAATGTTGATTTCTGGCTATTTTAAGTTTGCACTGATTAAACAACACGATCGGAAGTCCTAAGAGTGCTGCTACCGTTTGCTATGTCTATACAAGGCTGATTTTGTTAAATAGATTGTTCATGAAGAGTGCTGGATATATGGAGAAGGACATATAAATACACACACTTATATGCATCCGGTGTTCTTCATGAGCAATCAATATAACAATATATATACAGTTAGGTCTGGAAATATTTGGACACTGATACACTGACACTGATACGGTTAAATGATAAATGTAAGCTTAAAGTGCAGTCTCTCAGCTTTAATTTGAAGGTATTCACATCCATATTGGTGAAAGGGTTTTGAAATGACAGCTCTTTAATATATAGCCCCTCTTTTTCAAGGGACCAAAAGTAATTGGACAATTGACTCAAAAGCTGTTTCATGTGTGGGCTACTCCTTCGTTATTTCTTCGTCAATTAAGCAGGTAAAAGGTCTGGAGTTGATTCCAGGTGTGGCATTCATATTTTGCGGTGATCCCACAATATGTGGTCAAAGTAGCTCTCAATGTAAGTGAAGCAGACCTTCCTTCGGCTGCAAAAAATAAAATCTATCAGAGAGATTGCAGGAACATTAGGAGTTGCCCAATCAACAGTTTGGTACATTCTGAGAAAAGAGGAACCACCGGTGAGCTCTGAAACACAGCAAGGCCTAGACATCCACAGAAAATAACAGTGGGGGATGATTGTAGGATCCTTTCCATGGTAAATAAAAACCCCTTCACAACATCCAGTAAAGTGAATAACACTCTCCTGGAGGTAGGCATACCATTATCCAAGTCTACCATAAGAACACTTCACAAGAAAAAATCAAGACGATTCACCACAAACCTCAAAGTGCAAACCTCCACCACAAGCCTCAAGAACAGAAAGGCCAGATTAGACTTTGTCAAAAAAACATCTGAAAAAGCCAGCCCAGTGCTGGATCAGTATTCTTTGGACAGATGAAATTAAGATCAACCTTTACCAGAATGATAGGAATAAAAAAGTATGGAGAGGGCTTGGAATGGCTCATGATCCGAAGCATACCACATTATCTGTAAAACACAGTGGAAGCAGTGTGATGTCATCGGCATGCATGGCTTCCAGTGGCACTGTGTCACTAGTGTTTATTGATGATGTGACAGAAGCAGACGGATATATTTTTGTAAATTTGTTTTTATGAATTCTTTATTTTGACGTGCAAAGAGATATCACATTGACAAAATACAATAACAAAAGGTAACCCATGCAGAGGTATAGGTGGTAGACATGAGTAAAATAGAGAATACGTCCCCTACACTAACCTAGACTAACCCAGGAAATTATAAGAAATATAATATCAATGCAAAGACATTACTGCACTTTTTATGTAAATATACATAGGTCAGCATCTCAATCACAAGAACTGATAGAATAAATAAAAACAAGAGATACCTACAAGAGATACTTAGCATTATTATCAATCCTGCAATAAAAGGTCGGTTGATTGCACCCAGCGGCTTATCGATATTGCAACACCAACATAGCTTTCATGTAAAAATATAGAGGTGAGGATTAAAGTATATAGGGATATATTATCTTCTCCGATTTAGCCAAATTCAACAAAGTTGATTGGGTGGAAGTTCATTTTACAGATGGATAATGACCCAAAACATACTGCGAAAGCAACCCAATAGTTTTTTTAAGGCAAAGAAGTGGAATAATGTTCAATGGCCGAGTCAATCACCTAATCTCAACCCGATCAAGCCCGCATTTCACATGCTGAAGACAAAATTTAAGGCAGAAAGACCCACGAACAAACAACAACAACTGAAGACCGCTGCAGTAAAGCATCACAAAGCAGAAACCCAGCGTTTGGTGACGTCCATACATTCCAGACTTAAAGCAGTCATTACCTCCAAAGGATTCTCAACAAAGTATTAAAAATTACCATTTTATCTATGATTGTATTAATTTGTCCAATTACATTTGAGCTCCTGAAATAAGGGGACTGTGTATGAAAATGGCTGCACTTCCTAAACGTTTCATACAATATTTTTGTTCAACCCCTTAAATTAAAACTGAAAGTCTCAACTTAATTTGCATCTTTGTTGTTTCATTTCAAATCCATTGTGGTGATGTACAGAGCAAATACCAGTTATGAAAAAAGTCAGTGTCCAAATATTTCCAGACCTAACTGTGTGTATATGTATGTATGTATATATATATAGCATTTGTATTTTATTTATTTATTTATTTTGTGCATCTGAGCATCCAGTTCATAGACCATGGACTAAGGGTCTGGGTCAGTGAGGGCCTAAGTACAGAGCCACAGGTGGGCTGAGAAGATCTCCTCAACTGGCCTCACACCATTTGCAGTAATTTATGGTAGGGAGAATAACATGGTGGAATAGACATCTCTGAAAACATAGAAACATAGAATGTGATGGCAGATAAGAACCATTCGGCCCATCTAATCTGCCCAACTTTCGAAATACTAACATATTGCACCCCTGTTCATACCATAGTGCAGAATCTTCATTACACATCCGGATGAATGTGTTTTTAGTGGGGAATAATACAGTAACCAAATAAGTAACTTTGCAACCCACCTTGTACTGTAAGCTCAGAACAAATCAAGGGCCATTATAATTGGCTATAACCCCATCACATGTATATTGTCTATGTTCATTTTTTGAGGGCACTCTACAGGGGAAACATGATAAGGAATGGATTCTTCTGCAGACCTATATTGTTGCGGTAGTAACCAGGTAATTCATTTTAATCATGTCTACATTTAAAATATTGTCAAGAGTATAATGAAACAACAACGTTGTTGAATTAAACTACTATTGATAATGAAGGGTATCATTACATTGACGGGTATGCTGTTATATATGGTGTTAGATATGGTGTTACAGCAGTATAATCTACGATGCAGGTTTACATAGAATCATAATAATCATATGAGTTATTCAAAACATGCTGAAAGAAGGTTCTCAACACCCCACCCACATCATCAGCCATCTAACTCCAAATAACCCCTAATGCTGCTAACCCCTCAACTCTAAACTTATTGTAACCTCACTTCTTAATGCCCACTGCATTAAAAACACTTATTAAAAACACATCCCAAGCACTACAACAATATGTTTTGGTTATGGTGTTATAAGTGTCCTGGAGCCCTCCATGATGTAAAGAGTCAAGCAGTTTTTTACATCATACCTGGGCATGGCTTTCCACCTCTGACACTGGAGACATGGAAGTCCATAAGAAGAAAAAAATCATTGTGGCAGGCCTTGTAAGTGACGTATAATATTTAAATTATATTGTTTATGGGGTTGAGAGCCATTGATAGGTTTTGTAGAGTGAAACAACAAAAAAACAATGTGGAAAGCCATAATCTTACAATCTTAGACTCCTGGTTTAGTCCTAGGTCCAGAGACCCATTATCCCAGTCTGCAATGACATACATTGTGGTTTACTGACAAGGGAAAGATTTTTCTGTTCTGTACACTATGCAAACAGAAAGAGAACGCATGTGCCCAAAATAAAAACAGTACTCTAGTGCTCCACACTCTGAAAAGGACACATTCCAACACAATTACATAGTTTATACACTGGTAAACAGACAAGACCTGCCATAGTGGCAGTATTTAAAAGAAAGGAAATTGATATGTTACATTGGCAATGTTTCAGCCCACAGTTGAGCCTTTATCAGGTCAGACTTGATAAAGTCTCCTCGGTTTGCTGAAACGTTGCTTATGTACCAAAAAACATGTCTTTTAATAGCACCGATGAGGCTGATTGGTGATCTGTTTACCATTTCATAAACTGTCTTTGTTTTTCCGTTTCAACTTGGTTTGCTGTGACTGTATACAAGGTCTGTAGTTATAGGTGGCTCACTGCAGTGTAAAATATACAAGGAGAAACATTACGGCATTAAGAAGTGCTGTGTTTATTCTCAATAACACGAACAGCTTCATCACCTCCACCATTCTATTACCAAGTATTCAATCTAGAGTTTTAGTTCCATAGCTTGTGTAAACTTTAATGAGCTTCTCTGCCATTGCAGCAATGCCTGACTGCTGCCCAGCTCGGCATTATTCATTCCTCATTATGTCATTTAAATGGACATAAAATTGCAAGCTATGTGTTATTCCAGCTTTATCAAATTAACTCCCTGGCATCACACACTCCGTATAGTTTTGCGATATGCACAGCATAGCTGTACAACTAGCCCCTTCAGTTACATAGAGGAGAAAGAAGACATTTAAAAAACATTCTCACAAAATGTATTCCTTTGTTATGTAGGCTTTAAGTATATCATTTGTTTCAAAAGCAAATAAAACAAAGTTATTTGCGCACTATCCCAAATCCCTATGCACATTGAAATAACGGGATGTTTTTTTAGTATTACCGTATATACTCGAGTATAAGCCGACCCGAATATAAGCCGAGGCCCCTAATTTTATCCCAAAAAACTGGGAAAACTTATTGACTCGAGTATAAGACTAGGGTGGGAAATGCAGCAGCTACTGGTAAATTTCTAAATAAAATTAGATCCTAAAAAAAATATATTAATTGAATATTTATTTACAGTGTGTGTATAATGAATGCAGTGTGTGCGTATGTGTGTGTGTATGAGTGCAGCGTGTGTGTATGAGTGCAGCGTGTGTATGAGTGCAGCGTGTGTATGAGTGCAGTGTGTGTGTGCATGAATGCAGTGTGTGTGTGTGCATGAATGCAGTGTGTGAATGCAGTGTGTGCAGGGCCGGTGCAAGGATATTTGCCGCCGTAGGCAAAAAAAATTTTGCCGCCCCCTCCCCCCCCATATGTCCTGACTTCCCCTCCTCCTCCCTCAGTGGTCCTTACCTCCCCACCCCCGTGTTCCTTCACTCCCCCCCCCAGTGGTCCTGACTCACCCCTCCCCTAGTGGTCCTTACCCTCCCCTCCCCTAGTGGTCCTTACTTCCCCCTCCCCTCCCATAGTGGTCCTTATCCCACCCCCTCCCTCTCATAGTGGTCCTTATCCCCCTTCTCCCTCCCATAGTGTTCCTTATCCCCCCCCATCCCTCCCATAGTGGTCCATATACCCCCCCCTCCCTCCCATAATGGTCCTTATACCCCCCCTCCCTCCCATAGTGGTCCTTATCCCACCCCCTCCCATAGTGGTCCTTATACCCCCCCTCCCTCCCATAGTGGTCCTTATACCCCCCTCCCTCCAATAGTGGTCCTTATCCCCCCCTCCCTCCCATAGTGGTCCTTATCCCCCCCTCCCTCCCATAGTGGTCCTTATACCCCCCTCCCTCCCATAGTGGTCCTTATACCCCCCCCTCCCTCCCATAGTGGTCCTTATCCCCCCCCTCCCTCCCATAGTGGTCCTTACCCCCCCCTCCCTCCCATAGTGGTCCTTATACCCCCCTCCCTCCCATAGCGGTCCTTATACCCCCCTCCCTCCCTTAGTGGTCCTTATACCCCTCCCATAGTGGTCCTTATACCCCCTTTTTTTTATTATTATTAATTTTTTTTTATTATTTTATTTCTTATTATAT
Source organism: Pelobates fuscus (assembly GCF_036172605.1). Taxonomy (NCBI): domain Eukaryota; kingdom Metazoa; phylum Chordata; class Amphibia; order Anura; family Pelobatidae; genus Pelobates; species Pelobates fuscus. Next base: position 245,493,562 of record NC_086317.1, read on the forward strand.
TTATATTTTTTTTTTTTTCGTCCCCCCTCCCTGCTTGATATATGGCAGGGAGGGGGGCTCTCCTTCCCTGGTGGTCCAGTGGCAGTTCAGTGGGGGGGAGAGGGGGGCTGGCAGAGCTGTACTTACCTGTTCTGCAGCTCCTGTCAGCTCTCTCCTCCTCTGCGCCGTCCGTTCTGCTCTTCTGTCAGCTCCCAGTGTAAATCTCGCGAGAGCCGCGGCTCTCGCGAGATTTACACTGGGAGCTAACCGAGGTGCTGACCGGACGACACAGAGGAGGAGAGAGCTGACAGGAGCTGCAGGAAAGGTAAGTACAGCTCTGCCAGCCCCCCTCTCCCCCCAGTCTGTATTATGGCAATGCAAATTGCCATAATACAGACTCTGACTCGAGTATAAGCCGAGTTGGGGTTTTTCAGCCCAAAAAATGGGCTGAAAAACTCGGCTTATACTCGAGTATATACGGTACTCCAAACCTGCCACGTTTTTTTCCCCGTAGATTTTTATTGTATGCATTCGGCTTAAGTATACTATGGTAATTACTGCTGGGAGTGGGAGATTGAGTGCAGGGTTTAATGTTTTATATTTGTATTTGCTTTTGTATCACACATCCATGTTACAATGTAGCCATCCACCCCAAGTGTTCCTTATTAAGGGTTAATAAGTAACTAGGGGTTTCAAGAAATACCCCTCTATACCTCAGAGATGTTTTACCTGAAGTTGAAAGCAGCAAGGTAAATTGTTATTGTAGGACCCACCTACAGTAAGGGAAGATAGTATTTGTTGATTTGGAATATTTGCCCACTGACAAAGAAATGATCAGTCTATCATTTTAATGGTAGGTGTATTTTAAGAGCGAGAGACCGAAAATGAAGTAAGAATCCAGAAAAACCCATGTCAAAAAGTTATAAATTGAATTGCATGTCAATGAGTAAAATAAGTATTTGATCCCCTATCAATCAGCAAGATTTCTGGCTCCCAGGTGTCTTTTATACAGGTAATGAGCTTAAAGGGAGTGCTCCTAATCTCAGCATGTTACCTGTGTGAAAGACACCTGTCCACAGAAGCAATCAATCAATCCGATTCCAAACTCTCCACCATGGCCAAGCTCTCCAAGGATGTCAGGGACAAGATTGTAGACCTACACAAGGCTGGAATGGACTACAAGACAAAGAGGAATGGACTGGAAGAAACACAAAATAACTGTCAGTCTCCCACGGCCTGGTGCTCAATGCAAGATCACACCTCGTGGAGTTTCAATGATCATGAGAACGGTGAGGAATCAGCCCAGAACTACACGGGAGGATCTTGTTAATGACCTCAAGGCAGCTGGGACCATAGTCACCAAGAAAACAATTGGTAACACACTACGACGTGAAGGACTGGAATCCTGCAGCGAACACAGGGTCCCCACGCTTAAGAATGCACATGTACAGGCCTGTCTGAAGTTTGCCAATGAACATCTGAATGATTCAGAGGAAAGTGTTGTGGTCAGATGAGACCAAAATTTAGCTCTTTGGCATCAACTCAACTCACCATGTTTGGGGGAGGAGGAATGCTGCCAATGACCCCAAGAACGCCATTTCCACCTTCAAACATGGAGGTGTAAACCCTATGCTTTGGGGGTGTTTTTCTGCTAATGGGACAGGACAACTGCACCGCATCAAAAGAACGATGGACGGGGCCATATACCGTCAAATCTTGGGTGAGAACCTCCTTCCCTCAGCCAGGGCATTGAAAATGGGTCGTGGATGGGTATTCCAGCATGACAATGACACAAAACACACAGCCAAGATAACAAATGAAAGGCTCCGAAAGAAGCACATTAAGGTCATGGAGTGGCCTAGCCAGTGAGTGTGAATTCATGAGGATACTTATTGGATATAAATTATATGAATCATTATGTTGCCCTATGAGTTTTTTCAGTTTTTTTCTTCCTTTTATGTATAAGAACATCATTGCAAGAATCCCTCTAGGGTACATCTACCGTATTTTTCGCTCCATAAGACGCACTTTTTTTCCCCTCAAAAGTGAGGGGAAATGTCTGTGCGTCTTATGGAGCGAATATGATGCTTTACTTACCTGTCTTGCAGCGTTGGCCGGCAGCACAGGGCGCACCGCGGTAGTGGAACTTGAATTTCATGTTCCGGTTTCCGGCGGGACTGAAAGGAAGTGCGCACAAGCTGAGTGCGCACTTCCTTTCAGTCCCGCCGGAAACCGGAACATGAAATTCAAGTTCCACTACCGCGGTGCGCCCTGTGCTGCCGGCCAACGCTGCAAGACAGGTAAGTAATTATAGGACAAGGGGAGGGGGACAGTATGGGAGGGGGATGAAGTCTATGGGGAGGGAGGGGGATGAAGTCTATGAGGAGGGAGGGGGATGAAGTCTATGGGGAGGGAGGGGGATGAAGTCTATGGGGAGGGAGGGGGATGAAGTCTATGGGGAGGGAGGGGGATGAAGTCTATGGGGAGGGGGGGGATGGAAGTCTATGGGGAGGGGTGGGGATGGAAGTCTATGGGGAGGGGTGGGGATGGAAGTCTATGGGGAGGGGTGGGGATGGAAGTCTATGGGGAGGGGTGGGGATGGAAGTCTATGGGGAGGGGTGGGGATGGAAGTCTATGGGGAGGGTGGGGATGGAAGTCTATGGGGAGGGGGGGGATGGAAGTCTATGGGGAGGGGGGGATGAAGTCTATGGGGAGGGGGGGATGAAGTCTATGGGGAGGGGGGGGGATGAAGTCTATGGGGAGGAGGGGGGATGAAGTCTATGGGGAGGGGGGGGGATGAAGTCTATGGGGAGGGGGGGGATGAAGTCTATGGGGAGGGGGGGGATGAAGACTATGGGGAGGGGGTGGGTGAAGACTATGGGGAGGGGGTGGGTGAAGACTATGGGGAGGGGGTGGGTGAAGTCTATGGGGAGGGGGTGGGTGAAGACTATGGGGAGGGGGTGGGTGAAGACTATGGGGAGGGGGTGGGTGAAGACTATGGGGAAGGGGGTGGATGAAGTCTATGGGGAGGGGGTGGGTGAAGACTATGGGAGAGAGGAGAAGACTATGGAAGGGGGGGACACTATGGGACAGGGGAGAAAAAAAATATTCTGTACAAACTATCCCATAGTAAGAAACACTATGGGACAGTTTGTTCAGAATATTTTTTTTCTGGGTTTCTTCCTCTAAAAACTAGGTGCGTCTTATGGTGAGGTGCGTCTTATGGAGCGAAAAATACGGTATTTATTTTTTATTCTCCACCACTTAACTAGGATATATCACTAGTGTCGGAGTAATAGATTTTATACACACATATCTTATTACTTTGCGCTCATCACTTTATCTTGTGTTTTGTTGTATCCATATCTGGTGGAATTGTCGTGATTGTCTCCACAATTACTAGCTGCATGCTTTGAGCACCACTATATATTGCACTTTTTTCTGTATTTGTAAGGGTTTTGCCACCGAGTACTAAGTCGAAGGGGTCAAATACTTATTTCAATTTATAACTTTTTTGACATGTGTTTTTCTGAATTTGTTTTGTTATTCTGTCTCTCACTGTTAAAATACACCTACAATTAAAATTACAGACTGATCATTTCTCTGTCAGTGGGCAAACGTTAAAAATGATCAGGGGATCAACTACTTTTTTCCTTCACTGTAAGAGTTTTTGCCTTTTCATGGCAGGTGATCTTACACAGCCATTGGAGTGATAATAAAAAACATGCAGTTATTTAAATGTGCCTAGGGATTTGGGATAGTGTGCAAGTAACTTCATTTCTATGTTTTTTATTGTATGTATTGGGGCTGATGTGTACTATAGTCATTGCTGCCGCTCAGGAGTACTGGGAGTTTGAGTGCAGGGCTTAATTTTGCATGTTTACATTGTTAGTTTAGTTTAGTCTATGGTCAAATTCTTAAATGGTACCACTTAAGTACCATAACCACTTATTCTCTTTGTATAGGTTATAGAGCAAAAAGCTTAGTTTCTTTAAAGTATATCTCAGAGCTGGCTGATTTGCCCATCCCACTACTTTGTGACATCTGTGATATTTTGTGGCCCTGCTGTACAAGATTGTGTGCCTTGTGCACATGCCTTACAACTCTTAGATAACTTATAAGGGTCTTTAATAGATTTGTATGCTCACAGTTTGCTGTTAATGAGTGCCTCTCATGCCAGGAGCCACACACAGCTGGAACACGCAGCGCTGATTATAGCAGCCATGAAATTAAACCTGATAAAAGAGCTGTGATTAAATTCACCCCTACTCCCCCTCACGGCAGAGAATAGTGGGTACAGAGCGAGGTAAGGACCACAGGCATCACTGTGTAGCTAGATATCCCCTGACAAATTTATTTACAATGAGGTAGCTCACATAAGTTAACGAGAGGCCATAACTCCATGTTGTAGTGTGTTTATGATGATTGGAATTGCGGTGCAGTAATGAGAAAAACGTGAGATTATAAGGAGAACCTTGTGAAAGTACTCTGAATTTCTCTTTTCATAAGGCACATAAATACCTTCATCCACGTGTTCTGAGTATTTCTTAAAAGTGACTTAAATAATATCTACGGCATTGGTTTTGATGAGCCATTCTTCAATTGCACAACGATATACTCTAAACACCAAATCTGCAAAATACCCATAGACTCTTCTCAGTGCCAGAGAGGTCAGAGTTGTACTGGGGAATGCACAGATTCTACTCTATCCATTTTACAGGGCTTGATGAGTACTATGTTCCAGTGAGAATCCACTAAAACAGAGGTGCCCAAAAGGTAGAAACCCAGATGTTGTAGAACCATAACTCCCATGATCAGGGCCGGACTGGGGATACAAAGCAGCCCTGGAAAAAAAAAATCTATGCCAGCCCCATAAGTCATTGCGCCATATATTGTCGCAATATATAAATATATATATATATATATCACTGACACACACAAGCTCATTGATACACAGCCTCATAGACAAACAATTTCACTAATATACATAAGCTCATTGACATAAAAACACAAGCTCACTCACTAGCAGGCACACACACACACACATACACATGCAAGCAAGCTCACTAGCAGGCGCACACACACACAGCTTAATGTAGTGGTTCTGGTGTCTATAGCCTGTCCCTGCAGGCTTTTGAATGTAAACACTGACTTTGCAGAGAAAAGGCAGTGTTTACATTGCTTCCTAGTGACACCTCTAGTGACAGACACTCAGACGGTCACTAGAGGCGCTTCCTGTGTCAGTGCGGATTGGCTGAGATCATCAAGCTTGATGATCTCAGTCATAGAGGCAAAGACCAGCACGACGTTGGGACAGCATGACACATACAGACACACACACACAGCGTAACACAGACAGACACACACACAGCGTAACACAGACAGACACACACACAGCATGACACAGACAGACACACAGCATGACACAGACAGACACACACAGCATGACACAGACAGACACACGCACACTGCATGACACAGACAGACACACAGCATGACACAGACACACCGCATGACACAGACAGACACACACGCACATGACACAGACAGACACACACACACCATGACAGACACACACACACCATGACAGACACACACCATGATACAGACACAGCATGACACAGACAGACACACAGCATGATACAGACAGATACACAGCATGACACAGACATACACACAGCATGACACAGACAGACACACATCATGATACAGACACACACACAGCATGACACACACACAGCATGACGCGGACACACACAGCATGACACAGACAGACAGACACACACACACACAGCATGATACAGACACACACACACACACAGCATGACACAGACATATACACACACCATGACAGACAGACACACACACAGCATGGAACACACACACACACACACTCCCACTGACATACATATTTTTTAGTACCTGTGGGTGGGCAGACTGGTAGCTGTGCTGGCGGCCGCAGGGAGAACTTGAAAGGCGGCCGCAGGGGAAGCTCTTCATGAGGCCGGGAGCAGGCTCTTCTGGGGGAGCAGGCTGTTCTGTCTCTGCTCTCCCTCCCTCGCGCGCAGCTTAATGAGACCGGAGCCGGAATATGACGTCATATTCCGGCCCCGGTCTCTTTCTAGCGCGCGAGGGAGGGGCAGCAGAGACAGAACAGCCTGCTCCCCCAGAACAGCCTGCTCCCGGCCTCATGAAGAGCTTCCCCTGCGGCCTTTCAAGTTCTCCCTGCGGCCGCAGGTCACCCCGGCCCCAGGTGCCGACGGCCCACCAGGAAATTTCCCGGTATCCCGGTGGGCCAGTCCGGCCCTGCCCATGATGCTTTGCATGCCTTTAGAATGACAAAGCATCATGGAAACTGTAGTTTTAAAACATTTGGGGATTTACCTTTTGGGCACTGCTGCTCTAAAATAACATGGGGACCCATTAATGGGCATTGGACCAGGTGGTTAAAATTTATTGTATCAGACCTATAAAAGAAATCTTAAATGAATGCTTGTCCTTCTCTCAGAATTCAGTATCCTTTCAATTACCATCTATTTCTTATGGTTTCCCATTCTACCCAGAAACAGGTAACTCCTGACAGTATTTGCTGTGGGCTGTAGCTGAGTGGATGAGAACACTTGGAACTCTAGTCCGGAGCACCTGCATTGCCAGAGGTGTTCTGTCCCTGTTACTAGGTACACAGTGACACTTTCAGCTACCCTGTGGTGTGTGGGGGCTCAGCTGGATGGTAGCGGAATTCACAGAGTTGCATTGTCTGCTTTTTGCAGAGACCGAGAGACAGGAGTGGGTGTTGCTAAGAGCACTGCTCCTATTATCTTCTGTATGACTCACAGTAATTCACCATCTGTGCTTCCATTTTGCCAGATCCCTTTTTAACATTATAAATGCATAAAGACAGAGTAGAGAACATCACAGAGCATGGTATACAAAGGGTGAGGGCTTTCATTTGGATGTGTTCCGTCAGGGAGGGAGGTACGCTTTGTGTTCCCTTCGCTGCCATTTCTACCCATATGCAGAACAGATTATAATATTTGAATTACAATGCAAATCTCTTCCTCTTGAAGAAGTTTCTGTTCAAAATGAAATGGTCTTTTGCTACTTGTGTAGTAGATGAATGTGCGAAGTCACAGACAGTAATCTAAACTACAAGATGTGAAACTGTTAACTTCAATTTCTATAGATCTTTTACTAGAACACGCAGAATGTGCATCAATGAACGAGCTGATTTATGCAGTGATTAATGGAATGAAATACAATGTGTCATGCATGCATTGTATATATGTAGCGCACCTCTGCTGTTTGACCATACAATAGGAAGAGGTTATATGGAAATTGAAAGACCATCTTAATATCCCCCTAGCCCTAGCTACATTTCAGAAGGTTCACAGTAAAATTCATGCTCACATAGCAATTCAGAATCAGTTTTACTTCATATAAAGGTTGCAGAGAGTGTGACATTATATAACCTCCCTGTACTGAAGAAAAAGAATTTGATTGAGGCAGTAATCACAGGCTGTTTGTAATTCACTAAATGTGTTAAAATATATTTGATAAAGCACAGGAGGGGCAAGAGAATGAACTATGGAATTTCCATTACCCACCAATTCAATGCCTTGAAAAGTGTGTAATGTTTAGACATGTCATGAGGTGATTGCTTCCTCTTGCTCATTTGTATCCCAAGCTGGGTTTCATTTTGTTCTTAATTATGGATGATCCTGTGGACTAAACTGTACATTTCAATGGTGTTCATCTTTAACCCCTTAAGGACCAAACTTCTGGAATAAAAGGGAATCGTGACATGTAACACGTCATGTGTCCTTAAGGGGTTAAAAGGACAGTGTAGGCACTATTAGCATTTCATGTCACTGAACTGGATATAGTGCTTGGAGTACATGGCCTTTTTTCAAGCAGTTAACACTAAATAAGAGTCCTTTGCCACCGACAACCCTGTCCCTACCAGAGGTATGGCTAAGGCAGAGATTACATCCTTCCAACTCATACTTGCATTGGGTGCTTTGATAGGCTGAATGCAGTCAGCTGACACTCTCAGCCAATCACAGCCACCCATTGCTGCTCAGGCCAATGTTTCCTTATTATTCCAAGCAGTTAAGAGAGAATGGGCTGTTGAGAACCTAATGTTTAACATTAAAACATAAAAAACAGGGGGGCTTGGCTTGGACGCTGAAGCGGATGGTCACACAGCACTAGAGCTCCGCTTCAAACTAGCCAAAATAACGACTTTTATCAGCAAATCCAGCTTAACACCAGCTTACATCCACTTCCACAACATGGCCCAGCAAAAGGGTAAGAGGCACCCTGACTGAGGGGACAAGCCAAGCTTCTTTACAGCCCGACCAGCTCAAAGTAAGACCCTGGCCCGCACGAGGCTGAGCAAGATGGCGGCGGGGAAGACACACTACCCTGCAGATATCGCCAGACCCGGGGATTATCCCGGTTACACAGGATATCTTAAAAGCATGCTTCGAGGAAATGTCGGATAAACTATTGCAGAATATCCAATCCTCTGTCAATGCGTTGAGAAAAGAGCTGGGGGAAAGAACAGCACACATCGAACACCGCATGGGCAGCTGATCATGTCAAGAGCCTGGAACCTCCAGCTTGCAACGGCCAACCTAAAAATCTCGGGCCTAGAAGATCGCTTGTGCCGACAAAATCTGAGAATCCGTGGCGTTCCGTAAACTGTAAAGCCGGCAGACATACCTGAATTCCTCACCGGCTACTTCAAGTGCCTCCTACCAGACATGCCGTCAAAGATGCTGCTCCTTGATCGAGCACACCGAGTGGCTAAACTGAAATTCTTACCAGCGGAGACAGCACGAGACACATTAACCCACCTCCACTACTTCCATGTGAAGGAGGCTATTATGAGAGCGGCAAGAAATCGCACTGACCTACCGTCAAAATATGCACTGCTACAAATCTTTGCTGACCTATCCGTGGTAACTCTGCAAAGGAGAAGATCATTCAAAGAAGTAACCGACATACTCAGAGAGCATAAGATCATGTACAGATGGGGTCACCCTGTTTGCCTCATTATCCTACGCAACAGGACATTCTCCCACGCACTCTCCCCTGAGGAAGGGATGAAAGCCATCGGAACATGGGGACTACCCACCCGCAAGTGGACAGAGAAGGCCTCGACAACGCCACAACTCTCACCTGAGTGGAAGAGGGTGAAACCATAAAATGCCACAGCTAGCAAAGAGTGTCATGTTGTACAAAACCTGGAGTTACTGATCCTGGACTGACGGAGAATGAGACTCCGATTGTAAGACTATCTACCCAACACATGGAGCTACACACACGCAGTAGACATGATTACGTGCAGCTCCCACCTCTCACTAACTCCCATACACACTACCTCTCAAAATGGGCCGTAGTCAGGGGGTGGGGGGGAGAATACTAAACAAAACACACAAAAAATGGGGGGGGGGGAGGGAAAAAAAATGAAGGTGGGGTGGGGAACCGTGCACACCATCTCCATTTACACTACTCTGATACCTGTTTATATGTTTTACTAGTCACTATATAGCAATGTGTGTACAAGTTGTGCCACTAGTATTTTATCACAGCTATTTAATGTAAATTGCTAGGTATACCGATGCAGTATAATTGACGAAAATATATATATATACGTATATATATATAATTGTAACTTTGACACACAGCTGATGCCGTACCATCCTCGCATGAGGCTCAACACAGAGTGGGAATCAGATGGGAGGCACTGTGAGGGAAATAATACAAGGAGAGAAATGACCGCTAACACAGGGGTAGAAGCTCACACAGGGACCAGATGAAAGAGAGCAGCGACAAAGATAGGGAGGGGAAGGGGACTTTGCAAATGAGCCCACAACCACAAGACCACCTCGCAGAGGTTGAGGCTAGGGGCACACCTTTGACTAACCAACAGCTTCCACTACACTGCAATTTACGTAAAGCAACCCAAGATCACGCTAGGTTACAGAGTACAAGATGATGCCTAAACAAGGCAAACACAGCACCACCCCACCTAGTCTACCTACATTAGTAATCAAATCCCCTTTGACAGGAAGGACTCTTACTGGTGACAGATATGCGTGTAGCCCTTACATTTTCAGATGCATGATCTCCAGTATTGTAACATGCTAGCTATTTAGTTTGGTACGGATTACTAGTTAACCACTAAAAACTATATTGGGCTAGTTGCCCGCGATGTTATGTTAGTTTGTTTAATGAACAGTTGTTTACAATTGCCAGCCTCTACAGTACCAACTCTCGGTACTCAGCCCACCTTGGGCATGGTGGTCCTTACCGCAATCTCACTCTTTTCTCTACTTCTAACTGCAATATTTCCCCCCACCCTTCTAGCCCTAACCTTTGCCTATGAGGATGCACAAGCCATTAACCCTACAGCACTGCTTGGGAAACGAGGACACGGCACGGGGCGATATGCCTTAAGCCTCATACAGGATTCGAAGGGAACGCTTGGACTCAGATGACTCGAGCCATGATGTCAGTGAGTGATGTCACAAGTGAGAGTTAGAGGAGCTTGAATAATGAATTTTGTTTTATATATAAACTCTGCAGTTGCATCACAATGAACAAGTGAAGCTAGATGATTAAACTCCATCTATCCCACCCTGGAGTGGATGAAAAGATGTATTTTTTTTACCTCAAACAGACACTGTATATAAACACCATCCTTCATATCGTTGACTTGCTCATTTAACTCCCATTCCACCTTCCACATGAATCATCTTGTCAAAGATCGGATGTGATATTTTACACAGCAGTAATTGGCACATTACACATGGATTGACACATTAATCTATGGAAAGGTAATTATACACAGCTATAGTGTAGCATTCACAAATATATGGGGATTTGGTGAAATTTCAAACTGAGCTTTACCAAGCTCCAATGGTGAGAAATTACTCAAATCATCATAAATAAGTTATGAATGCATAAGCCAAAAAAAAAAGGTGCTTATAAACTGTCTTTAAACTATTGACTTTGTAAAATATTAGTATTATATGACTCGGTGCTGGTAATCCATATAGTCCACGTCATACTTTATAAAGTTATTTCCTACCAACCCCTCCAAATGGACTTAAAGCATGTATTTTCTTTTTTACAAGCATTAAGTAAAATTGCATTTGTTAATGACACTGAAAAACCCATACATTGCAAGTTCCTGATAATGAAAGAAGTGCCTGGGATGTCACTTAAAACAACTTGTTTTGAACGTATGTAAACAAGGTATTGTCAGAAGTACAGGTAAAAATAGGAAGTGTTAGAAAACAGATCATGTTTTGCTGTGATTACTCAAAGATGACTTCTATTAATACATGCAAAAGGTAAATGCAAGCAATAGAAAAAAAAAAAAATATATATATATCATACTTCCCAAGTGTCCCTATTTAGGAATGCCAGTCCCTATTTTGGTTCCAAATCCTTCTGCCCCTCTTTTCTATCCTATTGTCCATCTTTTCTAGTCTAGGAGCTCCATAAAGTTGTTGTGTCTAAGTGCACAGAGCTCCACAGCAATAATACAGTAATGTGTCTTTAACCCCTTAAGGACCAAACTTCTGGAATAAAAGGGAATCATGACGTGTCACACACGTCATGTGTCCTTAAGGGGTTAAATTACGATACATGTATTTAGAAATCAGTCATGTAAATAAGATACATTGTTCTAGTTCTAAATTACATTTTAGTTGCATAAATCGTTATTCATAATTCACCTAAAATGTCTCAGAACAATTCTGCCCTGCCCACACTTCCAGTCACCCCTAAATCGGAAATGTTGGGAGGTAAACAGTATGCAGCTGAGATAATATTCAGGATCAGGCGCATGCATGTTTAAGATTGCATATATACGTATTTCAGAGCGAAAACTGTGGGGTAAAGGGTGTAAGTAGGCATATATCAGTCAATTAAAATGTGAAACATATTTGGACTTTCTTTCCTGCTTGTCTTAAAGGACCACTATAGGCACCCAGACCACTTCAGCTTAATGAAGTGGTCTGGGTGCCTGATCCAGCTAGGATTAACCCTTTTTTTCATAAACATATGCTTACCTATGGGTTAATCCAGCCTCTAGTGACTGTCTCACTGACAGCCGCTAGAGGCGCTTGCGTGCTTCTCACTGTGAAAATCACAGTGAGAAGACGCCAGCGTCCATAGGAAAGCATTGTAAATGCTTTCCTATGAGACTGGCTGAATGCGCGTGGCTCTTGCCACGCATGCACATTCAGCTGAGGAGGCGGAGAGGAAGAGGAGAGCTCCCCGCCCCGGCGCTGGAGAAAGAGGTAAGTTTAACCCCTTCCTCTCCATCCAGCCCGGCGGGAGTGGGACCCTGAGGGTGGGGGCACCCTAAGGGCACTATAGTGCCAGGAAAACGAGTATGTTTTCCTGGCACTATAGTGGTCCTTTAAGCATTCCTGGTAAGAATAATAGAGAAGACAGTGAATGGTTAAATGCTATTTTGGGTGTTATATACGTTGCACTAATGAGTTTTGATGGAATACACAATAGTAAGAGAATAATCCTAATCTAATTATGAGTTTAATCAACATGTATTGATTGCAACAATAATCCTTGCAAACATGGTTACGTTTTTATCTCAATGTGTTTTTGCAGCTTGAACACATTGCTGTCGGTTTTTAAACTACAGATAGTAAGATTAGCAAATACAAAGCCATTTGTTCATAAAGATCCAAAAATGTGAATAGGGAGAGTGGGACCCATGGTATAATATGTCAATTTGTTTCAGTGTATCTATTACCATCATATAAATGGAATATTGTATGTAATAAAGAATAAATAAGTACTTATAGAAATGTTTCCTATTCTAAATGGGGAATTATTAAAGTCCCAAGATTGATTTTTCTTTTTACTCGAGTTTCATAAATATATTGAATTAGCCTTTGGCTAGTTTAATAAAAATACCAAGTTGATGAGTTTGTAAATGATATATTTTCTGTACTTTTTGCCAAAATAATATAATAGATGTGGCAGGTGTTTTATTATAAATTATTCTATGATCAATTCTCTTGAGCGGATAGAACACTGTTGGTTTAAAATAATCACTAAAAGCAGAGCCTTTTCCATTTGCTACCAAAGATGACTACAGCAGCTTGCAATCTGAACGGGTGAGAGCAGTTCAAACACATTGTTCAATGTTATATTCTGTTTGCATAAACTGCCTTTATTTGGTGGTCACGCAGTGCCACCAAGTGGCAAGAAAGTAAATAAAAATAAAAATCAAATACTAGTTTTGTTACCATTATCATATACTTACGGAGCACCAGGGCTACACCTGTTATTTGTGGGTCCATGTGTAATATAGTTATGTGGGACCATTTCTCCACTACAGAAACACATATATGATTGGCCACACATACATAGTCTTTCACACTCATACATGCTTTGCAACGCACAAACCTAATTATAAGCACAGATACATACATAGATGAGACCTCACTTGGAGTATTGTACGCAGTACTGGAGACCGTATCTTCAGAAGGAAATTGATACCTTAGAGAGAGTTCAAAGAAGGGCTACTAAACTGGTTCATGGATTGCAGGATAAAACTTACAAGGAAATGTTAAAAGATCTTAACATGTATAGCTTGGAGGAAAGACGAGATAGGGGGGATATGATAGAAACATTTAAATACATAAAGGGAATCAACACAGTAAAGGAGGAGACTATATTTAAAAGAAGAAAAACTACCACAACAAGAGGACATAGTCTTAAATTAGAGGGACAAAGGTTTAAAAATAATATCAGGAAGTATTACTTTACTGAGAGGGTAGTGGATGCATGAAATAGCCTTCCAGCTGAAGTGGTAGAGGTTAACACAGTGAGGGAGTTTAGGCATGCGTGGGATAGGCATAATGCTATCCTAGCTATAAGTTAAGGCCAGGGACTAATTAAAGTATTTTGAAATATTGGGCAGACTAGATGGGCCGAATGGTTCTTATCTGCCGTCACATTCTATGTTTCTTTGGGTCCTACACTAACATTCACCTGGCTACTTTCAGCTAAAAGGTAAATTCTCTAATAAAACAGAAAGGAGTGATTTAAAAAAAAAAAAGTTATTTTTTTATAAATCCCTACACAATTATTAAAAGGACACTATAGTCACCTGAACAACTTTAGCTTAATTAAGCAGTTTTGGTTTATAGAACATGCCCCTGGAGCCTCACTGCTCAATCCTCTGCCATTTAGGAGTTAAATCCCTTTGTTTATGAACCCTAGTCACACCTCCCTGCATGTGACTTGCACAGCCTTCCATAAACACTTCCTGTAAAGAGAGCCCTATTTAGGCTTTCTTTATTGCAAGTTCTGTTTAATTAAGATTGTCTTATCCCCTGCTATGTTAATAGCTTGCTAGACCCTGCAAGAGCCTCCTGTATGTGATTAAAGTTCAATTTAGAGATTGAGATACATTATTTAAGGTAAATTACATCTGTTTGAAAGTGAAACCAGTTTTTTTTTCATGCAGGCTCAGTCAATCATAGCCAGGGGAGGTGTGGCTAGGGCTGCATAAACAGAAACAAAGTGATTTAACTCCTAAATGGCAGTGAATTGAGCAGTGAAATTGCAGGGGAATGATCTATACCAGTGATGGCGAACCTATGGCACGCGTGCCACAGGTGGCACGCCGGGCCCTTTCTGTTGGCACGCGGCCATAGGTCCGCCATTAATGCAGAGTAGGCACCTGCCTGCCCGAAACGGCAGGCGCCTACTCTGCTTCCGGGTCGGGAGGCAGGGGGAGGGATCTGTGATGCAGCTTCCCTATCCTCCCGCGCGATGCTGTGTGGAGTGTTGCCGAGCGTTACCATGGCAACGCTCCACACAGCATCGCGCGGGACGACAGGGGAGCTGATTCACAGATCCTCAGCCTGCAGTGCTTTCCACCACCGGACCACCAGGGATGGCTGTGCCGCGCCCCCCCTCCCTACTTCATTAAAGGTAAGAAGGAGGGGGGGGGGGATACTGACACCCAGTACCCGCACCCCTATCCCCCCAGCAGTACCCCTACACCCCACAACAGTAACCCTACCCCCCCAGCACCCCTATCCCCCCAGCACCCCTATCCCCCCAGCAGTACCCCTACCCCCCCTGAAGTACCCCTACCCCCCAGCAGTACCCCTACCACCCCCAGCAGTACCCCTTCCCCCCAGCAGTACCCCTTCCCCCCCCACAAAAGTACACCTACCACCCCCACAACAGTACCCCAGCACCCCTATCCCCCCAGCAGTGCACCTACCACCCCCATTAAAGTTAAGAAGGAGGGGGTTAGGAGGAGGGAGGGGGGATACTGACACCCCCCCAGCAGTACCCCTACCGCCCCCAGCAGTACCCCTTCCCCTCCACAGCAGTACCCCTACCACCCTCACAACAGTACCCCTACCCCCAGTACCCCTATCCCCCCAGAAGTACCCCTACTCGCCAGCAGTACCCCTACCCCCTACACAGTACCCCTACCCCCCAGCAGTACCCCTCCCCCCACAGCACCCCTACCCCCGCCCAGCACCCTTACCCACGCCCAGCACCCCTACCCCCCACACAGCACCCCTACCCCCCACACAGCACCCCTCATACACACACATACAGCACCCCTCTCACACACACAGCACCCCCACAGCACCCCCCCCACACACAGCACCCCCCACACACACACACACACAGAGCACCCCCCCACACACACAAACACACAGAGCACCCCCCCACACACACACAGAGCACCCACACACACACACAGAGCACCCCCCCCACACACACACAGAGCACCCCCCACACACACACAGCACCCCCCCACACACACACAGCACCCCCCCACACACACACAGCACCCCCCCCACAGACACACAGCACCCCCCCACACACACACAGCACCCCCCACACACACACAGCACCCCCCCACCCCACACACACAGCACCCCTACACACACAGCACCCCCCACACACACACGCACCCCCCACACACACACGCAATTGCCGTGTTGGCACTTTAAGGAAAAAAAAGTTGCCATGTATTGCGGTTTGGGCACTCGGGCTCAAAAATGTTCGCCATCACTGATCTATACACTAAAACTGCTTTATTTAGCTAAAGTAATTTAGGTGACTATAGTGTTCCTTTAACTCTTAAAAGGGTACACATGGCTTGGGTGTCAGCACTGTAACATGGATTTGTAATGCAAAAGCAAATACAAACAATATCTGAAGACACACACATCCAGACATCTTTATACATACGCTATAAGTGATCCAAATGAAACACTAGCAAGCATACATGCATTTACATATACTGTATATAAAAAAATACACACTAACACTAATCCATTGATACAAACTAGCACGCTGGTAAAATAGCTTGCAGATAGTTGCAAACAGCTTCTTTGCAGGTCTAATTCTTGCTTGGACCACATTCCTCTTTTCACTTGGTAACACGAACCAGCAAAAATAAAAAATGACAACAGATACAATACATTATCTAACAGAGAAGTTCATTTTCTAATCTATACCATTCTTGGAACAACCCACTAGCATTGCAATTCATCTAAATACTTCAGACCAGATCAAAGATGATTGGCTTTCAATCTTTCAATGGCTCTGCAGCAAGAGGCTCTGTAAAGATTTGTTTTTTAATTCAAACTGTAACATTCCGGCAATCATCAGTCAAGATCCTTGGCTTTTCATTGAACATAGATTTGACAGGTTTGACACTTTGATTTGCGTATTTGACACTTTTGACTCATTTATTTATCAATCTCAATTTTTTACCTGAAGGTGTAAAATGTATCATAAATCCTATAAATATTATTATTTACAACGCAATTAAAACATATTTATTTGATTAAACATTCTTACAGAGTTATTCACTAAAGCGAGAATGCAAGGTAAAATCATATTGCAAATTTAAAGTGACACTATAGTCATCCAGACCACTTCAGCTCAATGAAGTGGTCTGGGTGAAATGTCCCTCAGGTTTAACCCTTCAGATGTAAACATAGCAGTTTCAGATAGAAACTGCTATGTTTACATTTGGGGTTAATCCAGTCTCTAGTGGCTGTCTTCCGGACAGCCGCTAGAGGCGCATCTGCGACGGTGGATGCGAATTTCGCATCCATCGCGCAGAGCGTCCATAGAAAAGCATTGAGAAATGGACACTTTGAATGCTCGTGCGGCACTTGCCGAGCATGCGCATTTGGCTCCACTGATGTTGGACAGGGGAGCTGACGTCGGACGAGAGGTAACCAGTGCCGAGGGAGCAATGCACTGGATTAAAGTAAATAACTGAAGGGGTTTTAACCCCTTCAGCGCCACGGGAGGGGGACCCTGAGGGTGGGGGCACCCTCAGGGCACTATAGTGTCAGGAAAACCGCTTTGTTTTCCTGACACTATAGTGATCCTTTAAGGTCAAAATTGACAAAATTGAAGAATTCTTCAAGTTAGCTATATTTTCAGCTCAGCTACCCTGGCCTTAAATTTGAAATTCACTGGGAATTCTCATTTTAGTGAAAAACCCTGTTAAAATCATTGTATATTCACAGGGTTATTTAATAAAGTGAAAATTTGAAGTGAATTTCAAATTTAAGGCCAGAGTAGCTGAAATGGGAATAATTAAAAGTCAGCTATGTTTCCGTTCGGCTACTTACATTTGAAATTCACTTTGATTTCTCACTTTAGTGAATAAGTCCAATGCATATGCTGAGTAGTGTTGTAAAACTTTATTTTCAAAGTACATTCCACTCCCCTCTATTTTGTTTACTTTATGAAGCACCAAACGGCTGACAACACCTGAATTAAAAAATAGTGAATTGCCCTTTTCTCCTCCTATACAGAAATTAGAAAAAAATGTTGACCTGCACTTAAATCACCTCAAAAATACATTTTAGTCGTTTTTTTTGTAAATCTTTCTTTTATTATGGCACATGCGTTATGGGGTACAGAATAAAAAGAGGAGGCATTGTGGGGTAACACAGGTTAATAATAACAAGGAGGTATGTATTGCACTCCGAAAAAAGATTGCCATATTTTTTTAAGTTTTAAAACGTCATGTGAGCAACATAATAATACAAGCTTGTTGACTGTAAGGGATCAAATTAATACAACAAGAATAATTGATGCTTAACAGTGCTAATATAGTAGGCAGATTTATCCAAGCAATAATAATCTGTTTGAAAACAACCATGTTTGCAGCCTCTTGACAGTGTTGGCTCTCAGAGTTAAATATACAAAATCATATCATGAGTTAGCATAAGCATGTAAACCTTTCTGCAGTGCTGTGTCATGAAAGTAAATGTGTCTGATAATAGTTACTTAACCCTTAATGTACTTTAAGGTTCCAAAAGGCTGTCTGATGTTTATATAATAAGCGAGCATACGACTGACTTCTCTCTAACCTAAGAATTTAAAGTCATAAGTTGTATCCAGAGATTCATAAATGTGCCACGCTAGGCGAGTAAAATAAACCAAAAATTCATAGCGAGTGGGAACTAGCTAATTACTCATATCTAGGCTGGAAGATAAATTATCTCGTGTCAAAAAGGCTAGCGAGGCATGTGGGATAGGACACAGTGACATGTCAATAAGCATGTTGTGGCGTGTACTTAGGCAGCGGGGCTACTAGAGTGGTCGACTGCACGGTCGTATTTTAGGTATACTTCAGACCTTAAGGCCTGCATGCCTAAATGGCGTTATGGACAGGCTAGCATAATGTGACCATGAACAGAGTGATCCCAATGCGTAATAGTTGACTTGCTTATTGGTAATTATGCAAGCGAAGTTGACTGTGGTTGGCAGGTCCCAGATATGTGTCTCCAGGCCGCAGTATAAATGATAAAGCATAGAATTACAATAGAGTTTCAACTTTGGCTGGTGTATGGGTAATAATGAAATGCAAGGCATTATACATAAGTATGTCATATCTTAACTAAATGCACCTACTAGACAATACCATGAAGCCATGTGGTACGTGTGTCCGCGGGTGAAAGTCCAGTAAGGGGAGTTCATGCCTGCCATTTGAGCCAGGTCCCCGAGAGTCATTGGTAGTGCGCGGTATAAACCGGACTGCCAGTCCAAAAGGCTGGTTTAGCCTATGCCGCTGCTGGGTATGGCCAGTAGAGTGGAATATACGGCCCCATCGTCTTGGGAATTCCTCAAGGCTGCAGCTTGGTGCGGGTTGATGGCGGCCGCCCTCCGGCCCCAGGTCTTCACAAAGGCCTGCACCTGTGTTCCACCGACTCGGTTGCTCATAGAGGCCGGGTCGACCCGTCGTCGGGCGCCATGTGAGGCCTGGGTGTTCAGCCGCCGCCAGCGGCGGGCAAGCCTCCGGCGGTGTGGTCGGTGCCTCGGAGTTTGACTCCCTGTGGCCTTCAACCTGGGAAGGCATTGTGGGCGGCCCACGGTAGTGGCCTCCGGTAAATGTCGGAAGCGTTGGATGGTTCGTCGTGGCAGTTTAGTACCGCATCTCTGCCGCTGTGCATGTAGCTTTGGGCCCTTGGGTAGGCCTCTGGATCCGGCTAGGATTATGAACCGGGCTTCGTTGTCTGGCTTCGTTGTCTGGTCCAAGGTAAGGACGCCGCCTTATTCGGGCTTGTGTTACCCTTCTTGTAACTGGAACCCGCAGTTGCCAGGGGTGTGCACGCTGGTTTGGTCTGTATAGTATTCGCTGTGCTCTGCGCCCTCTCCGAAATCCGAGCCCAGAAGGCAGCAAGGATTTCGTCCAACTTAGTCAGCGTGTTGTTTGTCAATTTGCCCCCTGCATCTATGCTTGCCGACTGGCGCGTGGCATCCGCTATTTTGGAGTCAGGGACTCCTGAGATGTGCAGTCTCTGGGACGTGAGTGTCCGCGGTGAGTATGCTGTTGGTGACGGGATAACCCCCACCGGCGGGGGGGGGGATGGAGAAAGGCTAGTGGATGGTTCCCCGCTGCTTTCATGTCGGCCTTCAGGGCTGGGTGATCGGCCGCCTCACCCTGTCCCTCAGCTCCGTTTAGGCTTAGTAGTGTTTTTAAGATCAAACCCATACTGTTTTAGTCGATCCCGAAAACTGATATTTCCTCTTTTTAAAACAGTGGTATTTCACGCAGACATTTAGAGCACACAGATTTATAACTAGTCATAAACCCGAGTCTTTTTTCATTACTTGCAAATGAATTCCAGCCTACTTTGGTAACGTGAGTTACACCAGATTTTGAATCTCTTTCAATTGTAGGTCTATTTGAGAGAACAAAAAAGAGGTTGTTCTACTGTTTGAAAAACATCAAAAGGTGCATGTTGAATCTGTACGATACCTAAAAGCATGTATTTGATGTAAAGAGAGTCTAATACTGGAAGCCAGTTTGCCTCTTAAGTTTCCAGTGCAATAATAGTTATAACGTACACTTACTTGAATAAGATCTGGACATCAACTGTCTTCATGGCCTTATGGCCGTTCCTGGACCTGGTTCAGATATAAAATACTGGGCAGTTTGCATCCTATCTTAAGTAGGATAGCCCTTTACTTCATGGTAGCCAAAATTTGCATTACCTAAAAGTATTAAAATGTGTGGAATTAAGCACAAAAATAACACTAAATCTGAATGAATTAAATATTCTTCTCAAATACTTTGTTCTTTACATAGTTGAATGTGCTGACAACAAAATCACACAAAAATAAAAAAAATGGAAATCAAATTCTTCAACCCATGGAGGCCTGGATTTGGAGTCAGACTCAAAATTAAAGTGGAAAAACACTCTACAGGCTGATCCAACTTTGACCTCCCTACAACGCCTGTGCATGCTCCTGATGAGGTGGCGGATGGTCTCCTGAGGGATCTCCTTCCAGACCTGGACTAAAACATCTGCCAACTGCTGGACAGTCTGTGGTGCAACGTGACATTCGTGGATGGAGCAAGACATCATGTCCCAGATATGCTCAATTGGATTCAGGTCTGCTATGAACGGGCGGGCCAGTTCATAGCATCAATGCCTTCATCTTGCAGGAACTGCTGACACACTCCAGCCACATGAGGTCTAGCATTGTCTTGCATTAGAAGGAACCCAGGGCCAACCGCACCAGCATATGGTCTCACAAGGGGTCTGAGGATCTCATCTGGGTACCTAATGGCAGTCAGGCTACCTCTGGCGAGCACATGGAGGGCTGTGTGGCCCCCCAAAGATATGCCACCCAACACCATTACTGACCCACTGCCAAACCGGTCATGCTGGAGGATGTTGCAGGCAGCAGAACGTTCTCCACGGCGTCTCCAGACTCTGTCACGTCTGTCACATGTGCTAAGTGTGAACCTGCTTTCATCTGTGAAGAGCACAGGGCGCCAGTGGCGAATTTGCCAATCTTGGTGTTCTCTGGCAAATGCCAAACGTCCTGCACGGTGTTGGGCTGTAAGCACAACCCCCACCTGTGGATGTCGGGCCCTCATACCACCCTCATGTACCTGTTTCTGACCGTTTAAGCAGACACATGCACATTTTGCAGGGCTCTGGCAATGCTCCTCCTGTTCCTCCTTGCACAAAGGTGGAGGTAGCGGTCCTGCTTCTGGGTTGCTGCCCTCCTACGGCCTCCTACACGTCTGCTGATGTACTGGCCTATCTCCTGGTAGCGCCTCCATGCTCTGGACACTATGCTGACAGACACAGCAAACCTTCTTGCCACAGCTCACATTGATGTGCCATCCTGGATGAGCTGCACCTGAGCCACTTGTGTGGGTTGTAGACTCCGTCTCATGCTACCACTAGAGTGAAAGCACCACCAGCATTCAAAAGTGACCAAGACATCAGCCAGGAAGCATAGGAACTGAGAAGTGGTCTGTGGCCACCACCTGCAGAACCACTCCTTTATTGGGGTTGTCTTGCTAATTAGCTATAATTTCCACCTGTTGTCTATCCCATTTGCACAACAGCATGTGAAATTGATTGTCACTCAGTGTTGCTTCCCAAGTGGACAGTTTGATTTCACAGAAGTGTGATTGACTTGGAGTTAAATTGTGTTGTTTAAGTGTTCTCTTTATTTTTTTGAGCAGTGTATTAACATTCATAGGTTTGTCATTAAAAATCTTTATAAGAGGATTCATAATTTCAAGACATTTGTCCTGAAAGGTCTTTAAGAATCTATCCAATACTTTTTTTCCCTGTGTTCAGAGCTGGGTTAACTATAAGGTGATATTAGGCAGCTTACAGGGGCCCAGGGGTTAGACAGGGGCCCCAGAACTTTTAATTTGCTTGGCCCAATTCATCATCACTATGTGAAGAAAGAATAGGGTCAAAAATCAGTAATCTGCCTAGAGCCCTGTGGGATCTTAATCCTTTTCTGCCAGATTTTGTCCAATTTTGGATTATTTTTTGCTTCTAAATTGTGGGTCATATCTTAATACATTAGACTTTCTTAGCCAATTTGTAACCTATTTTGCTACGTGTGTACCCTCTAATTAGATGCTGAATTTTTTATACTCTCTGCCTTGATGAAAAGATTACCCTACGCATCCAAAATTGCATGTTCTGAAAACTCTCACTGGCTATCAGATGAAAATGAATCTTCACAGATATTCAATCTCCTCTATCTTCTAAAGAATTTGAAACTGTTGCAGATTGATTTTCTAAAGCTGATTCCTCGGGAGTAAAAATACAGAAGGAATCAGGTTTTTGTATTTTTTTGCCCATTGATCCTTTTTGCAGAAAAGAAGCTATTTTTGTGGGACCTACACACTGTTCATAGCTGAGCAAAAACAGTGAATCACAAGTTAATGAAACATGCTTCTAGTTAATTGTTCCGGGAGCAATTTCAGGATTGCCATTAAGGTGCTATTGCTTCTGGGTCACACTTCCATATTTTGACCTTCCAGTTTACTAAATTTCAGTATCAAATCACACAAACTATATAAAATAGAGGGTAGTGCTAAATTGAACTATATTATAGAAAACAATTTTTAAAAACATATACGCCTAAATTAATACCAGTGTTATGAAAAATAAAAGAGAATATATTGTAGTATAGCAATAGGTGGAAGCCACACGTGGTGACTAGAGTTGGAAAATAAATATTTGGGAATAAATTAGCTCGCCGTCAGAGATAGATGTTCAATATGCGTACTACAACAATGCATACCCCAAGTCAAGGGAGTAGAGAATCCTAAAACCCAAATTGGAGAAAAAGGATATTCTGATGTTGTGTATCAGGAACACTGGTATCCCCAAAGGTAAGAACCTATTTCTAATTTTACGTTTTTTTAATATTATTATTTTTTTTTTTTTTATAAACTCATTTGAGCAGGGCCTTCTTCACCTCTTGTATCTTGTTAATAATCTGTATGTCTTACTTATTGTCAATATCCCCACTCTATCCTTGTAAAGCATTGCGGAATATATTGTCGCTATATAAATAATAATTGTAATTATGATAATAGTAGGAGCGTCCACTAAACAACTCTCAAAAGTATCTCCACATTCCTGCTGGAACTGGATGCATCCAACATAAATTCCACCAAGTGGAGAAAGGTGTACAATATAATAAAGTAATATCCACTGATCTGAATAGAAAAGGAAAAAATCCTCAACAATATCAGGTCTCTGAATTATGAAAACTGCCTCTAGCATCTACATGTTTAATCTAGAAAGACTTTGTCAAGACTGGCATTAAGCAGTATCTAAGTACCTATCCTAATTGGCAGCTAAGGTAATGAAAACTCAAAACGATGTATTCAAACAGTAATCCCACTTTATACAATACAAGTTAATTACAACAGCATAAGGAAAACAAAGGGTACAACATTATTTGCATAAAACATTCAAAAAGTATACAATACACAAATGAAAATTGAATAGCAGTCTCTCATAAAAAAAGTAAATAATAAACAGGTTATTAAATGGCTCGTGAGCAGGATTTAAAAAAAGAAAATAATATAATACAAATATATACATACACATAGACAAAACATCTGATTCTTTAATCATAAATACTCGCAAAAGGGTTATTTTTAAATTCATTAAAGGGACACTATAGGGTCAGGAACACAAGTATTCCTGACCATATAATGTTAAAACCACCATTTAGGTGGCTTGCTCCCCCTTAGCCCCCTTAAAAGGTAAGAAAACTTACCTTGTTTCCAGCCTGCGTGGGTCTGTCGGCGCTGGCAAACGGCCCTGATCCACCTCCTTGCTGACATCACCAGAATTTAGGATTTCAGTTAATCCAATGGTTTTGTGAAGATGCTGTGCAGCACTGCCCTCGGAGGCTCCTCCAGTGGCCATTTGAGGAGTGGCCAATGATGGTATGCCTAGGGGGCAATGTAAACACTGCCTTTTCTCTGATTATACTAGCCAGAACAACTACATTAAGCCCCTTTAAGGATTTAAAAGGACTCTCCAGGCAGAGTAGTTTACTCACCTGGTTCCAGCACCGGGAGCCTCGTGAAGCCGCACCCCCTATTTCGCCATTTGGAAGCTTCATTGCTCCCTTGTGCGCATGCATGGCTTCGCTGCACATGCGCACATACTTCAGAGGGCGGCATTCATGCCGCCCTCTGAAGTCCTGAGCGCACTACCGCTCATGCGCGCGGTGTGCGCGGCCGCGAGCTGAGCTGACTGACAGCTCAGCTCACGGTCTTTGCCAGCCCCCTCTCCTCTCTGACAGGCTGGAGAGAGAAGGCGCGCACACAGTGAATTAAGCTGTAGTTGCTCAGGTGACTATAGTGTCCCTTTAATAATTAAACGGATACTATAGTCACAAGAACAACTACAGCTTTTCTGATGTCTATAGTCATTCCCTGCAGGATTTTCTATTGTAAACACTGCCTTCGCCACAGCAAATGCCTCTATAGTTGCTTCCACTAAAAGCCACTTTTCAGAGAAAAGGCCATTAGAAGTGCATCCACTGGTGTTCAGCGTTTCCATGCAGTGCATGGAGGTGCTGAATGTTACCCACAGAGATGCATTGATTCAATACATGTCTATGAAGCAGTGGCGAATCCGGGGGGGGGGGGGGGGGGGGGCAACGGGGCAAACTGCCCCCCCTGATATTCTCCCCTGCCGGCTAATGCAGGGCTGGCATTGTCCAAGTGCCAGCCCTGCAATGTGCCTGCGGACCGGAGAGGGAGATCAGAGATCTTCCTCCCTGGTCCGCAGGCACCGTGCTGGCAGCCGTCAGGGAGGGAGAGAGGACCCGGGAGCTCAGCCTGCAGCTCCTCCGGGTCCGATTCTCGTGAGCAAAGAGCGTTGCTGCGGGCTAGAGTTCACTCTCACCGCTAGGACCACCAGGGATTTCCCACCGGACCACCAGGGATCCAAAAATGTCCCCCTCCTCCATAATAAAGGTAAGAAGGGAGGGGGGACATAAAGTATATTTATTTTATTAATTAAAACATTATTTTATTAAAAAGCCTCTCTACCCTCCTTCCCCCCATACAGACACTGCCCCCCCATACACACACTACACACACTGCCCCACAAACACTGCCCCCATACACACACTGCCCCACAAACACTGCCCCCCATACACACACTGCCCCCCATGCACACACTACACACACTGCCCCCCATACACACACTGCCCCACAAACACTGCCCCATACATACACTACACACACTACCCCACAAACACTGCCCCCATACACACACTACACACACTGCCCCCCATACACACACTGCCCCACAAACACTGTCCCCATACACACACTACACACACTGCCCCACAAACACTGCCCCAATACACACAATGCCACACAATCCCTGCCCCCCATACACACACTACACACACTGCCCCACAAACACTGCCCCCATACACACACTACACACACTGCCCCACAAACACTGCCCCCATATACACATTCCCCCATATACACACTACACACAGTGCCCCACAAACACTGCCCCCATACACACACTGCCCCACAAACATTGCCCTCCATACACACACTACACACACTGCCCCACAAACACTGCCCCCATACACACACTACACACACTGCCCCACAAACACTGCCCTCCATACACACACTACACACACTGCCCCACACACACTGCCCCCATACACACACTACACACACTGCCCCACAAACACTGCCCCATGCACACACTGCCCAACAAACACTGCCCCCATACACACTCTACATTGCCCCACAAACACTGCCCCCATACACACACTGCCCCACAAACACTGCCCCCCATACACACACTACACACACTGCCCCACAAAAACTGCCCCATGCACACACTGCCCAACAAACACTGCCCCATACACACACTACATTGCCCCACAAACACTGCCCCCCATACACACACTGCCCCGCAAACACTGCCCCCCATACACACACTACACACACTGCCCCACAAACACTGCTCCCCATACATACACTGCCCCACAAACACTGCCCCTATACACACACTACACACACTGCCCCCCATACACACACTACACACACTGCCCCACAAACACTGCCCCATATGCACACTGCACACCCATACACACACTGCCCCACAAACACTGTCCCCCATACACACACTGCACACCCATACACACACTGCCCCACAAACAATGCACCCATACACACACTACACACACTGCCCCCAAAACACTGCCCCCATACACACACTGCACACCCATACACACCCTGCCCCACAAACACTGCCCCCTTACACAAACTGCACACACTGCCCAACAAACACTGCCCCATACACACACTACATTGCCCCACAAACACTGTCCCCCATACACACACTGCCCCACAAACACTGCCCCCCATACACACACTACACACACTGCCCCACAAACACTGCTCCCCATACATACACTGCCCCACAAACACTGCCCCTATACACACACTACACACACTGCCCCCCATACACACACTACACACACTGCCCCACAAACACTGCTCCATATGCACACTGCACACCCATACACACACTGCCCCACAAACACTGTCCCCCATACACACACTGCACACCCATACACACTGCCCCACAAACACTGCCCCCTTACACAAACTACACACACTGCCCCACAAACACTGCACCCCATACACACACTGCCCCAAACACACACACTGCAACTCTCACACACACTGCCAAACTCACATACACACTGCATCGCTCACACACACACACACACACTACAGCTCTCTCACACACACACTGCCCCACACATGCACTGCCCCATAGCACACACACTGCAACCCTGACATACACGCACTCGCACACACACTTCACCGCTCACACACACACACACTGCACCTTTCACACACACTTCACCCTTAACACATACCACAGCTCCTATGCCCTATATCCCAGCAGAACCCAGGTAAGTTGTCAAACTGTTCTTAAACGGTTTGACTACTTACTCTGGGATGGGATCCTGGCACTACTGGCACAGGTTTGCTAATTCAAGTTTTAGATTTGGAATTTACGATAAAATTCACATTTTGCCTAAATATTCTTTTATTTTCTAGCCGTCAGGCCAACAAGCTGAAGTCTACAGGAGCAAATTAACATGTAGACAACAAAAGTGGAATTCCATGAAATCCTCTGGAAAACAGCGTATTGGCTTAGATTGACAAAAAAGACAAAAGTATCAAAGTCATGAGCTAAATGGTGAAAAGTTATATATTTACTTGCATTGCACATAAAGTTGCCCTGTATGGCAACAGGATGTTTAATATTTTCAAGGGGTTACCTTAATTTAGAAGAGGCTAATACATTTCTAATACCCAACCCCTGTCTGAAATTCTTATTTCTACTGGAATATTATTGTTATCCAATAGTGAAAGGTTCTTGCACATATTTTGTTGCATATTATAACCGAGTCTTGGGAACTTCATCATGGGTCATTTCATGAATGAACAACAAGTAAAAATAGTGGAATGGTATTGGTGTGAGATATCAGGATATGATGGAAACTGAAAATAAGATATGACTGAAATGTGGTTTCAACAGGATGGGGCTACTTCCCATGCAACCAGGGACACAATGGACCTCTTGAGAGAACTGTTTGACAAGTGGATAATGTCAAGAAATCCCCAAATTAATTGGTCACCACATTCGCCTAGACTTCCAGCTCTCGATTGCTTTCTGTGGAGATTTCTGAAGGACTGGGAATACATAAACAAACCATGTACATTGGAGTAGCTCAATGAGAATATCCAACTTTGTGAGACAGCAAATGGAGCTCATTTAAAAGATGTCATCTTCCGTCCCTGGTCAAAAAATCTCCATGCGTTAAGCATTCACTGTACATAATATCATTGAAATTGGTTCATTAATACAATTATGGCTGGCGAAAAGCACTTGGAAGGCTGTCATAACCATAGGGCGTTTCTGCGCCACATCTGTTCGTGCAGCAGCATTCGCCTGTTTGGGCCATTCTGCTGTTATACGCGCTCGGTGGATATATTCTTGTTCCCATTGCGGTCTCTGGCTTTTCGTGAATGCCCAGTCATTCACAAGAGCGTTCACCTACTTGGAATCCAGTTTTGCGGGCTTTTGGTGGCCATCTTGGATTTTCCATTGCGAGATTTGCAGAAGCCTTCTTACCCTCTGAGTGCAGTTTGGAGTTTGTTCTGAGTAGACAGATTTTTTCAGTGTGCTGTACATATATATATAAAAACATATATCAACATTCTTGCCTAAAATGAAATTATTATTGCCTGTTCAGGGACCTACTACAGGTTAGTGACAACCTTAAGGGTGGGTCAGCCCGTCAGGTCTTACCTTGTAACCCGGCTTGGAGTGAACTCCCATATATAATTTTTTGCTGCCGAGAGGAGCTATGCACACAGTCTTTATTTCTGTGTGAGAATCCATTGTCTGCCTACACATGGGCCATATCTCATAGGCCATTGTACCTCCCCAGTGGTCCCTGCAGCCGATTAGCCACAAGTGCCTATCCACGTCATGGAATATATCATTTAGGTGAGCCCCAAGTGTCTTTTTTTACTGCCTACAATGGAGGATTCTCAAATGCCCACATACCTGCAGACTCTAATCAATGCGGTGGTGGGCGCTTGATTTGAAAAGGCCTTAGCTTTATGATACCCGTGACCGAGGTGCCAACTAAAACTATCACCAAACATTCTCAGAGAGAGACAAGAGAGTTGTTGGACGACTCTGACTCATCCTCTAGTGAACAATCGTGCTGGACGAAACGCCACTGAAGGGCTTCAAACCAAAACACTTACCTGTCCATCCCAGTACACGGTGATAGTCGGACGTTCCAGAGGTTCCTATGGAAAGCATCTTGGCAATTCACTTGCCTCCGTTTGGGCTCAGTTCAGCACAATGGTGCTTTTCTGAAGGTTCTGAATGTACTGTATAGTCTACCCGGACAACATACAAATTTTTGGTCAAGTCCAGAATCAACAGGTGTCGAATACAGATTATATAGTGGGTATTGTAACCCTTAGAATATAGAGGTATTGTAACCCTTAGAATTTATTGTAAACCACAAAAAAATCAGTTATGACCCCTGCTCAACGTGTGCAATTCCTGGGCTTCGCTGTGACTTCCAGCACCGAAAGTCTCCGCAATCCGAAAAGAAATTTGAAGGATCTTGCATTGGGACTCAAACCCACTCAGAATGCTGGCATGGATATTAGGCTTCTATCCTCCTTCATCCAGGCTATATTTCCGGGCTTGCTGCACTATCGCGCCATGCAACGCTTGAAAGTTTGTTTGCTCATACGAAACCCCATTTACGACCAACCCGTCCCAATGAAAAAGGAATTTTGACAGGAACTTCAATGGTGGCATGAATGCATGTAAGCGTGGAATGGATGTGCCTTTTCGCAAATTCAGTCTGGAATCAGACGCCAGTCGGTAGGATTGGGGTGCCCCTGATGGACAAATATCCACAGGAGGAGTACGGATTCCATATCAATTGCCTGGAATTGTTGGCAGGTGCCTTCGCGATTCAGAATATAACAAAAGGGAACTCCAATTGCTGTATCCTAGAACACATGGACAATGTCTCCGCGGTTCGGTACATTAACCATCTCAGAGGCACAGGCGTGCGCACGGGGTGTGCCGGGTGTGCCTGGGCACACCCTAATCCCCGCGGCACGCCTATGTATTGAGACCGGCAGGGGAGATCTCAGGATCCCCCCTGTCGGCTCATGCAGAGCCGGCGCTATCCAAACGCCGGCTCTGCTCTCAGCCTCCCTCCCCACAGACCCACAGGCAGTGAGGGAGGCAGGAGAGGACCGGCGGAGCTCTTGCCAGCAGCTCCGCCGGGTTCCTCTCGCGAGACTGAGCGTTGCCGCGGCAACGCTCAGATCTCGCGAGAGTGAACTCTAGCCCCGCAGGCTAGAGTTCACTCACCACTGGACCACCAGGGAAGGATGGCAGAACAAGGATCCCCCCTCCCAGGCATAAGGTAACAAGGGAGGGGGGATATTAACTGATCTGCCCCCACCTCCACTGGACCACCAGGGAATGTAGCAAGGAACAAGAATCCCCCCTCCCCACATAAAGTAAGAAGGGAGGGGGGATATTGAGTAATGTACCCCCACCTCCACCCCCCACAATCACCCACAGACATACAGCACCCACAGACATACACAGCACCCACAGACATACACAGCACCTACACACATACAGCACCCACAGACATACACAGCACCCACACACATACAGCACCCACAGACATACACAGCACCCACACACATACAGCACCCACAGACATACACAGCACCTACACACATACAGCACCCACAAACATACAGCACCCACAGACATACACAACACCCACACACATACACAGCACCCACACACATACATAGCACCCACACACATGCACAGCACCCACACACATACAGCACCCACAGACATACACAGCACCCACAGACATACAGCACCCAGAGACATACACAGCACCCACACACATACAGCACCCACAGACATACACAGCATCTACACACATACAGCATCCACAGACATACACAGCACCCACACACATACAGCACCCACACACATACACAGCACTCACACACATACACAGCACTCACACACATACACAGCACCCACACACATACACAGCGCCCACACACATACACAGCACCCACACACATACACAGCACCAACACACATACACAGCACCAACACACATACACAGCACCAACACACATACAGCACCCACACACATACACAGCACCAACACACATACAGCACCCACACACATACACAGCACCCACACATACACAGCACCCACACACACACAGCACCCACACACATACACAGCACCAACACACATACAGCACCCACAGGCATACACAGCACCCACAGACATACACAGCACCCACAGACATACACAGCACCTACAGACATACAGTACCCACAGACATACAGCACCCACAGACATACACAGCACCTACACACATACAGCACCCACACATACAGCACCCTCACAAAAACACAGAGCACCCTTACACACATTACACAAACAGCAACCTAACACACAGCACACAAACAGTACCCTCACAAACACAAACACACACAGCACACTACCAGTACCCTCACACACAGTACATTAACAGCACCCTCAGAAGTGCACACACACGCACAAACAGTACCCTCACACACAGTACATTAACAGCACCCTCACAAGCGCGCACACACAAACACCCTCACCCACATAGTACACTACCAGCACCATTACACACACATCACACTAACAGCACACACACACATCATTGTATGTGTGTGTGTGTATATATGTGTATATGTATATATATACACATATATATATATATATATACATACATACATATATATACGCGGCGTGTGCTTGAGCTTTAGGGTGCATACCCTAATGCAATAGGCTGCGCACGCCTATGCTCAGAGGCACTCGCTCCGAAACGTTGCTGCAACTCACTACTGCCTTCAGCACAACATAACACTGATGGCGGACAGGGCCGGCGCCACCTGTAAGGCGACCTAGGCAGCCGCCTAGGGCGCAACTTACCAGGTGGCGCAGGATCCCTGTCCCCGCTGCGCCTCCTCATGCTGCGCCGCCTGAGCGCTTTAGCAAGCCCCAGGCGGCGCAGCACTGCTGCATGGAGGGCGGCCTCTCCATGTAGCGTGGCCGGGCGGCGTGGAATGCGGGACAGGAACCTTTGTTTCCTGTACCCGGCCGCCGGCGGAATGACAGGAAATGCCCACTCAGTGAGCATTTCCTGTCATTCCGCCGGCGGCCGGGTACAGGAAACAAAGGTTCCTGTCCCGCGTTCCGCGCCGCCCGAACACGCTACATGGGCAGGAGGGGAGGGTAAGGACCACTAAGGGGAGGGGGGGTTAAGGACCACTAAGGGGCGGGGGGGTTATGGACCACTAGGGGGGGGGGGTTAAGGACCACTAAGGGGGGGTATAAGGACCACTAAAGGGGGGGTGGTATAAGGACCACTAAGGAAGGGAGGGGCTATAAGGACCACTAAGGGAGGGGGGGGGTATAAGGACCACGAAGGGAGGGGGGTATAAGGACCACTAAGGGGGGGGTATAAGGACCACTGGGGGGGGTATAAGGACCACTAGGGGGGGTATAAGGACCACTAGGGGAGGGGGGATAAGGAGCACTATGGGAGGGGGGGATAAGGAGCACTATGGGAGGGGGGATAAGGAGCACTATGGGAGGGGGGGATAAGGAGCACTATGGGTGGGATGGGGGGGATAAGGAGCACTATGGGAGGGGGGGGGGATAAGGACCACTATGGGAGGGAGGGGGATAAGGACCACTATGGGAGGGAGGGGGGATAAGGACCACTATGGGAGGGAGGGGGGATAAGGACCACTATGGGAGGTAGGGGGGGGTAAGGACCACTATGGGAGGGAGGGGGGGATAAGGACCACTATGGGAGGGAGGGGGGGATAAGGACCACTATGGGAGGGGGGGGGGGTAAGGACCACTATGGGAGGTTGGGGGGGATAAGGACCACTAGGGGAGGGGGGGATAAGGACCACTAGGGGAGGGGGGGATAAGGACCACTAGGGGAGGGGGGATAAGGACCACTAGGGGAGGGAGGGGGGGTAAGGACCACTATGGGAGGGATGGGGGGGGTAAGGACCACTATGAGAGGTTGGGGGGGATAAGGACCACTAGGGGAGGGGGGGATAAGGACCACTAGGGGAGGGGGGATAAGGACCACTAAGGGGGGAAGGACCACCAAAGGGGGGTAAGGAGGGAGGACTACTAAGGAGAGGGGAGGAGGGTGATTACCACTAAGGGGGTGGGGGGAGTAGGGGAAGGTCTACTAAGGGGTTTGGGAGAGGGAGGACCACTAAGGGGTTTGGGAGAGGGAGGACCACTAAGGGGGGAGTGAAAGACCACCAAGGGGGACTGCAGAGGGACAGGGGGCCAAGGGAGAGCACTAAGTGACAGAAGGGGAGAACACGGAGGGACAGAAGGGAAGGGGAAATCAATAATTGAGGGAAGAGCACTATGATTTTTTTTAAAAAAAGAAAGCTGTTCCCATCTCAGTCCCTATCCTACCCCACAAACCCTCTCTTTTACACTACACACATACACAATGCATCCCCCCCACACACACACAGAAACATACAATGCATTCCTACTCACACACACACACCCGAAACACACAATTCATCCCTTACGTTCTTACATAATTAATGCACCCCTTACAGACACACACTGCATTCAATTACATACACAGAAACAAACCTTGCACCCCTTACACACACACACACACACACACACACACACACACACCCAGAAACATACAATGCATTCCTTACACGCAAACACACACTACATCCCCTATAAACACACTACATCCCTTACACAAATTGCACACATAAAACATCCCCAACTCATGGATGGGCCATGTAGGTGGATTTATGGGTGGGCATTGTAGGTGTATGCCCCCTGGGGGCCCAGACCTTGAGCTGTGTAAGGGGCCCTAAAAAATGGAGCTGCTTCCTGTTCGTTAATTGTTGTGAGCACTGTTAAAAACAGTCTCCAGAGAGCCTCTTCTACACCAGACCTGTGGAGCCAGACTGAGACCATCATCAGCCTCTTGTCCTCATCTGGTGGTAAGTAGGCAATCCAATATATTATTAGTGGCACTAATCTCTAATTTACCTCACATTAAATGGATAATATAGTCACCAGAAGCACTACGGCATAATGTAGTGGTTCTGGTGTCTATAGCCTGTGCCTGTAGGCTTTTTAATGTAAACACACTGTCTTTTCAGATAAGACACTTTGTGAAGACTGGCGTTGGCCCATATGGCAGAGCATATGGGCGGGCATTGTGATGTCACATGGTGGGCTGGACATATGGGGGGGCGGCAAATTTTTTTTTGCCTAGGGCGGCAAAAATCCTTGCACCGGCCCTGATGGCGGAACATCTGCGAGCCTATATAGCAGCTATGGCTGCGATGTGGTCTTCATCCTCCCGACAACTGTAGTCTCCTATTTTAAGCCACACGGACCTGTTTCGGTTACCACCTTGTCATGGTGGGTGAAATGGCTTTTGTCCTTGTCCGAAGTTTGGTGCCCACTCGGTTCAGGGTGTGGCGGCATTGTGTGCTTTTGCGGCAGGTGACTCCTTGTCAGATATTTTACATGTGCAGGGCCGGACTGGGAATGAAAAGCAGCCCTGGAAAAAAATTCCATACCAGCCCCGTAATGCATCGCGCCAGCATAGTGCGCAGAAATGGAAGCGGGAAAAAAATTGAAAACTAGCACTCAAACATGAAAGAAATCGTTTGTGCATGGAGGGGTGCTGTGTGCGTGAAGGGGTGCTGTGTGCGTGAAGGGGTGCTTTTTATGTGTGGAGGGGTTCTGCGTGCATGAAGGAGTTCTGTGTGCGTGAAGGTGTGAAGGTGTTCTGTGTGTGTGGGGGGGGGGGTTCTGTGTGTGTGGAGGGGTGCTGTTAGTGGGGGGGAGGAGTGTAGTGTGTGTATGGGGGGGGTTATAGCATTGATATATTTATATAAAAAAAACTTTTTTTAATCCCCTCCCCCTTTACCTTTGGTCAGGGCCCAGGGGAGAGGGGGAACTTTTCAATCCCTGGTGGTACAGTGGTGGTACGTGCTGTTCAGCCTGCAGCTCCTCTGGCTGCAGGCTGACTTCGCTCTTCTCCCGCGAGAACGGCAGGCAGGTCGGAGCATTGCCATGGTAACGCACGGCAACGCTCCAACCTGCCTGCTCGCGGGAGGAGCGTTCTCGCTTGCAGGTTCCTTTCAGACCGGGTAGGGGAACAGAAGCTCCCCTACCCAGTGGCATACACAAGACCTATGGGGCCCTGGTGCGAAAATTGATCCCTGGGCCCCTCCCCGCACGCTTACTCTGCGCAGGCCGGGGCCGCAACACATGGCGGCGGGCACCTGGTCGCAGGGGTTGCGACCCCTGCGACCGCGGTATGTACACCAGTGCATGCAGATGCACACACACTTAACCCCTTAAGGACCAAACTTCTGTAATAAAAGGGAATCATGACATGTCCTTAAGGGGTTAAAGGACCACTACAGACACCCAGATCACATCAGCTCAATGAAGTGGTCTGGGTGTCAGGTCCCTCTAGTTTTAACCCTGCAGCTAAAAGCATAGCAGTTTCAGAGAAACTGCTATGTTTCACTGAGGGTTAATCCAGCCTCTAGCGGCTCTCTCACTGACAGCCGCTAGAGGAGCTTCCGCGATTCTAAGACACTGAACGTCCATAGGAAAGCATTGAGTGATGCTTTCCTATGGGCGGTTTGAATGCGCGCACGGCTCTTGCTGTGCATGCGCATTCGGAGCTGAGCGGCGGAGGGATCCCCAGCGC